>NW_012151507.1:2184626-2207250 GCF_000956105.1 Propithecus coquereli
CATGTCAAAAGCTGAGATAGGCCCAAAGCTAGGCCTCTTGCTCCTAGAGTTAGCCAAGTTGTGAATGCAAAGGAAAAGTTCTTGAAGGAAATTAAAAGTGCTATTCCAGTGAACATACGAATGAAAGAAAGTGAAACAGCCTTATTGCAGATATGGAGAAAGTATTATGGGTCTGGATAGAAAATCAAACCAGCCACAACATTCTCCTAAGTCAAAGCCCAATCCAGAGCAAAACCCTAACTCTATTCAATTCTTTGAAGGCTAAGAGAGGTGAAGAAGCTGTAGAAGAAAAGTTGGAAGCTGTCACAGGTTGGTTGACGAAGTTTAAGGAAAGAAGGCATCTCCGTAACATAAAAGTTCAAGGTGAAGTAGCAAGTGCTGGTGTGGAAGCTGCAGCAAGTCATCTGGAAGATCTAGTTAAAATAACTGATAAAGGCTGCTGTATTAAATAACAGATTTTTATCATAAACAAAATTGTCTTATATTAGAAGAAAATGCTATCTAGGACTTTCATAGCTAGAGAAAAGTCAGTACCTGGCTTCAAAGCTTCAAAGGACAGGCTGACTCTCTTGTGAGGAGCTAATGCCTTTGGTGACTTTAAGCTGAAATGCTCATTTACCATTCTGAAAATCCTAGGGCCTTTCAGAATGAAACCAAATGTACTCTTCCTATGTTCTATAAATGCAACAAGAAAGCCCAGATGACAGCACATCTGTTTACAGCACAGTTTACTGAATATTTTAAGCCCACTGTTGAGATCTACTGCTCAGAAAAAAAGATTCCTTTCAAAATATCATGCTCACTACACAAAGAGTGCAATGCGCACCATCCAAGGGATGGACACGCTTGAAACTTGGGGGGGAGGGGGGAGGCAAGGGCAACATACGTAACCTAAACATCTGTACCCCCATAATATGCTGAAATAAAAAAAAAAGAAATAGAAATGAAAACTACAGATTGGCAGATATTAAAAAGATGAATAACCCTTATGTCAACAAGGTTTTAGAAACACATACATTCTCTTTTATCGTTGGTAAAAATTTTTTGGAGTGTAATTTGGCAATATCAGTCAAAATTTTAAACGCACAATACCTTTTGACACCAGTAATTCCACTGTCAGAAATTTATCCTGCAGAAATATTCATACAATATGTGTGACACTATATATTTAACAATAAGGATGTTTATTATAAAATGGTTGATAATAATAAAATTTGGATACACCCCCCCAAAAAAAATATTATGCTCACTGACAAGGCACCTAGTCACCCAAGAGTTCTGACAGAGATATGCAAGGTCATTAATGTTGTTTTCATGTCTGCTAACACAACAGTCATTCTGTAGTCCATGTATCAAAAAGTAATTTTGACCTTCAAGTCTTATTATTTAAGAAATACATTTCATAAGGCTATAGCTGCCATAGTTAGTGATTCCTCTGTTAGATCTGGGCCAAGTAAATTGAAAGCCTTCTGGAAAGAATTCACTGTTCTAGATGCCAGTAAGAACATTGGTGATTCATGGAAGGAGATCAAAATGCAACATGAAAGGAGTTTGGAAGAAGTTGATTCCAGCCCTATGGATGACTTTGAGGGGTCCAGGGCTTCAGGGTGTCGGTGGAGTAAGTAACTGTAGATGAGGTGGAAATAGCAAGCAGCCAAGACTGTTGATCAGGCAGCAGCCATCAACATCAAGGCAAGACCCTCCACCAGCAAAAGGATTACAACTTGCTGAAGGCTCAGATAGCATTTTTTAGCAATAACGTATTTTTAATTAAGGCATGTACATTTTTTTAGACACAATGCTACTGCACACTTAATAGACTATAATATAATGTAAATACAACTTTTATATGCACTGGGAAACCAAAAATTTGAATGATTTGCTTTACTGTGATATTTGCTTTATCGCGGTAGTCTAGAACTGAACTCGCAATATCTTCAAGATATGCCTGTATGACTAAAATAAAATTGAAAAAAACCAAAGTACTATAAAGGATTGGGTCCAGGTACTGATTGCAGGTGACAACCTATCTTAGCCATTCCACAAGTGGATGTAGTCTTTGAATTGCCAATGCTATAGTCACCCATTTCTGGTAAGAATAGAGGCAAGACATAGCATAGGAGAAAAGCATTCTCTTCAAAAAGTTTAATTTATTGTTACTCCTAAAACCATGATAGGAAGTTGGTTGACTATGCAATCCAAACAGAGAACAGCAATTTTGACTACAGCCAAGAAAGAAATGACATTGTTTCCCTAGGCCCACAATACTATTGCAATGAGAAACACTGTATTTAAAAGTTTGACCCCTAGTGGAAATATCAGGCATAAAACTATCACAAACTAAAGAAGGATTTGCTGAATGTCAAGGAGAGGAAGGAGACCTGCCCTAAAGCAGCAAAAGTACGTCACTTTCTTTGTATACTGAGAGCTTTTGTGAAACTATTTTGTGAGACTAATTTTTCTGCATTTCACTCTTAGAACACTCCCCAATGCCAATATAAGACATGCCCACACTTGAAGATTCTTCACAAGAGTTTCCCAAATCAGATTTTTTCCCAATTCCTCTGGAAAATTGCAGTGATCATTCACTTGCCATCTGACTGCTACTGAGGCATGATGCTCATCAGTCAGGAGAACACAGGATTGGGGAAAGTTTTAAAGTTTATTCATTTATTCCTTGGCATTCTTCATGTTCTATACGCCAACTGCTATTTCATGCACATTATATATATTAACTCGTTTAATCGTTAATCGTTCAATCATTCCTATAACACTTGTTGAGCTCACACCAAGCTCTTATGATATCAGACCCTGTGCTTGCTGTAAAATAGCCCTTCTCTCAAGGAACCCACAGTAAACTAGGTGAGGCAGACATATAACACAATGTTCCATAATTATCTGTTTAAAGGGGTGATTAATTATGCAGAGAGAAATACAGAGTGGTAGAGTACCTAATCTAGGGAGGAGAGAGCCGGGGAGGTGTCAGGGAGAGCCTCCTGAAGCTGTCACCTGAGTGCTGAGCCTCAACAGTGAGCCAGTACAGTGGGGCTGTGACACAGTGAGGAGGACGTTTCAGAGGGGAGAGCAGGAACAAATGCACGGAGGTGATAATCAGTACGAGACATATGGAAGCCACCACCAGCTCAGTGTTGCTGGAGCATAAGGATGGAGGCAGACAGTGCAAAAGATGAGGCTGAAGGTGAGCACAGGGTTAAGTGCAGGAGCTCAGTCTTTGCCTCGTGTAGACAAAGGGATTCCCCTGAAGACTTCTAATCAGGAGAACAAGTGTTCAGATTTATATTTTATATATTTCATATAGTTTAGATAGATAGTCCGGCGGCAATGGGAGGTGCATGATTAGAAATGTACAATTAGTTAGGACACCTGTGTCATTATAACTGTAAACTTCAGCACAGTAAGTATCCATGTTGTCGGTGTAATAAACTATTGCACAGCTTTCTGTAGTACTTGACTATGCACTAAATAATGAATCAACTATACCAAGGAAATCTTAACTTTTTTGAATTTTCATTAAACTTTAAAGTTTCCTCCTTTGTTATTTACTTCAAGGGAGATGTGACTAGACCCATTTCTGATTAAAAGCTAAAGGAAATTGAAAAAGAGTTAGACCTTCTCTCTTCTAGTCTTGTTTTCCCATTGACTAGCTGCGAGTCATTGGAACAAATCTCATCTTCGTCAATCATAAAATAAATGGATTGGGACAGGTGGTGTTTAAGTTCTGATAAACACAAAAGTTCTATGAAGTAATTTCTATTATTTTTAACACTTTCTTAGTCTGCATAGGGAATTGGCAGCAGATACATAAGTACCTTTATATATCTCATCTCAGTATTTGTGAGTAGGACAAGTAGCGTGATTATGTATGATAATGAAACCTCACGGATCTGCAACATTAACATTGTAGATTTAAACATACATACAGGGCTCCTACTGAACAGTATGGAATATATTTTTGTACGTGCCATAAACTATCCAGAATACCCTTATGTGCCAACATAGTGAGTAGGATTAATGTTTTAAGTTTAAGAAATCTTTTTGAGTTCTTCCTTTACTCTTTCTTACATGATGTTCTGATTGAATTTATAATTTGGAAAAAATATAAAAATTGTCTAAAGGCTTTAGCCAATTTTTATAAGAAAAAATTCAAAAATTAATGAAAATTCTGTTAACATTTAAATTCTTAATAATAACTTCTTGAAAAATTCTTTGGGGGTAAAAAACAAGTGCTCATGGCTAAAGTGACAATGTGTTTCAGAAGCGTATCTAATTTTTATAATTATAAACTTCATAGCAGGTAGTAAGAGTTAGGATGCACTTTGCTTTACTGAAACCTGGTAATAATGCAGGGACTTGCTTAAACCAACAAATGATTATCCTTCACATTCAAGTGTAAATAAGACCCTGATTATTCATGACCTGGATTGTTCTTTCTCTTTAAGGGCATTCACAGAGGGACTCTGATTGCTTTATCTGTGAGCCAAACCATCTATAACAGTTCACTTTCATGGTCTTTGGACATGCTATTGGGTGATTTTTCTGTTCAGCTGGTCAGATCCACCATCTAACCACCCAATTCATTACAATGGATGAAATAAAAGACTAAGACACTGTTTTATGACCAAGGATGTAATGTCTTGTCAATGAACTTGATGTGTATATTTCTCTTAAAGTTGGGAAATCAGTAATTCCATCACCAAGTATCTAGGCTGTTCATCTGTTTAAAATAAAGCCATAATCATTTCTTTGCTTCTTTGAGTGTCAATCCAGCTTTTAGAGCAGTTTTCCTTGAATAGCATGAATGTATATGGGCACAAGGAATGATAGACTCTCTGTCTCTCTCTCTCTCAAAATCAGAAAAGAGAGCAAGTTCTATATAAGGAACCCATGATGGGAAATAACAAAGTGACGTGGACCAGAATGCATACATGGGCAGTAATAAGATTGCCAGTGGTCAGCGGAAGATGAGGAGGAAATGCCTGTCTAGGAGAGAGCATGCCTTGTGCAGATATCAAAATACTGCTTCTGAGAGAGGCAATTTTTCTATTGCTGTTGGCAGGGATGGATACTAATGCAAATCATTCAGGGCCCTACAAAAGGCTTGACACAGTCTGAACTTGGCAGGAGCTGGTTGGGATTGTGGCATTTATCCCCTTCCAATCCTTTAAACTGACATGACGCCTTCCTGTCTCCAATCTCAGACTGACCACTTGGGGTGGTTGCTTTCAGGCCACTGTGACAAGAGCTGACTGCAGTGGTTTTGAGTTTGGTGTGACAGGGCAGCAGTCCAGAGCTGAAAACAATAGAGACTGAGACAGAGAGTCTGCCTTAGCTGCAAAGTTCCCTACAGCACTCAACTGCTACGTTCAGTGGTCTCTCAAGTGGAGTATGTGTGCCTCGGGGTTAAAAGTGATGCTCCATCGAGGTGCAGGATGAAATGATTGGGATGCTATTGACAGTCATTTACTTTTGATTTCCATGTGTATTTTATGAAATACACAATATATTAGTACAATTTTACATATACTAATGTATAATGTATGAGCAAATATATACATTTATTGGGGGAACAACATGAAATATTTTTATTGATAGGGATGCATAATCAAATAGGTGTACAGGTCACTGATGCGTTGCTCAGGTTAATGGATGCATTTCTTGAAGAGGGTCTTTTTTTGCCTCTGAAAGAGTTCCTCAGATTCCAGAGTTCTGTTTCTTTCTCATTGTTATTTATCATCATACCACCCCTGTCTACCCTGTATTCTGTAATCTGTTGCCATTTTTCTAGGAGCTAGTTCTTCAAAAAAAAGATTTAATTCAAAAAAATTATTATTACAGAAGAAGGTAAAATTTATCTGAGGTTCTTAATCGACTTGAGTGACATTAGGAATTTGTAGGGAAAATGAAGAATGATTAGATATTACAAGATGCAATATTTCCTGGGTTATTTTAAGAGGCTTTATTTTATCTCTATGTGCTATCAATATAAAATCAAGAGTAAAATGGAGACGTGCGAGTATGTGTGAAGTATTTGATAATCCTCAGATCATAAATAATACTTCACCTCCCTGAAGTGAGGTACCGGCTGCTAAGGTGCCCCCTGGAAAGCCTCAGCCATGACCCCTGTGAAGATGCCCCACCACCATGATTGTCCTGTGCTTTGTGGACACAAGGACAGAGAGTATGTTTGGTCTATTTTCTTTATTCAGGAGCTAGAGGTGAATAAGAGATGATTTCATCACGATGAAACTGCTGATGATGAAATAGGCAGTCTGAAGTCTGACTCCTGAGCTCCCACAGGAATACCTGTGACGGTGCAGCAGGTGATGAGGGAGGGTGGTAATAGCAGGGGAGAATCACAGAGAATAGTGTGTGTGCGTGTGTGTGTGTGTACCCACGTGAGCGTGCACGTGTAAGTGTGATGTTGGGTAATGAAAGAAGAGCACGCACTGGCTTAAAGCCTGAGAGGGTAGCACCTTTCTGTGCACAACAAAGAAACAAAGCATATCAGTTACTGAATTTGCCCCAATACACTGTGGTGAGTATATCAAGATACTATATACAGGTGTTTCTACCAATACAAATACAGACTATCACCTTGAAATCAGCAAAAAGGAGACTGCTACGACTCACTCACTTTAGAATGGAAGTTCTGAGGAGGCAAGCCTGCTCATAGCAAGTGCTGGACTCTGGATCCAGAGCCTAAAACATGGTGATTTTTTGGCAGAAGACAGAGAGTGCGCTGAATCCTCTGAGCTCCCTGAGCATGGCAACTGACACCCACCCTCAGCCAGGGTGTAGAACCAGTTGCTGGCAACTCGGACAAGAAACTTGTCCTTCAGAGATCCTGGGACAGAGTTCCAGAGCACACAGAGCTCTGTGGGTGGCTCCCTGGAGACCCAATTCTGCCCTGATGTTTCCTAAATGGAGCTCCATCTGGCGCCTCTCCTGCAGCTTGACTTCCCTGACACTCACGCACTGTGTCAGCTGCCTAGAACTGTCATAAGGAAGCATCATGAAGCAGGTGGCATAAACAAGAGAAATGTAGAACACCAAAATCAAGGCTTTAGCAGGGTTGCTTCCTTCTGAGAGCCACGGAGGAAGGATCTGTTCCAGGTCTCTCTCCTTGACTTGTAGATGGCACAGTCATCTAGATGGCCCTGTCTTCATACTGTCTTCCTTCTATGTGTGTCTGTCTCTGCCTCCAAATTTCTCCTTTTCACAAGGACACTAGACATGTTGGATTAAGGCTCACCATAGTGACCTTATTTCAATTCGATTACCTCTGTAAGGACCCTATCTCTAAATAAGGTCACATTCTGAGGTCCTAGAGGTTAGGATTCAACCCATGATACCTGCTAAGAAACATTTTGGGATGTTTTCCTTAAATTTCCCTCCCCCATTTTTACGGGGTGGTTAGCTATCATCCCTCCTACCCTCACCCCAAATACAAGAACACAGGGCTTCAAGAAGCCTGAGGAAAGTCGGCCGGCTTAACTTGTGCCAAAAGAGTTGTAGACGGGTACAGCATGATGAAGGAGGGCTGGGATCAAGAGCACTGATGCATTTCCTTGTCTTTTAATCTTGTAAAGAGAGAGATCACTAAACAAATCTTTGCAGAAAAATATCCACGGTTCAAGATGGCCTTGTAAGCACAAGACAAGGTGAGCCCCGAACCAATGGGTCTGAGCAGCCGCGTGGCAGGATAAGGAAAGGATATGAATCACAAAAAAAGAAAATGGCATTTTTGTACGGTGGAACCGTCTTCTCACACAGCCTCTAAAATTTAAAGTTCGCACTTTAGAGGTCTGTAGAAGAAAAGGCATCTCAGCATCAGGAGTTTATTAGAGCACGGGCCAGGGAGTCAAGCAGCTCCAGTTTCAACTAAGCCGCCCGCACCACTTGGACACCCAGCTCTGCCACGTACATGCCACGTGACGTTGGGCAAGTTACCTAACTTCTCAGAGCCTTGCTTTACCTAGCTGTTAAATGGGGATGAAAATACATGCCTTACGTATTTGCAGTAAGGATTATGAATTTTATAATTTAAAACATTGTATTAATAATCACAATTCCACATCCTGGTGTGTAGTACACAGTTGCTAATAGTGTTACTAGGGAGGTGGAAGGATGATCTAGGTCAGAGGTTTTCAACTTTGGCTGCACTTTGAGAATTACCGGAAAGTTTTAAGAAAGTTTTTTTTAAGTTTTAAGGCTGTACCCCAAGTCTGCTAAATAAGAATATCTGGAAGATTCCAATGTGCTGCCGAGGTTGAGAGTCAATGATCTAGATTACTTATCCTAATTCAAAGTATACCATAGGCAGAGAAAATATCTACTCAAACCATTAAAATTTCCATAGGCGTATCATACATACATATAGAGAGAGAATGCGTCAAGGTAATTTTAGGCTATTTAAATCTATTTTTAATTACTTCTTTTAGAACTAAAGTGAAATGAAAATCACATTCCTCACACTGACTTAGGATATATTCACTTTAGCTGCCAAAACAAATTTTAGATTTTAAAAATTAAGAAGCTTCAGATGGAAATGTTTAACAGATTGATGAAAATTAAATTGGTTTCAGTACATGGACCAGTAAACTAGGAAGTACTGTTACTTTCCAAAACCTAATTCTCTAATCATAAGAGGCTTGAATACCTTTCATTTTTCCTCCTCTACAGATTTACTTAATACACCGTCTTTCTATCTGAACTCTGGCCCACTTCCAGCAGGGACAAGCATGCCTCCTCTGAAATCATTCATGGTCACGTTGAGTAGTGAAGCTTCATGTCAGAAGACCAGAGCATGAACCTAGGGATGATTGTAATTTTCTCATATCCTGGGTATGTGTCTAGTGGTAGTATATGCCTGCAAAGCAATTCTTAGCCATGGAAACACTTCTATGGATACGATCAACTTAGTGGAGCCAGGATCTAGGTTGGATGAAGCCCTCTTCAGAGGGTCAGTATCCTCTCTGTGGCAGATCCCTGCTCTGAACCTCCACAGAACTGGTCTGGGTACCCTGATGGAATAGACTCAGCCACTTTGATGATAGGAAGAGTATGGGGCTGTCTACATGGTAAGGTTGGAGGAACAAATAATGGAAAGTCCGACAACAGGTACCTTATTTACTGGCCTGACAAGTGGTTGATATTCCCACCTTAAGGATTTCTTTGAGCTGGGAATTGAAGATCCAAGCAAATATGCAAAATGTATTTTTTTGTGTGGAGTTAATACTGTAAGACTTTATCAATCATCATTTTTTTAGAACAAATTAGTTTATTATCTTCATTAATCAGTGAACTGTTAAAATTTGCAAGAATAAATAGAAAATCATGAGGGTTAACAGGGGATATAAGATGTGCTGGATTGTTCTGCTATTTTCATGAGCAAAGAAGAAAAACAGCATTGGTTATGTATTGCAATGAGTTTGGGAGATGTGCTTCATTGTCTTGATGTATTCAGCATAAGCAAAAGTTCCACAAAGCAGTGTTAAAGGCGGAGGTTTAGGATGTCAGCTGCCTGTGTCATTGTGGGCGGGTCGAAGGCCAGTGAACAAGCTATTTGAATGAAAACTGCTGTAAGATAACAGATATTCAACTCCCTGCTGCTATCATACAAGGGTGAGATGCTAGAACTAGCTCTCTAGCTGGCTGTACAAAGCTTTGGAGTATCCTTCATTGCTTAAAAGCCTTCAGTGGCTTCCCTCCACCACTGGGTGATATCTGAACCCCTCAGCCTGGCATAAATGGACTTCCTTAAGGGGTGCTTGATGACTTCTCTGGCTTCAGTCCTCAGGGATTACACTTTTTGCTTTAGCAACACTGAACTATAATCCTTTGCTACCTGCTGCTCCTTCCCTCTTTTCTGCTTTCTAACCTCAGTTCATCCTTTAAGACTTAATTTGGACATCACTTCCTTCAATGGAGCCTTTCCTGATTCTCAAGAACCCCTCTTCTTCCTCCTGTAAATCCTGATGTCTATCCCTTACCATTACACTTGTAAGTTAGGTATCTCTCTCTCCCATTAGTCTACGAAGTTTCTGTGGAGAGGGACTATGAGCTATTCATCTTTATGCCCTAGAGCCTAGGATGATAAGTAAATCATTGGATGGTTGGATGAATGGATGGATGGATGGATGGAAGGAAAGATTGTCTGGCTGAATTCTGAACCTTTTTGGAGACTCTTGCATTATTATCACCCATGATTTGGTTAGACTGAGATATGGAAAGTGGAGGTAAGGTAGGGTGTGAATAACTTGTACAAACATTTTGACTGTCCCTAAATTACTACCGTTGAATATTAGAGTTTTCAAAAGCATTTCTTTAGCTTAAAAATTTACTGGTCTCAGGAAGCATTTTTGGATTAACCATGTCTCTATTTCCTCTAGTTTTTTCCCTCAACAATGATTTAAATAATAGATATACTTTGCATTTCATTATAAACCTTATAAGACTGTTACCCTTTCTTAGAAAATTGCTAAGTGTATTTCCATCAAAAAGGGAAATAAACAAAAAATAAAGAGGGTTAGGGATTTAGAATCCAAGAGGCAGGATTTAAACAGGAAAAAGGTGAAGGACATTTTCAGAATAATGTTGAAGAGAAGGCCCAAGAAAACAGCTGTGAACAACCAGTGAAGATAAGAACAAGAGAATGGAAGGCTCCAGAATGAATGTCTTCAAGAATAAAGAAAAATAAGGCATAGATCTTGTGATATCCTTGACTATAATGAGAAGAATCTTATGTATCCGGTAGAGAATTTGGAAGTGAATTAGTGAAAGGACACCGAAAACTAAGCAAATCACCATAAAAGTGATGATTCATCCCATGGAAATAGAAAAGCAGATGAGAAAAGTGCTGCAATGACACCACGTGGCCCAGCTGTGAAGTCTGTTAATATGATCATGACAATGCAAGTCCTGAATATTTATATAACCAAGATTCCTGATATAAATACATTGGAATAAACTCGTAAGTGTGCAGTGGGGACAGAGAATAAGGTAGCTAAATCCCCATTTTCTATTGTAGGAAATCAAATGTCTAAAATGGAAAAATCAAGAAACAGCAGTTTAAGTATTTAGCAAGATGGAAATAAATAACAGAAGAAGCAGCTAAAAGAATTAAATGGTTCCATATTAGGACTAGAAATCAGAAGTGAGAAAAGGTAGGCCTACTGTTTTCATTATAAACCTTGTAGGACTGTTAGAACTTTCAGAGTACGCATCTGTATTATTTCAGTACAAATTTTAACATTAATTAAAAATTGCAAAGCAAGTTAAGTACATGAGAACTTACTGTTAAAGAGTTTTAAGAAGTTTTGACTCAAGTTTTTTCTTTTACGTCAATTTGGACATGACTGTGTAGAAATCTAAATCTAATTACATATTTGAGAAACATCTAATTTTCTTCCTTTCATTTTTAAGACAAATCATAAATCATGATCCTTTTCTCTTGCCTATTGGGATGTTTTTGATGGCCCTACAGAATGCTTGTCTTGGGAAACTAGAACATCAAAGCTCTCATCTTGGCAGGCATTGGGATGCGGATCACCAGAGCAAGAGCAGAATGTTCTGAGCTAACCCCAATCTCTCCACCAGCATTTAGCATTCATTAATGCCATCATCACTACCAAAAATGACTGTAACCAAGATATACCATTAGCCCAGGGCCAAATTGAGGAGTACTTGGAATGTTTTAATTAGGTTTATTGACTAGAGACAATGAAACCTCCACATCTTCCATTAGAACACTTTCTCAGAGTACACCTGATGAAAGGCTATTATGAAAGGAAAACAATTTCTTATATTTGCTAAAAGTCTTTCTTATGTTTCATATATTCCTAGGAATCTTGGGAAGGCAGGGGAAATCATATGCCGGGAATGGCAATATCCTATCAAACTAATTTTTAGGAAAACTAGGAGAAAGGAACAGTGACTCTGGTATATATTTATGTATAAAATAAGATGTCATAATGTGGGGAATTTAAGTTACAAATAGGTAGAGAAAAAGAAAGACATGCAGGGAGTCTGAAAGGGGAGTAAAGGAAGGGTGGGGGGAAGGGTGATAGTGGGGGAAGAAAGAAATAACGGAAAGAAAAAGAGAAGGGGAAGAATAGGAGAGCTACATGGGGAAACCATATGTGGCATGTCCCTAGTGTCTCTCATGTCACCTGACAGCCCAACAACTTTTCCTGACCTGGTCCACTTGCCTGCAGGGTAGTCCAACTCTACCCCAACCCTGATCTCTTCACACATGGTCAGAAAACTTTCGTAATCTTCTAAGGACCTTTCTTCTGCCTGGCCTGGGACCACAGGACCCAGATGTCCAAGCAATGGGCCCCAGCTTCACCTGCTCCTTGACAAATAAGTGGCTCTGGCCTTCCCTATTCTCACTAAGGGAAAAAAGGGAGAATATACAGCAAGCCCTGTTCCTTCCAGAATGGCTCAATGTGCCGAAAAAAGACCACTGCTCTGTCTACGGTCAGATCATGTATGGGGGTGAGAGGGCTGTGAGTGTGTGTGGGGTCATGTGGTGTGGTGTGTGGATGTGTGTCTGTGTGTGTGTTTGCATGTGGTTCTCTAACTTCTGAGTGGTCTCCTAATGCCTGGTGGTCCTTGACTGTGAGTTCATATATAAGGGAGAGGCACTAAAAAGCCAACTAGGGCCAGGCACATTGGCTCACGCCTGTAATCTCAGTGCTTTGGGAGGCTGAGGCAGGAGTATCACTTGAGGCCAGAAGTTCAAGACCAGCGTAGGCAACACAGCAAGACCCCATCTCTACAAAAAAATAAGAAAAAGCAGCAGGACATGGTAGCATGCTCCTATAGTCCCGGCTACTTGGGAGGCTGAAGCAGGAGGATCTCTTGAGCTCAGGAGTTCTAGGCTGCAGTGAGCTATGATTGTGCCACTGCACTATAGGCTGTGTGACAGAGGGACACCCTGTCTCCAAAATATAAATAAATAGCCAATTGGGAGCTCTCTCTGCATGGGCACAGTGGGCCTCACTCGCAAAGTGATCACACTGGAACACAAATATTTCTTTGTGAGATCAGATGTCCCCCAAAGATAGCTATGTCCTAATCCCCAGAGTCTGTTGCCATATTAGGTTACATGGCAATGAGAAATTAAGATTGTAGATGAAATTAAGGTTGCTAATCATTGACCTTACTATAGGGAGATCATCCTGGATTATCTGGGTGGGCCCAGTGTAATCACAAAGGTACTGAAAAGTGGAAGAGGGAATTAGAAGAGAGAATCACACAGACAGAAGTGTGAAAAAGACTTGGTCTGATGTTGCTGGCTTTGAAGATGAAGGAGGAGGCCACAAGCCAAGGAATGTGGGAAACCTGAAGAAGCCAGAAAAGACAAGGACACAGGTTCACCCCTGAAGCCCCCAGAAGGCCGACACCTTGAGTCTAGCCCAGTGAGACCCATTTTGGGCATATGACCTCCAACATTGTAAGATAATTTTTGTTGTTTAAAGCTGCTATGTTTGTGATAATTTGTTACAGAAGCAGTAGGAAACTAAAACACCCTCCAAAGACAGTGTGTATAGACCTTTCCTTTTGCCTGGAAGTTTCTCCAGAGAGGGAAGCAAATACAATCCTGGCTTCTCGAAATCTGGGAACCAAGCAAGGGAAGGAGGCAAGAGGCCGTCCCATGCTGTCGGCAGAGTCTTCCGTAAGCTCTGTGTCTCCTGTGGCATTGTGGCTCCCTCCCGCTCCTGGTCAATCCTGCTTTCAGTCCCACCCTGCTCTCCTTTCTTCAAGGGTACCTGGTGCTTCTACTCCCTGAGCCTCTATAGGGTTCTGTGGTATAAATCAGTTTGTCTGTTGTTGGTTTTCTTCACCCCCTCACTACTTTGTAAAGTTTTATTTGCTTCATTACATCAGAGCAGTTATCATTCATGAGTCCACATCCATCATCTGAAAGGTACTGACATTTCTGTCTGCTGTTACTGTCCATATGGGTTTGAAGATTATAATATCTTCACACTTCATACTTATCTGACTGGGACTTCAGAAAGGAACAGAGACAAACAAGTCATTCCACTCAATATGTCGAACTGGGATTCTTATTACCTCTATTTTATATTTCACAGGTGAGAAAACAGAGACCACGAGTGGCTAAGAAGTTTGAAGATTTTAATCCAGTCCTGACTGACTCCCAAGTCCATGCTCACATGCACTTACAGTCTGAAGCGGTTGGTGTCTAAAAGGCAAGTGGAGCCAAGCCTCCCAAGCTGACCCACGGCAGCTCTGTGGCGTCCTGACAAGTACAGAGTCTTCACGAGAATACATGACCTGCTCAAAGTGCATTTTATTAAACCATCGGGCAGAGAAATCCCCTTGTATATGAAAAATGACTGCCCACATATAAACTATACTTCCCAACTCCCCTGTCCCCTGTCACCAAGGTGGCTGCACGTGACTTGGGCTTGCCAGTGGAATGTGAGCAAGAGTGAGGTGTGTTGTTTCTAGGCTGAAGAGATTAAGAAGCAGGTCCATGCTCTGCCTTCTCCCACCTGCCTATTGGAGGTTGATGAGTAACTGTTGTGAACTAAAGACAAACTTTTACTGTTATAAGCCACTAGCCATTTTGAGCTTGTTTGTTGCAGCAGCTAGTATGAGTTTGACTACCACTGCTGTAGTTATGATGCAAAGCCAAAGCCCTGGATTAAGGCAACATTTATTCAGAGGTAGGGTGCATTTTTGCTTCTCTCAAAAATTGCCTTCTGCCAGCCAAGTTGTACAGCTATGGGTTGCATCTAGCTAAAGATGGGATATTTTGCCAAGTTGCACAAAGATGCTGTGTAGGTTAATGAGCACCAGATATTTCCCATGAATGAAGAAATTCAGTAAGTAGGGGCAACAAGTCCACATTCGGTCTCTGCCCTTTGGATATATCATTCATAGATGCAAGAAATTGGACCAATTAGAATGGTCCAATGTAAAGTTCAAGAAGTGAACTTGATCATTGGACAAGTCGATGTTTGAAAATAGTTTGAAATCTTGGCTCTTGGTGTGAGAAAGTGGCTTTCTTTTCTCCCTTAGTTTAAGAGCTAACTGACAAAATACATGAAGGATAGGAAGTGAATCTGGTTACAGACCAAAAGCTAAATTGCCAACCCTGATCTAATTCTTCCAGGAAAAGTGCAATGCCACGGGGAAATAAGGAATGGCTAGGCAGAAAATCCAATTAGCCTTTCGCAAACTGAGTTTGCTTCCACTTTTTAAGCTAAAAATATTCTTTAACTTGCCTCTTCCTTCTCGTCCAAAAGTGCAGCCTGCTGGTTGTGTGACCAAAACACATTTTCACGGAGTCCTTCATTTCATTGTGTATCTACCTCTTGGACATTCAAGGGATACTTAAAAAACATTTTAATTTAGAGGAAGAATATGAAGAGAATGAGTAGGAAATAAGGAAGAACTGAAGAGGAGGCTGAGGCTATAATTCTATGACCTAGTAACTCAAGTTTATCCTAAACGCCCTGCTTGGGAACACAGATATCAAGCATGGGGTCTTGCTTGACTGATCCAGGGCCTGTGTCCCCGTCATTGAAGCGTCCCAGCAGGCCTGGAGGTCCTTCTGCAGGGTTAACGCTACTTAAAGTAATAAGTTAGAGGGATTATTGGTAAGGGCTCTTCCAAGCCTAAGACTCAACGACAAAATGAAACGGCCACCAGTGTGCTTACTATGTCTGGAGGCACAAATGGGCAGCCAGTGTTTCCGAGCTCTGGGAAGGAAATCCCCAGGAAGATGGTGGGTGCAATACAGTCTGGAGGATGGCAGAATTCCTGCTTCATATGGAATTTTCCTGCTGTGGAGGCATAAACAGTTCCTTGATTTAAAGCAGTCATTACTTCCTGGCTTGCCCACATCAGGCTGTCAGCCTTTCAGCACTTGCTGCTGTCTCATTGTCAGAATCAAATTACTAAAAAGGTCAGCGTCATTAATATGTGGCTTGAAGGGAGTGAAAATGCCAGGCAGAAAATCTGTGAGCTTCTAGGACATTTAGTCAAAAGCTTTGCTCTGGTTTGTTTATTTTACTGTTATTATTATTTTCTCCAAGGTGTAGAACCATCTGTGGAAACTTACAAGTCATATGGTCATCATCTAACTTCCTGTTCCTGGAAGGAACATATCCCCGAGACTTCACAACCAGATGGAAACTCTTTGATGGTAGAGACCTTCTTTGTATCTCAGGTGGCAATTGCCTTGGTCCATTCATAAATGCTGGAGTATAGATTAATTTGCTTGTTTAAAACTTACACACAGGTAGGAATATGGTGGGAAATAAACATCCACTGAAGTTCCGAGACTTAAGACAATGACTTCAAAGAGAAGGCCAATAATCTCAGTCCTGATCCCAGCTGAGCCACTAATACTTTGTATGACCTTAGAGTAGTCACCTAGAAGTTATTAGTTTTTCTATTGTTTATCATGGAAATTACTTTGTCTTTGATGTAACTTGAAAAAAATTATAACATATAATTGATTCATAACTAATATTCAGAATTTGTTTCTTCATATAATGAGACCCATTAACTATCAGTTTGACACCAGTTCTTAATTAGAAACTAAATTATTTCAGAATGATAGATAAGTAATGACTCTTAAAATTGCTAAGAACTCTGGCTTACACATTAAAAGACCTAAAATTGCCATCTTCAAATATATAACACCAGAGAAAAGCGACTCATTCTATGTGATTTTTTTTTTTTGGTCATTTTTTTTTATTAAGCAAATTAGCTATGGAATGGTAGACCAGGCTCTTTAAGAATTGAGAACCAAGAATGGTCTATACTAATGTAAGTATCATGTTGCAGAATATATCTTGCCTGGGGAAGGAAAGCTGATGACAAATTCCCTTTGCTCCACGGTTTTGTCTAGAGTGGTCCTGATTCTAAACTTACTTTGAAAATGTAAAAAAAAAAAAAACAACGCATTAGTCACCATGAAAATATTTTCTTGAAATAGAAAAGACAACAATGATTAACATGTCATGATAAAGAAACTTCACTAATTAGTAATTATTACTTCTAGTAATCATCACCAATATAATTGCTAATACTATTTAGTATCAGAAGCAGAGAAGGAGAGAACGAAGTCATGAAAAGTTAGTATTTAATAATAAGTCTTAAGGCAGAGAATTCCATCTCCTCACTTCATATACATTTACTAAAATGTTAGACTCTTTCCCAGAGATTTTGCATTAACCTACCTATTTTGAAAGATCTATACGAAATAACATTTATTCCATAAAATCATTGATCTTGCCAACAAAATACACTCTCTTTCCTGCATTCACTTAAACAAGCACTTACTGAGGGCTTAGTCTAAATCACACCCTGTGCTTTATGCTGTAAGAACTGAACTCACTCCCAGTCACTCCATTTCCTGAAACCATGATGGCACGTTGCTGACACTGATACTTAACATTTTGTTTAAACTTAAGGTGCATATCATGGTCTAACTTGATTAGGGGACACTTGTTTGCCTGCTTTATTACAAGCCTGATACAATCCTTTGGACATTATAGATGATCAATAAACATTTGGAGAATGACAGTAGAAGCAGTTTTCACTTTCTTTTGTAGACCATTAAGCCAAGAAAGTGAATACTATTATTTTTAAAATTATAATTAAAATTATAGTGTAATTGAACGAGAGAACACAAATTGATCTATAAAAATTCAATTACATAAGACCTTTGGGGATAATGTTTGTTGCATGTGCCTCTATTACTAATGAGAAGAAATAATTATATCTCTTTAAAAACATACTTAGGCTAAGTCAGGCAAAACGGCAATCCAGGCTCACAAATTGATCCACTAGCATTAGCTACAGAACTGCCCTTTGAATCAAATGTTCTCAAGACTGCTGAGGATCAGGGAAATACCAAAACAACCTTGTAAATTCTCAGCCATGCCTGTGCATGCACATGCAAAAAACTGTCTATAAGTAACCCCCACAAATATTAATAAAATGCAAACTCTGCAAAGCTGACTTTCTGGGTGCAAATCTCAGGGAGGCGGGAGATTTGAGATTGGCCCCACCGGTTGGGAATTTCCCTTAGCTATGACATATGACTCCGATTAGGTCTTGGGATGAGTCACTGAGGGAAGTTCTCATCCCTGTGCCCTAGGCACCAGCAGTGGCTGACAGAGGGACAGGAGATCTGAGCATAGGTAGTGGTGTGGGAAGAGTGAGAAGGGCCCTTTACCAAGACAAAAACAAATAACTGAGTGTTGCCTCTTGGAAAGTTGACCAAAGGAAAGCATCTTACCCTACCTGCAAGCTAAAAGTTATCCCGCCACATTTTCATGGAGGCAGAGTACTGGCATTTTCATGCACTGGCATTTCCCTGTGGGAACTGGGATTTGGGGGACCAGGTGGCAGTTGCACATGCAGTGGGCTATATTACAGGAGAGGAACCCAGAGTTTAGGGAACCCAAATATTTTCTAATGGTCAGTAAGTTTTCCTGCTCTTTGCTCAAAGGGAGACACTATCTCTATCTTCCAGAGTATTTACTATACAAATGAACTGGAAAAGATAGTCTGCAACAAAGTCTTTGCTCATAGCAATTGCAGGAATGTGAGAGACTCATGGAGAAATGTCTCCCGACATATGGATCTTATGTTCTAAGTGGCAAAGACAAATGTATGAATGAATGAATGAATCACAAATGAATGCATGGAATTAGGTAGTAATTGGTGATACGAAAAAAAATAAGAATATGGGCATGCAGATTGACAAGGAAAGCTATTTTCAACAGGTTTGTCAAGGAAGGCTTCTAGGGGAAGGTAAGAGTCGAGCAGAGATCTGAATGAATTGAGGAACAGAGTCATGTAAATACCGGCCCCAAGAGCATTCTTGGCTTAAAGAACAACTAGTGTTAAGGCCAAATGCAGGAGAATGTTTGGTGCTTTGGAAAACAGCAAGAAACCTAGCACGGAATGAGTAAGAGGATGAGTAGGAGGCAATGGGGTTGAAGAGCAAGTTGAGGCAGCAGATCATGCCCTATGCCCAGATCGGCCCTAGAATGCCAAGGGAAGACTCTTCTTAGAGGCTAGGTTTGATATTAATAGGTTGGTTGCACTTGGCAAATAAATAAATAAGTAAATGAGCATGGGCTGCTGGACCAGGACCTTCACTGGGCTTAAGTGTCTAAACAGTGGGAGGCACCAGATTCCCCAAGAAGAACACACAACCCAGACACGATGCAGCAACACCGCCTCATCCTGCACCACACTTTCTCTAGTTCTAGGTCTCTCACCACCCCACTGTCTCCTCCCCAGTTGCCATCTATACATTTTTCTCTCCCATCTTCTTCTAGTTCATTCCCTTTGCACACTTCTTGATTTGATCCCTCCTCCCTGCAGTTCCCGTTTCTCATGTCTTTTGCCGTAGTAATACTTTCCCTCCACGCCATCTGCAGCACACGAAAGCCTCTTTTTTCACTCTCCTTACCTTTGCATCTCTCCCAGCTTCTGGTCTCCCTCCTTCTCTGCAGCCCTGTGGTTGGTGCATCTCTCATCATTCAGAGAGACATGGGAAGGGAGAAGAGGCTTCCCTCCTCCACCTGCTCAGGCAGGGGTTAAATGCCTTCCCTGTCTCAGGCTGAGGTCAGAGCATGGGGCCCCATCGATGATGGGAAGAGGCAGCTCCACTCCAGCAACACCATAGTGTTTAAGACCCATTGTCCCCAGGCCCCACGGAAAGAGCCATGCCAGCACTTACTAACAGTGTCTAGCACATGGTAGGTGCCTTGCAAATGTTTGTGAACATAATGTGCTATTATAATTATCATAGTTGTCTCGGATGAATGTTTACACCTAAATTAGGCAGTATCTCGAAGCTGTTTTTTTCTTTTATGGGCTCAAGGAGAAAAGTTGTTTGTTTTGTTTTTTACAGGCAATGATTACCATAGCAGCATAGAAACCAGTTTCTGTGTTCCTACCACCAAATCATAGAACTTGTGATAGACAAGATATAAACAGCATAATCTCAGATGACATTTCTAGACAAAAACAGCAAAGTAAAGCTTTGGGAGATTCAAAACAAGTGGCAAGTCAGTTTACATCTCTAAAAAGTTGGCTGAAGTAAATTCTCATTTTCTCTAACTTCCATTATAATCTTAAACACACATTCCCCCATACACCTCTCTTCCCACTGTGTCACTGGGACTGGCGAGCCGAGGTCAATTGTGTTCCTTCATTCATCAAATACCTCTTGAGGGCCTTCTGGGTGCCAAGGACTGGCTAGGTGCTGGCACTCACACCTGCTGCACACCCTCGAGGAGCCAAAGGGTAGTGGAGAAACAATCGTGTACAGATAGCATGGTCCAGGGTCACAGGCCTGTGATGGGGACACTCACAGGGCACAAGGAGGACCCCGAGGATGGGGAATCAGTTGTCCATAAAGGTGAAGGATGCGGGTTGGGAAGGGAGTCAGAAAGGGTTTTCCGGTAGCGTGTGGTGACACTTTAGTGAGCTGCACTCTGAACAACAAATAGGTGTTTAGAATTAATCGGCTGGAGAATCACTGCTGCAAATGCTATTGCTCTGGAAGAACTTAGCAAGTGCATTCCTTGTCTTTGTTTATAGTGAACTTCTAAAGAATGAAGTAACAGCTGCATGGGAGCAATGTACTTACATGTATCTGTACACATGGGCATAGAAACCCACCAATAGCTACGCCCCACCCAAATATTTTGGGAAGTCAGTAGATAGTTGTTATTGCTTCAGAAAATAGATAGATTCCAAAAAAAAAAGGATTTTATATTTTTAAATGAATTTGCTAAGGAATTTTTTTCTTTATAAAAGTTAGCACACTTTTTTTTTTATTATAAAAAGGTAGAAAAAGCTGAAAGTTAAACAAAAACAGAACAGGGAGAAATAAACATACATTTCCCAAAGAGAGTTATTAATATTTTGATAATTTCCTTCCGGTCTTTTTCCCTACACACAAGTTTTGTTTATTTGTTCACCTAAGTATTAAGTCTGAATGATCTTTAGACTGTAGAGAAGGAAGTAGTTTAATGGGATTTCACCTTAAATAGTGGTCATAAAGGTCACTTGACAATATTTATTGATTTTCTATTATGCGTCAGGCGCCTTGCTAAGTGCCACGATAAAGCAGTAGACACGACGGGCACAGTGACTACCCGTGCGGGTTACCATGGAAATGTGAAGGACTGGAAATAAAAGGGGTGTCATGGGAACTGGCAACGGCTGACAAATCTTTTGGCTCTTGGCGGAAACTCCCCACTACCCCTCACTTCACCTCTTCCTTTCATAGTCGTGAAGTCATCGAGCGAGTGCTCTCATTGGAAGGGCCTGTGAGCTGTCGTCCAAATAACAGTGCTTCTTGGTTCAAGCAAACAGGGCATGTTTAGGGCTGGCTTTTTTTTCTCCTAATTCCCGGACCATTATTGACTTCTCTAAGCTACCCTTCCTCTGGCAGCCAGGGCGCCCCCAGCTACGTGCCCCCTGCCTGCCACCATGGCAGCCGCAAGAACAGGAAACCGGAGGTGGCCCTGCCAGAGCGGTCAACCCCAGCAGGCACCTTCCTTCCTGCCAGGGGGGTGATAAGTCACAAGGCCAAGGGGACTGAGCCCCCCTGGGCCCAACACCTCGTGTGTTGTCCTTTGTCTTAGAAAAACCGTCACTCCCTCCTCCCCACCAAAATAGTCACCACCAGCATGGAACACAAATAAGCAAGCAGAGCATAGTCACAGCTACGTCTGCTGTTGCAAATTCCAGCGTCACATATCAATGGAGTTGGTGGTTTCCAGTCCCCCACTGCCAGACATAAATCATATGTCCCCCCTCAGGCAGCTAAAGGTCAGAAATCATACCTTTAGAAAGCCACCTCTTTGAGCTCAGGAACTGCAGTTTCTACAAACCTCATGCTTAAATGGATTAAACATTAGCTACATAAACCAGCTCAAACAACGATCAGTTATCGATCACATCGTGGTAACATACTCACACCAGATTCCACTGCAATCTGACAAGTATCATAATTACGCACTGGCTGGCCAGTGTTAACGGATTGTTTAGGGATAAGCCCAGGTTACGGACCACACAACCCTGGTTGTATTATCACAGTGGGCCCTCTGAGAAGCCAGAGACAGCAAGAGAGCCAGGAATTCTGAATGGTTTCAGGGAAAATGTTACAAAAGCAAACTTTCCTTACTTCTGTTTTGCGCCATACACATCCTGATATATCAAGGTTGTTCCCACGGTAATTGGTAATTCTATGAACTTTAGAATCCATTCAGGCAATCACATGTCTGTCAGCTGTACTAAATGTCTCTGAAGCTGGGAAATTACTTTGACTCTGGTTAAATATTACATAAAACATGCCTGCTTTGAATGGACAAAGCATAAACTCTGCAGCGAAGTATGGGAGAAAGAAACCTGGAACCACAGCGGATGAGTTTGAGTCCTTTCTAGTGGTCTGACCTTGAGTAATCACTGCTTCTCTAGATTTTTATATCATTCAAAATTGTGCTTTACTGTAATCTCCTATATAAAATATTCCCCAGTTCTCTTTTCTACCAGGCCCAGGCAGAATTAGCGATACACACATACA
>NW_012151507.1:2210636-2212291 GCF_000956105.1 Propithecus coquereli
GCTAGGATTACAGGCGTGAGCCACTGCGCCCGGTCATAAAGTCCAATTTTAATCAAATCTCTTATTCACCAATAGAAGAAACTTAGAATGCTTCAAATCCAATCTCCTTCCATTTTCATGTTATTCTACACTATTTCCATCTTGTTTTTAAACTTCTCAAAATAACCTCTTTTTTGTTGTTTATACAATCAGTATAAATGGCTATTGGGTTTATCAGCATGCTTACCAATTTATTTACTGTCCTTTATTTTTGCACCTCTAACTTTCTTTCTGGACTAATTTTTATTTTTCTGAAGTTCACCTTTTAGTAATGTTTTCAGTGAATGTCTGTGATTAATAACCTTGGTCTTCCTTGGTATAAAAATAATTTTATTTTACCATACCTTTCAGTGACAGCTTAGCTGAACATTTTTCAGATATTCCATTTTATTCTGGCTTCTGTTGTTGCTGAAGTATACTGTGAGTCTTAGTAGGATATTTTTGTGTGTAATTTTTTTCCCCTGGAACCTTTAAAATTTGTTTTTCCTTGTTTTGTTATTCTGCAGTTTCACCATGAAATTCATCCTCCCTGGGATTGCTTGTGCAATTTTAATATGAGGACTTATATTTTTCTTTAGTTCTGAAAAAGTCCAAGTCAGTATCTTTTTGAATATTTTCTCATCTTTATTTCTTTTCCTAACAGATTGTATTAAATTTTCTCCTCCTAACTTTCACATCTTTTCACCTCTTTATGATACACTGCGTCTCCGTCACTCTTTCCTGCATTATAGGTGCTTTATTTTGGTCTATCTTCCATTAATAAATTTTGTCTTTAGCTGCATGAACTTTACTGTTTAACCCATATTTTGCCATTTTAATCCAACAATATTTTTCATTTCTAGAAATTCCTTTCTTTATGCTTTTCCTTTTCTTGTACTATTTTGTTCTTGTCTTCTGATTTTTATCCCTTCTTTCAATGTTCTAAAATGAACATTTTAAATACATTTATTTTCTCATTCTCTTTTACTCAAGAATCATTTGGTTTTTCATGCTGTTGTTAGTCTTCCTCAGGATTTGTTTATTTGTAATTTTAATAAGTTCATCTTCACTGGAGGTGGGTCTCAGTGGGAATTCTGTCGTGCTGACCTGTGGACCTGCACCTACAAAGCATTTGCATATTTGTCTCTACCAGGGCCTCAGGGTTTCAGCACAGCTGGACTAGTTTTGTGCTACTTTCTCAGTCTGGGCTTCCTACACGTCATGGGTGGGGTACATTTAGATTCTACACACATTCCTTATGTCATTTTGAGATTCTGAATTCTTATGGTTGACACTTTTTCTATCTAGGGGCCCTGTGGGTAGCTAGTTCCTTAGATTACTTAGATTATTAGTGTGTGGAGTTTTTCTAATCCCTTTCCCATAGATAAAACCTGCTTTCAAGAATCTTAGCAATCAGTGGGAGACATCATTATAGCTGCTCTTCTCAGATGGCATTAGATCTCATAGCCTGTCCTCTGAGAGCATGAAAAACCCAATATCCATCCCTTACAACTTATATCCAGAGCCAGTTGTCCCATGAGCCACTGTGGCTTCAGGCTATATGACTCCTGTTTTGACTTTGAGGTTCTCTCTATTTCTGCTACCTCTGGATTTTTCCTTTTTTGAGTTTAGTAATA
>NW_012151507.1:2212341-2214810 GCF_000956105.1 Propithecus coquereli
CAGCTGTCAGCGCTGATTAACTCCGGGGTTGGTACTGAGAGGTAACAGGGAAGGTAAAGGGGAGATAGGGCAGGAGATTTCAAATTCTTACTTTATTTCCACTTTCAATATTAGAAATATGAATAATTTTTATGTTACTATTTTTTTTCAGATTAGAAAAATAAGTGCACACAATTCCAGGCAGCTACTTCAGTATTCACCTGGGGTTGGGGGTGTGAACATACATCAAATATTAACTGAAACCAAAGCCTTCCCGTGTCATTTATTGCATTATTACTGGCAAGGATAATACCTTTCTCATTTTGATTCCAAACTCAGTGGACAAGTCAAGACTAGAATTCAAGAGACCCAACTATAGCCCTTTGCAGCGAGTGAAATCTTTGGAGCTTTAAGGATATATGGAACAGTCCCCAAAGACAATTTTTGAACCCTCTGTCCTTGGCAAAGACCTGGGCTCCCAGAAAAGCTGTTACCTACAGACAGATGGCTTCTGATATCTTATTTACTGTCACTCATAACTGAGTTCCAATATGTGGCTGAGAGAACATTGACAACCTACTGGCTTGAACCTGGACTCTGCCACTAAATGAGCCTCACGACTTTGAACAATCCCTTACCCTTCGTGGAAGTCAGCATTCTGCCTTAGAAAGTGGGAATGCTGGCGAGGGCTGGGTGAGACTCCAACGAGATAGTGTATGTGAATTTGAGTTGTAAACTGCAAGATCTTTTGTAAATGTCAGGTATCTTATTCGCTTACAAGCTTTTGAAGGCTACTTTGCAGAGGCACATACCCCACAGCCACCAAGAAGATACGGAAATCTAGGTGGAAAAGAATAAAATCACTCTCAAGAGGAGGAAAGAAATATTCCCACTACATAAGCCCCCTCAATCTGCAGTAACTGAGCGCCAGTGTTCTTTAGTATCTATTTACTTTTCCCTCCCGGGACTGTGTTGTCTTCCTCCCTGCGTATCCCCCCGGCCGTGACAGCCATTCAATCAGTGTAGTTATCAGAGCAAATAAATTTCACTCTCTGGGTCCTTTGCCTGAAGCTTCCACAATAGGATGAAAACTGTTGTAAATGCCTCTGTCCTTAGTCACTGCAAGGGAAGCACCTGAATATTCAGCTTCCTATTAAATTTTGTAAAATTTCTTTTTACCAAAGAATATAGGGACCTAAAATTCTTCATCAGTGTTGTCCAAAAGTGTAGATTACTGAAACATGGAGTCCTGTGATGTATTTGATGGTGCTGCCATAATTACGCTATAGATCTGTAAGTAGAAGGAGAAATGCTTTATGGAAAGATACAGTCCAATGGCCAATGTAGAGAATCTGACCAAAGAAAGAAGCTATCCAGGAAAATGAAGGAAAATGACAGACGGCAGAGAGTAACCAAACTGAGCCCAGGGCTGAAGCAGGAATGGCTGGAGTCGAAGGTGGAGAATGTGGACCATCACGTCCCTACACAATGCAACCCACACCTGAACACTGCTCCCTTCTCCCCACCCTCAAACAAATTTCCTATTACTGATCTTACAACTTGCAAAATTTTTCAAATATTTGTTCTAATAGCTTGCCTCTTGCTGATAGAAAATTCTGTTTCTCCTGATCGGACCCTTATTCTTCCTATTTCATTTTCTTGCCTCTTTCATTGCCAGAGAACCTTCAGTATACGATGGTTAGAAACAATAATGGGCCTCTCTGCAATATTTCTGACTCTAAAAGAATAGACTCTAAAGTGAGTGTGGTGTTTGCTGTATGCATTTGTTAGAATCTCCTCATCGAAGAGAAAGAAACTTCTCTCTTTTTTTTTTTTATTTGACAGTATTACAGGGATACAAATGTTTTTGGTTTGATGGATTGCTTTTGTAATGCTTGAGTCAGGGTTATAAGTGTGCCCATCACCTAGGCAGTGTTCATTGTATCCTTTAGGTGGGTTTTTGCTCATCCTCCCTCCCCCTACCCCCGACTGATTTCCATTAAGTTATACATCGTTTTGAACCACACAGTGTTGATTTTTTATCAAATGCCTTCTCTGTATCTGTTGAGTTGTTTATATGGTTTTTCTTCTTCAATCTGTTCATGTGGTGAGTTACTTTATAGATTTCCTAATGTTAATATATCCCTGCATTTCTAGACTAAACCCTCCTTGATCATGATGGACTTTTAAAACTAATAATAAATGGGACCAGTTCAGCTTCTTTATATTTTGTGAAATTTGCATTTATGTTTATAAATGAGAGGTTGTCCTCAATTACCTCTTCACGGACTCTTCTTGTCTTGTTTTGCTATTAAAGTTAGGATAGCTTTAGGAATTGACTTGGGGAGTTTTCCTTTGCTTCTTTTCCTACGGAAAAGTTCTTATAAGATGAAGGATATATGTTAAATTCTGTATTTGATGGGTAAAGTGTTCTAAACATGCCTATCAAATCAGGCTTATTAATACTAGTATTCAAATATTTATATCTTC
>NW_012151507.1:2218582-2226422 GCF_000956105.1 Propithecus coquereli
CTGAAGTGGCCCTTATTGTCTGGAAATGGGGCTGCTTTGTTAGACTGCTCATTGAGGTCCCCACCCAACAAGTGCCTCCCATTAGTCCCCAGGCCTTCTCCCCTAAGAGGACCTCTTCATTTCCCCCTTCTCTTGTACCTTGTGCCTGTACCTTGTCCCTGGGAAGGGCTTGTCCTTTAAACCCAAGGCCAGAGGGGTGCTGTTGGAGTCACATAAACAAAGAAAACAGGTTTTTCCCTACAGATTTTTCCATTTGGAGTGTCCGTGTTGTCAAGGTCCCAGAGGATTTGTTACCCATTACCAGGAACAAATTAAATCTCCAGAAAGTGAGAGTGAAATAGGAGAAAACCATTTACTACTCACTTTTCTTCCTTTTATTGTCTTACTCTCGGTAACCAAAAAATATCGATAAACTTAATCATAACATTGAATACAGCTCAGTTGAGAATTCATGGTCCCGAGAGAAAAGCAACAGAGCAGTGAGAAGGGCTGGAGAGAGGAAGAAAGGAGGAAGACATTTCTCCATGAAATTTCCTATTTTGGAGACTACAATGGATTTGCCTAGAATTACCTTGCTTTATGTAGCAGATTTATCCTTGAAAAATTGTGAATAAGGAAATGCTTAGAAAACTGACTCGTATCTCACTGACTGCTGTTGAGATGGAAGCACTGCGGGTTCACCGTTTCAGTCTTCATCTGCAGTACTTCCTGACACTGCATTTCTCTACTGTAGTATTTAAAGTGAATCCCAATAAAGTCAAGATTCCTTTTATAGCGAGATTACTCATCACTTCTGCCTTCCAACCTCCCAACATTTTCCACCCCCAGAGGTAGTTGTGCAAAGTGGGTCGAGGGAAGCTGGGGCAAATTAGCCATTCTGCACCTCCACATCCCCCGTGCATGGAAGAGTACTAGTATTAACACCTGCCTGTAGATCAGGTCCTCTGGTACATCCTCCCACAGCATGCCACAATTCCCTTTCATCTCACCCATCACTTTACTAGTGAGTAGATTAGTATCTATATTCCCCACGATCATAAACTTGACAGAAGGGACTCTTTCATGACTATATGTCTTATACCCACCACGATGCCTACCACATAGCACATAGTAATTAAATGCAGCTATTATTTGTATTATTGTCTAACCCAGGGATGACAAATACAATTGGTTCTCATCATTCGTGGTAGTTGCGTTCTATAAAGTCACTGCAAGCAACGATTTAGCAAATACAGACCCATTGCTCCTAGATGAAATACAGGGTTAGGTTCTCGTGAGCCTCTGGTCTTAACATTTTTGTCAACCAATCAAAACATAACCTTGTTTTATGTGCATTTCTCTTTAAAGACACTTTATTTAATATATATTGTTGATTCGTTAACATTGAACCCACTGCCACTCTGTATTTCTTCAATAATGTCCTTCATGCTTCTACTTTGGGCCTCAATTCAAGTTTTGGCTTTTGCATAAAATGTTTCCTCCTCCCTTGCTAATCATCCCCACCACTTATTAAACTCCTCCACTTCCTTCAAGCTCCACTCAAATCTCATGTCTTCTCAGATGCCTTCTCAGATTCACAGAGAAAGAAAATTCTTCTCTCTCTCATAAAATATGGCTTGTCATATTTTAGCAGTCGTTATAGACTTGTATCAAAGTTATTTAGATGTTTCATTCATCCCAATCAGCCTATGAAATCTTGGAATCAGAAACCATGTATTTTTCACCTCTGACTCCCCAATAGCTCCAGGATTGATCTGTACATATAGGTGATCAATAGTTGCTTTTTAAAAGTGAATTCAATTGATTTTCTCTTAGTCACTCCAGGGCTGAAAGTAGGCAAGGTAAAGCAGAAGTCCTCAAAATTGCATTCCCACTCAGCGATCCAACCAGCTTATCTCCTGTCAACACAGCCAAGAATGCCAGGAAGCCTGGCTTTCTGACTTTGCTCCACCTTTGCCCAGAGGCCTCCGCTCTCAGGCCAGCAATAGAATTGCTGAAATGTTGTGGAAACCGAGACCTGCCCATTGTAAAGCATGAAATCAAATATTAAGTCTCTTCCTTATTGGAAATTCCTGTTAAACTGGATCTCTCGGCTGCACATAATAATGCTGTCACTCTGGAGAGAATAAGCCCAGAGAATTAATGTTGGCCATTCAAAACCTCCTCCCTCAAGCTTTCACCTGATGTGTGACAGCATATGGCACCCTCAGGTCTCGCTCATGGATGAGCTCAGCCTTCTGAGCACAGTGGTCCCGGCCTCCAGGGTGCACTTGTCTGTAGGAGAGGAGGACTTTCCCAGAAGGCTTGAGCCAGAGCCCCCTGGAGAGCTGATAGGACATGATGAAGCAGTAACAAAATGCCTCTTGTCCAACTCATACTTTCTTTGATCTAGTCGGGGTGTTTGAAATATTTGTATTGTTGGTCTGTGTTTTACGTCACTTGGCAAGATAATGAGGAAGTGGAGTGAGTGGCGGAAGTGTTGAAGGTGAATATGAACAAGATTAGCAGGAGATTCTGCAAAATGGTTGATCATATCACACAGAGATGCCTGTAGGTTGGTAAGAAATTATCTCCAGGACTCTTTCTTGGTGGATGCATGTAAGTGATGAGACTCGCGGATAAAGCAATGAAGCCCTCAGCTGTGCTTGTGCAATTGGTCTCACTGCTGCCTAGCCAACCTACCAGGTGGAAAGCAGTGTTTCTTGTCGTGACAGTCACTATTAGACTTTTGATTTGTTGTCTACGTTCCTAAATAAAGGATATGATAAATCTCAATTAGAAGTTAGGGAAAATAATACTGTAATTTTTTTCCATTCAAGTTCATGGACCCAAGGTTAAGAACTCCTTATCCGGATGTGTGGGAGATCCATTCTCACCCTCCAATGTGCTTGAAAGGAAACTGTGGGCCGAGCCAGGCTTCAGAGCCTCAGTCACCAAAATAGGGACATGTTTGCAATCCACACTCTGTAATGTGTGCATGCAATATTCTTGGGGAAAAAGAATACTCGGACACAGTAAATGTGATTTCTATAATTTCTCTAAGGTACAGAAAGGTTGAAATATTGAACGAAAATCCACTTTTCAATACCAGCATTGTCTGAGATCAGTTAGGAATGAAAAAGATGGTACGTGTTTATTGAAAAGTGGAGAGGAGCACCTCTTAATGCATCCTCCCTTTCTAAGGAGGGAAGAAATGAGCACCCATCCTCTTTGCATGAAGTACTCATTGTTAAGATCTTTAAAAAAAGTTGGAGAGGGAAGGAAAGCATCATAAGAGTATTCCTTATTCTCCTTTCTGCAAAGGATTACCATGTTTGATGTAAACATTAATCCTGACCTTCCCCCAACCCTGGAAAAGTGTGAGTACTGTGGGAACCCTTAAAAGTAATGTAGAGAAAATTCAATTTCTCTCATGTAGTCTGAATAATATGCTAGAAATCTCAGTTCCTTTGAACAACAGAAAATTGCTTGAATATTTAAGCATGCATTTGTTCTTGGGAAACAAAATGTTCAGCTCTAGTGGTTGCCACAGCAACTGCCTGGGCTAAAAATACAAAATTTGCCATAAGAAGAAAAAGTATGTACCAAGCAGGAACCGGAAGAGAAAATGGGAAATCTCCCAAAGGAAGAACATTGGCAGGAATCAGCCGACAAAGATAAGGATGGAGATGTAGCTTGTGGGAAGCCATTTCCTGTGGGGCAATGTGCTCAGGTAGAAGACTACAATCCCCCCCACCCCAAAGCACTTCTTCTCCTCTCTCCTACCTCCCCACACTTCCTTCCTCTAAAAAAAAAAAAAAAATCACATTTGCACCGAGTGTGGGAAGCCTAACCCTCTGAGCATCATCCTGGTCAACAGAACAGGTACAGCCGGGACAGGGTGGGGTCCCTGCCACCATCTTCAAAGCTAACCCTGTTCTCATTGCTCCTGCCTCTGGTTTGGCCTGGCCTTCAGTGTCTCTCCTCCTAATGGGAGCGTGAGGTTTTCCCTCTTGCCCTGGTCAAAGTGGCTTCCTCCCTGCCTCACACACACTCCAGCTGTTCCTGCCGCTAAGCTTTGCCTCACGCTGTCCCTCCTCTTGGAAATATGTGCTTCCCCCTTCAGTGCATTCAGTTCCTTTTCTGTGTCTGGCTTGCTTTAAAAGACACCTCCTTCCTGCAGCTTCCTACAGCTACTCTTGCTCTCACTGGTTTCTCCTTTCTCTTAAATGCTATTTCAAAGAGAGCTGGCACCACGGAGTTTTGTGTGTGTGCATTTATTTAGTCTAGATTTCAGGCTCCTGGGAGCAAGGATCTTGCAATAAACTATGACTCCATTCCCTTTGGTGCCCAGCACAGTGCCCAAAGCACACTTGTTGACAAAACCCATGCCACCGCTGCAGGAAAGGAAGGGTAAAGGCTGAATTATGGTGTCGCATTTGCCGCTGTGGAAAGTCTGCAGTTCAGAGCATTGCAATGTAGTCACAGTCACTATTTCTTGATTAAATACAGTTCCAGGGTTAACTCCACATGTGTCTCTCTGCCTAAGACCTCCAAACCAATTGCAAAAGCCCCTCAAACCTACACAAACTTCCCTGCCTCCCCTGTGCTTTTGTCTAAGGTGTAGCATAGTGGAAAGAAAGCTAATCTAATAATAGAAATATATTTTAATTACACTGGGGGATTTTAGATCACGAGTCTACATTATAGTAGAAAAATTAAGGATTGGGAACCAGAAGAGCAAGTCTTAGGTCCTAGCCCCAGCCTGTCTTCCAATGCACAGTAGGTAATGGACAATGGACAAATGCTAGATATCTATTTCCTCATTTGGACAAAAGAGCTTTGTTGCTCTCCTCTTCGTATAATTACTCTGAGGATTCAATCAAATGCAGGGTGTGTTAAAGTGCTTTGAAAAATATAGCCTGTTGTGCAAATTGCAGGTGACACCATGAGTTAACTCTCTCCAACAAATTAAAACCGGAATGAATTACTCCTCATCAACCAAACCTTGTATGGCTTTCAGGTCCAGCCTAAATTCCTAAATTCTCTTAACTCCTGTTAAATTACCAGGGCTAATTTGGATAGTTAACTTTGTCACAGGCATTATTATAAGCAGTAGGCAGCCATGGGTGATTTCTCTGTAACTCAACATTTGCCCCTCAAGGAAGAGCATAATAGGTAATATGCTGTTTTATATTTGCTAACAGCTCCGGTGTCTAAAGCACTCGCACCTTCACACGGAGTGAGGTAGCAACCCCCACCTGTGCCATCCATCTCCTGCCTTTTTGGTTGAGGAGAAGAATACTCCAGGGAGGCTGGAGCTGGAAATGAAAGAAACTGAATTTGGAAAGACCACCCTATGAAGACAAGGCTGTCATCCAGCAGCCCCTCCCACCTTCATCCCCTTCCCCCTCTGTAGCTGAAGCCAAGCAATGTGTTCCCAGGCTGCAGGATGAAGCTGCCTCCAAAGGGCTGCCCAGGAACAAAGTGTCAGGTCCCTGCTATGCCACAGATGCACATCGTGCATACTATGTACGTGTTCTCCAGTGACGAGGGCTCCCTCTCAGCACAGGGATGACCCGGAATACAAAACACCATGGTGGGAGGAAGGAAATGCTGCCCTGGGATTCAGCAGCCTCTTAGGGCTAGTTGGCACTCTGTTGCAAACCAGGATCCTCTGGAATATTCTTTTTTTTTTTTTTTGAGACAGAGTCTCACTCTGTTGCCTGGAGTAGAGTGCCGTGGCGTCAGCCTAGCTCACAGCAACCTCAAACTCCTGGGCTTGAGCAATCCTACTGCCTCAGCCTCCCGAGTAGCTGGGACTACAGGCATGCGCCACCATGCCCAGCTAATTTTTCTATATATTTTTAGTTGTCTAGATAATTTCTTTCTATTTTTAGTAGAGACGGAGTCTCGTTCTTGCTCAGGCTGGTCTCGAACTCCTGACCTTGAGCAATCCACCCTCCTCGGCCTCCCAGAGTGCTAGGATTACAGGCGTGAGCCACCTCGCCCGGCCCTCTGGAATATTCTTTAACTTCTGCAGGCCAAAGTGAACTTGTATGTAGAGGCTTTTATCCATATTATACTTTCAGAAAAGGGAGACCACCATGCTTAGCACACTAGGTTCTTTCTTGTACCTACACAATATGTGTAATTATGTTCAATCAGCAGTCTGAAAGAATTCACTTAAAACATCCTACACAAATAGTCTAAAATAGTCCGGGTTCTGTCTCCAAGAGTCTAATTCACACCTAGATCTTGAGGAGAATTTGAATTACATTTCTTTATTTTAATTGTTCTAACCCATTCCAATCTCAGAGTGCCCCAGGGGTATTGAATGATTCAGAAATAAGCTTGCTAACTCCTGGCATAGTAAGAATTTTATTTTCTCATTTATTTTTTTAATTATTTGATAGGTCTTTACTGAGGGCTACCACATTCCAGAAACAGCCTTGTATTGGTAATAACATAGTATTCAGTGTTCAAATCTAGGGAATGGTTGGTGGGGCTAGTGAGGGCTGCAAGGAGGGCACTACTGTCAGAAAACAGCAACTGATGTCCTAGGATTCGATTTGCAAGTAAAAAAAGAAAACAGCAATTGAGGGTGTCAGTCAGTTCACATTTTTGTGGGTAAGCTGTTGTGTCCTGGAGTTACACAGGCTTGGGTTTGAAACTTAGCTTTGCCATTTTCTAGTTGTGCAGTTTTGAGTAAATTGCATAACCTCTCTGAATCTCAGTTTCCTCATCTATAAAATGGGGATATTATAGTACCTATTTTACAGGGTTGTTGTAGAAGGTAAAAGGACATACCAAGTGTCAAGCTAGTTAGCTTAGTGCCTGGTGCCCAGGAAGACTCAGTAAATGCTGAGAAAAAGAAATAGATATTCACTGAGACCTATTTATTTTGATTCTATCAAACTTGTTTACAAATGTTTGTTTGTAATGTGACAGGCACTGGATTAAGCACCAGGCATTAAAATATGAGTAATTTCTGATTCCTGCTTCTGAGTAGCTTGGTATTTAGTGTAGACAGTGAGGAGACCATTAAAGCAACTGTAGTACAGAGCAGGAAGAATTACAATGGAGTTCTGTGCAAGTGCTATGGGTACAATCCAGGCTGGGTCCACACAGAGAAGTTTCCTGGAAGAGGTGATGTCTAAGATAAATTTTGAAGGAGCTCAGGGGTTATCTGGATGAAGACATGTGTGTGGGTAGAGATAAAGAAAGAATAGTCCAAACATAGAGGGTAGCAAATGCAAAAACATAGAGGTATGAAAGATTGGGGATGCGGGTTAATAAATGTACCTCGTTGTTGGTCAAGAAGATGACTAGATTCAGGAAGGGACAGGAAATGGGGATGAAAATGTTAGGTGGAATTAGGTCATGGGGGCCTTACAGACTGGGATAAGGAGCTTGGGCTTTATCTTCTATACATTTGAGAGATTTGAAAGGTAATAACATCGTTAGATTTGCATTTTAGATAGATTATCTGTTTACAGAGTGTAGGGTTGACTAAAAAGGACAAGGTGGCAGGACTGAAAGCACACTTTGCAGAACTGCTGCAGGACAGACACACACAAACACACACACACACATATGCATACACACACACATGCATACACACACACATGCATACACACACACATGCACATACACACACACATGCATACACACACATGCATATACACACACACATGCACATACACACGCACACACACACGTAGGTATATCATATTAAAACTACTGAAAACCAGAGACTAAGAGAAAATCTTAAAAGCAACCGGAGAATAAAAACATAATACTTTTTAAGAAGTAACAATAAAAGTGACAGCTGACTTTTCAACACAAACAACGGATGCCG
>NW_012151507.1:2237747-2239057 GCF_000956105.1 Propithecus coquereli
CTATGGTCCCTTCCAGCTCCGACATGCTAAAAATTTCCTTTTGCTCCCTAAGATCACCCTAATCTTGGAAACTCAAGGAGTACCCCTTGCTTAATTAACCATGTAGAAAATTGTGAGCTCTAAAATAAGTCTAGTATCATTTTATTTATTTTGGGGTCTCGGATTTCCACTCAGTTCTTCTCAATTGAATGATGAAATCTTGGAGTCTACAGAAGACTTTAATATTAATATTATGCAATCCTCAATTTATTGAGATGAGGAGCCTGGGATTTAGAAATCTGCCCAAGGTTACACATAGTGGCATGGTCAAGATTAGAATGCATTTCTTGACCACCAATCCTCTATTCTCCATTCGATGATGCTGCCTCTTTGCTATATGTTTGAGACAATGTGTAGATTAAAATTATATAAAAAATCAAAAGTCCACAAGCTTCTGGAGTCAGAATCAGGAGCAGGGGAGCCAATGTAGTTATAGCAGAGGTTCTTTGAAAAAAAATTAATAAAACATTGTTTAAGAGGTTAAGGGCCTCTAGGGATAAGGATGTGGCCTTCTTTGCCAGCACAAAACTCAATGAAAACTAAGACTTATGTATAAATGTATTTTTGTTGAAGTTTTTCCATTGAGATTGAAGGAGGGCAAACTGATTTAGATAAAATGAGAACTGACCTCAGCTGACCCAAAACTTTTGCCCAAGGCACAAAACAAAGCCCCAATAAAACTATACTCTCAGTTCAAAAAAAGGTCAGTAACGGGGAGGGTGGGTGAGGATGGAGACTGAGAAATGAAAACATTTCTATGATTCTCCTCTTCCTGACCAAAATTTGCACTGCCAAATTGTCATGAGAAAGGCTGTTTATACAGACATCCCAGCCCAGCTAAAATAAAAGCAGGAGTCATCTCATCAGATTTTATACTTAGTTCCCAAGGAAAGAAGAGTTCAGTGAAGATTTTGAATTTCTGACTCCTTAGAGAAACAGGTTTCTCCAACATCAGGAAGGCATGTACTGAGTGAAAAAGGTGTGGACCTCTTTCCCAGGCAGGCAAGGTCTGAAAAAGTTATTTAGAGTTCATGTGTGCCCAAGATTAAAGGAGGGGATCACACAAAGCCGAGGACAGCCATTGTGTAGACCAGGCCTCTTAGGTCAGCTTCTACAGGACCTTAGTGAGGACACAAACTTGATCACAAGAGCCAGAGAAAGAACTTGATGTTCCCCAACAGAAATTCAAGAAACATTAATCCATGATGGAGACTCCATAAAAGATTATGAAGAATTGGTTTTAGTTTTGTTTTTAAAATGCATGCTCTTAA
>NW_012151507.1:2239107-2243320 GCF_000956105.1 Propithecus coquereli
AACATGATTTCATTCCCTTTTATGGTTGAATAGTGGTCCATGGTGCATACCACGTTTTCTTTATTCACTTGTGAATTGATGGGCACTTAGGTTGGTTTCACATCTTTGCAATTGTAATAAACATTCCAGTGCAGGTGTCTTTTTGACAAAATGACTTCTTTTAGTTTGGGTAGATACCTAGCAGTGGGATTGCTGGATCAAATGGTAGGTCTACATTTATTTCTTTGAGGAATTCCCATACTGTTTTGTACTGATTTGCAGTCCCAGCAACATTGTTTTAAGCAGCAGTAGGATCAGGAGAAGCATTTTTGTTGTTTTCTTTTTGTCTTTTAGAATAGAGGATACAAAATCATAATTTTTGGTACAGTCATTCAGAATGAAACATGCAGAATAGAAAATGAAAAATTGATATGACTAGATCTGACAGAGATAAAAGATAATGAGAACAAATGGATAAGCCTAAGAAAATGGGGGATTCTTTGTCCTCTAAGATAGTGGGAAGGAGCAGAGAAAGGTAAGCAGATACAGAGACATTGTGAAATCAAGAGCAGATTGATTTCTTCTTACATGGCCTGAAAAAATTAAATAAAAGCATAATAGAGTGTATAACAGCTTCTCAGTAGCTATGCATTGAATTAATGAGTGAAATATTTAAATTACTAATGCATGAATAAATTAAAAGTCATCTGTAGTGAATAAGGAGATGGCTGGTGAAGGAGAAATATAGATACAAGGAAAGTATGAACTTCAGGCATCCAGCAAGGTGTCAAATGGAGACAAATGGAAGAATTGCTAAGTATCTGGGGGCTCAACTGAGGGAGTAAAGTGGGAATAGTTAGAAGAACCAGTTAGCTTGTGCATTATTTTATTTTACTTTATTTTGCAACATTCACCAGCTTAGGAAGAGAAGTGGAGCACGTGAATAGTGACGCTGCTTAATTGGATGCGGATATTCAAGGTAGAAAATAAGCAGAGAGACTTTGGGTGAAGGGTCCTGAGTGTCAAGAAAAGAATAGTTGACAAGACTGAGCAGTGGGTCCAGGCTTAGTAGGAAGCCAAGTGGAGAGAGAGAGAGACAGAGAGAGAGTGAGAGAGGTATACCTGGGACTTGAAGATTGTAATGGAGACAAAGACGAGTGAGTGTAAAGGAAGAAGGGTTAGATAAAATAATAAGAGCTTGTGGTCAAAGAGGACACTTTCAGAGTTCCAAGTGTTGGAGGTGGAGCAGTAAGGAGTAATTCCTACGCAGAGCCATGGTGTGTCCACTCTGTGAGTGGCAAGAACACTCACAGAGAATAAGTTAAAGAGACCTATTGTGTTAAGGCACTGTGGAGAGACAAAGAGAGGAGCTGTAAAATACGTAAGATTAGAAAGAATCCAAAACAGCAGGTTGTCTCAGTGAGATGGCACAGAGTGCTCCCACGAGGTATATTATAAAGGGATCCACAGAGAGGGGAGGAGTGAGTCTGATGACATTTAGAGACAAAGAGGATTGGGTTAGGGGTGAAAGTATCAGGAGGGGTGCATGGGAGTTGCATAGAAAGACTTTAATTCTTAGGCCGATATGGCAGCACTGCATTGTGATCACTGAAACCCACTACTTTTCTCCTGGACATACACTAGACCACCTCTCCCAGCTTCCTTTGCAAGTAGGCACGGCCATTTGACTGCGTTCTGGCCACAGGAATGTGGTGGGAATAATGCATACCATTTCCAGGATGAACCTACAAAAATTGAATCCTCCACTTCTTCCCTCCCATCATTTGCTGGCCCAAAGCAGAGGGCCCAGCGGAGGACTCTGCCCCGGGCCCTAGGAAAGGGCTTGGCAAGCCTTTTCTTAAAGAGCCACATGGTAAATATTTTAGGTTTTTTGGGCCAAGAAGCAAGATCAAGGACATTATATACGTACTTATCTAATCATTTAAAATATAACCATTTAAACAGGTAAAAACCATTTTTAGCCCATGGGCTCTACAAAAACAGGCATCAGGGCAATTTGGCCCACAGGCCATCATGCGCTGCTCCCTGTCCAAAGCCATCCTGGAGACCCACGCTGGGAGGAGCCTGGATCTCCAAACGGCGGTGTGGAGCAGAACTTCTCCCTCACCCACTGCCAGCTGGACTTTACGTAGGTTAGAAATAAGCTTCCATCATGCTAAGCCCCTGAAATGTACATAGTGTTAGCCAATATTGACTGACAAAGAGATGAGAGAAATTTGAAAGATTAAAGAGACTGGCATGCCTTAAAATAAGGTTTAATATTTATTGAGCATTTGCTATATGCCAGGCCCTGTACTGACAGTTTTACATGCATTATCACATTTAACTTTCACAAAAATAAGAGGCAGGTATTGTTATCATATGCATTTTGCAGATGAGGAAAATAGGAGTTAAGGGAATTGCTCAAGTCTTAGGGCTAAAAAGTGGTGAACTTGGACTCAAACCTAAGTAGCTTTGACTCCGAAGCTTGTTCTCTTTAGCAAGCATACCATGCTGCCTTCCAGGAATGGAACGGATTGTAGGAGACTGTGCTGGGCATGGCTGAATCCTGTTTACTTATTTACCCAATCATTCATAATTCATAACTCATCTGGTTCCAAGGATGACTTAAGTAAGTTTTTGTTACTTAGGAGAATGTAAACAAACTGATCACAAAATTCCAATTAGGAAACTAATACATGGTTGTAAGCCCTGGAGAAAATTCCTCCCAGAAGCTAGTTATTGCTAAGGTAAACAAAAGAGATCTTTGAGCAGTAAAATTCCGTGCACTAAAGTCCCACAAGCCTCTCTCAGATTATTATCTCTCTCATTCTTCCCACAGTTATACAAATTTGCTTATCTGGTTTTCAAGCCCAAAGCAATATGTTCTCAGATGAGTGAGAAGCTACGAAAGATTTTCATGCCATCCAAGGTAGACCCCCATGAGTGACAGATCATTCGTACCAGGACCACAAAAATACAGGTGTACACTTGCCAGAGCATCTGCACACAGGAACATGCCCTTCAATTGCCCCTGGGGTGGTCACTATATTATCAGGGATTATACAATGATTGATATTCTTAAAAAAGCTTGATTATTCAAAAATTGTAAGCATATCTATAAAGTACTGCAGAGTCAGAAAAAGATATATTTTATCAAATATTCCATCAAATATTATCAATTCAAAACTAGGGTTATGTTTTTTATAAAGATATTAACTGCCTGAAAAACTCACGTATGCTATACTTTTCATTCCTCCAACTGTGGAATAAACAAGATAATATCAAGAAGGGTAGATACTTATTTGCTGGCAAACTCTGAAGCTAAATGTGACTACTGCTAAAATGTGATATGTTGTCCTCATTGCTGGAGGAATATTGGAAACAGATAAAATTTGGGAGTGAGGGAGAATGTGTATAAAACAGAATCTATACTTTTATATTCTTAATGTAATATATAAACTTCCCATAGCAAGTGATCCTAATTATTCAATTTTTCAAAATAAATTTGGACTTAAGCTACTCAGATACCTTGATTAAAGGTAGTCTTTGGAAAATTACAAGAAGGTATTTTTCAGGCTGAACATACTAGATAATTGGTGTATGTGGAACCAACAAAAAGGAAATTGTATCATGTGATCTCACACAAGGTTGTATTTTAAATTCCTCTCTTACATGTCTAAACTACTGGGATATACATGCAATGTATCGATCATGACACTGTCCCTTGGTTTATGGTTACATTCCTAACGGGAGAGAAAGAATGGCCTAATGGATTGGCTTTTAGCAGAGAGTTTTTGGAAACGGAACTTAATCGAAACACAATACTAATATTTATTATAAATAGTACCTTTGAGTAGTAGTATAAAGAGGCAAGGTGATACATAAAGTGAAAGCAATGAAGAGAAAATTCACAGAGGCTTTTTTTCAGTTAACTTTAGGCAAGTCGCTGCTTCTCTTCCGTCCTCAGTTTCCTCATCTATTAAAGGAATGGTCAGATATGATAATCTCTATGGTCCCTTCCAGCTCCGACATGCTAAAAATTTTCTTTTGCTCCCTAAGATCACCCTAATCTTGGAAACTCAAGGAGTACCCCTTGCTTAATTAACCATGTAGAAAACTGTGAGCTCTAAAATAAGTCCAGTATCATTTTATTTATTTTGGGGTCTCGGATTTCCACTCAGTTCCTCTCAATTGAATGATGAAATCTTGGAGTCTACAGAAGACTTTAATA
>NW_012151507.1:2243467-2244562 GCF_000956105.1 Propithecus coquereli
CAGCAACAATTAGAAACCAAAAACTTATAAAATAGCAGCAAAAGTAGCAATTACCTAGGAATAAATCTCATTACTAAGAACAACAAAAGATGTACATGACTAAAGAGAAATACCATATTCATGGGTTAGAAAATTCAATATTACAAAGATGTTCATTTTTTCTAAACTGATCTATATATTTAGTATAATCTCGATCAAAATTAAAATCTCAACAGTTTGTGTGTGTGAGTGTATGTGTGTGTGTGTAAACTAACAAGCTGATTTAAAAATCTATATGGAAATTAAAGGAGCCAAAAATAGCCAAAATAATCTTGGAAGATGAACCAAATTGGAACATGTATACCACCAGAAACTGAGACATATTATAAAGATACTTATAATTTATTCAATTTATTGAATGATACTAACTTTTAAAGTTTGAGAAAATAGAGATCAGGGGGAAGAAGGAATAAGAAAAGGTAAACTATTTTAGCATTTACTAAGTCAAGGGTTGCCTCATGGTTAAGAGAATCATGTTCAGCAGTACAGAGGCGTAACCAGATTACCAGATGTCAAAATATTAATTTGTAGTAAAATACATAAAGCAGCTTTTTTGAAAAGAATGGTGAGAAAGGAAAGAGTGAACTATAGGATTTTTTATTTCAAAATATTAATTAAGGGAGTACAAGTGTTTTTGTTATGTGGATATCTTACATAATGCTTAAGTCAGGTCTTTTGGTGTGCCCATCACCAGAATAGTGTTCATTGTACCCAACAGGTAAGTTTTTATCCTACACCCCCTTCCCCCTCCACCTTCTTGTTTTCTCAAGTCCTTTATATTGTTTTGTGCCTGTGTGTATACATCTATTAGCTCCCACTTATTAGTGAGAACATATGGTGTTTGGTTTTCTATTCTTGGGATACTTCGCTTAGGATAATGGTCTCCAGTTTCATCCAAGTTGCTGCGAACAACATGATTTCATTCCCTTTTATGGTTGAATAGTGGTCCATGGTGCATACCACGTTTTCTTTATTCACTTGTGAATTGATGGGCACTTAGGTTGGTTTCACATCTTTGCAATTGTAATAAACATTCCAGTGCAGGTGTCTTTTTGA
>NW_012151507.1:2257702-2305389 GCF_000956105.1 Propithecus coquereli
ATCTTTCTGCCTCAGCCTCCCGAGTAGCTGGGACCACAGGCATGCACCACCATGCCCGGCTAATTTTTATATATATATTTTTAGTTGTCCAGATCATTTCTTTCTATTTTTTAGTAGAGACGGGGTCTCGCTCTTGCTCAGGCTGGTCTCGAACTCCTGACCTTGAGCGATCCACCCACCTCGGCCTCCCAGAATGCTAGGATTACAGGCGTGAGCCACCGCACCCGGCCCATGCTCTTAAATTCTTATACTCTGTCCCAATCCTTACCTTGAGATGACATCAGGGAGAGAAGGCTGGGTTGAATGGATCAATGTTTTTATTTAATGTGGCATATACTATATTTCATAAGCAATTTAGTTCACCATATGAAGGGAAAAAATAAGTGATTTGGGCAAAGCATGTTTAGGGGATGTAGTCATCAAACTTCGACTTTAGTTAATCCACTCAAAATATAATTTGTATGACCCCAAACTGCATGGTGAACTGAAAATGTGGCCCCAGCCAAAGCAAATATAAGTAGGAAATAGGTCTGTAAGACATTTAGTCCTTCCTGCCCACTGTGCTGGCTGGTCTTTGTGACCGTGACTTGCATTTTGGGAAAGGAAAAGTAAACATTTGAATTTCTGACTATGTTAGGGTGTGAAGTTCGTACATGGGCTGAGAAAGATTTCTCGCACAGTGATTAGAATATACAGAAGTAAAAGTTTATTTATTTATTTAACCTAGAGAGAGAGAGAGAGAAAGAGAGAGGAAGAGAGAGAGAAGGAGGGGTGGCCATGACACACAGAGGAAGGAAACAAATGTTGGTAGTAAGGCCACCTTTCAGTCTAGTGAAGAAAGAAAATAGGTACTGCAGACCTCCAAAATAATTGCATTTTTCCACTATCCCCCATACCATTAGCTGCGTGAACAATTGAGTTTGTGATATAATAATAATGATATCAATAACTAATGTTTATTGGGCACTTACAGTATGTGTGAGGGGCTGTACTCAATGCTTTATAGAAAGTCACAGAGGAAGGTTTAAAGAGTTAGTTATAAATATGTGTTGAACACCAATTTTGTGCCAGGAATTATGCACTGCAGGTAAAAGGATGAATAAGATTTGCCTCTACCCTTGAGAAACTTACAGTCTAGTGATAGGGAAATATAAATGGCAGTGAGGCCATAACCCCAAAGCCCAGAAGATCTGCTCTCTGCAGAAACATGGAGCCCACAGGGAGGGCTGCAACTCCTCTACCCCATGAACTTCATTCCTCTTCCTGGGGAAAGGACAATTAGTGAAGCAGACAATATTTACAGGACACCTGTTAAGTTCCAGGTAGGTATCTTAGTTCACTTGTGCTGCTATAACAAATTGCCTGTAATTGATAAAGAATAGAAATTTATTTCTCACAGTTCTCAAAGCTAGGAAGTCCAAGATCAATGTGCCTGCATTGGTGCCTGGTAAGGGCAGCTCTATGCTTCCAAGATGGCACCTTGTTGTTGTGTCCTCACGTGGCAGAAGGCAGAATTGTATTCCCCACTGTTCTGAAGGATGAGACAGCACACCCTTTAATCTGGAACTCTTTCATAAGGGTGCTAATCGCATTCGTGGGGGTGCAGGACTCATGACTTAATCACCTCCTAAAAGCTGTACTTCTTAATACTGTTGCATTGGGGATTACATTTCAATACGAATTTTGGAAGGGACGCTATCATTCAAACCAGAGCAGCTGGCATTGGGTAAGTGAAGTGGGAAGAACTATACTTTTTTGAGTTTTTCTGTATTCATGGGCTCATTTAATCATTATAACGAATGTCAGAAGTATGTACGATCATGTCATTTTTACTGAGTCTCAAAGAGTTTGAATTATTTTCCTATGTCCTCACAGCTAATTTTAATAAGAAGAAGCAATATTTATTGTCTCCAGCACTAAGACATTACCTGTGTTGACTTGCTTAACCTCATTCAGTAGATACCACTATAAGACTCATTTTGCAGGTGAGAAAACTGAGTCATGGGGGGGCCAAGAGAATGAGTTAAGTGCTTTCCTAAGGTCGCACTGCTGATAAATGACAAGTTTGGGATTTGAATTCAATTGTCCGTCTCCCAACCCTCTAATCAGTCATTGGCAAACCTAAGATACTAACCTTAGTCTACCTGACTCCAAAACCTGTTTTTCTACACAGTACATTTGTGTCTACGTAAAAGATATACTTATTTAATAATAACCATTTCAGTTTAAAATAAGAAATAACTTTTTAACAAAAAGAATTGCCCCAAAAGGAAATGAACTGTAGGTAGTGAGCAATTGATTAGTGTAACAAAATGTGTTGAAGCAGAAACTTCATAATCAATGGAAAAAGGACATTGTAGAAGGAAACCAAGAATTATAACAAAGGGTCAGGGGATTGAACTAAATCACTTTAAAGTTACTTGAGATTCATAAGTTTACAACACAATAACACAAGTGGCCCTGAATGAGTCAGAATGTGAATTTTTTTCCATATGGTTTCTAATCGATCAACTTAAAATCTTTGTAATTTCAAAATAACACTTTAAGACAATGTGAAAATTCTTTCCCAAACACTTTTAATATTTGTTTCTATAACAAGTCTCATAGCAGGGCCGGGCTCATGAGAATGCCAAAGATCTCTGTGCTCAACTTGAAAGCTTCTCTTCTATTCCTATCCCACTCAGGCCTGGTGCCTAAATGTGATCGTCACTATTGCTTCCTGCCCACTAGCCATTTGCCTTGCTCCTTCTTCCTAATGAACCCCTGATTTTGTCTAGATATTGAGAAGCCAATTATTTTAAGGGACACCAAAGCCCAAAGAGATTGAGTCAAATATGGTAACTCCATTCCCCTTGGAAGATGATTGGTTTAGGCATGGGCATGCGACATAATTTTGGCTGAAGAGATGTCAAGGAAAATCTGTCGGTACAGCTCTGGGAAGGTTTCTCTCACTCCTAAAAATGGACACAAGTCTAGCAGTTTCATTTTCTGCCTCTGAGTGTTGTCACCTGCTCTAGACACCTGCAATGAGAGATCCATCTGGTACCATCGGGATGCTAGCCTAAGAGGATAAAATAAATTACTGTAGATGACAGAACAGAAAAGATGGGTACTGGGTTCCTGGTGACATCACTGAGCTACTGAATTAACCACTTTGGAACTTCTGTATCTCTGGGTCTCTCCTCAATGGAGAAAAATAAATAGCCTTGTTTGCTTGCTGTTTATGCCATTTGTTTTTATTTTTTTTAACTTGCAGCTACAAGCATCCTAACTGATAAAATGAACTATCACATTCGTTCATAAGGTTTAAAACATTGCATTCCTAAGAATCCTGAATTTTCTCTGGGAAGCCTATGAAATAAAAAATTAATAATAGTAAAAATGATAAAAAATAAAATCATCATCATTAATAGGCATCATGGAAAACATAGGTTTTAGAACAGATAGACCTAGACCCGAGTTTAAAATCCATCTCTTCATCTTGCCGGCTTGGTGATCTTGGGAAAATTATTTAATCTTTCTGATATTGATACCTCAAATTTTAAAGGGAAGTGATACAATGATATTTTGCCAAATTGTTATGTTAAATTGTGATAAAGTATATAAAGCATCTGAGACATAATTGGTATTCAATAATTGGTAGTTCTATCTATTGGTCTCGTTCTTTCATCTACAAAATTGGTATGCAAAGACTTAGCTCATGTGGTTTACGTGAATACTAAAGAAGACAATGAATGTACATAATCAGCACTTTCTATATGGCTGTAATAGTCTGTTGGGCTGTTTAGGGATGAAAAATGGAGCGACCAACTGACCAGGGAATGGAATAAAGGCACTGCTATCTGGTGAGGGGTTGGGAGACACCATGGAGCTTTGAATGGATGCACCAGAGGAGGGGCACAGAGCGCAAAGACAGCCTTTATCTTTTTCAATGTTTGTCCAGGAGCTGGCTCTGCTTAGGATTAAAGAGCAGAAAATGAAATTTACGTTGTAGACACCTAGAGCCATCAAAAACAATAATCCAGGTGTACCATCAAAAGGGTATTTCTTTAACTGATCTTTGACTCTCTGATTATTTGTTAGAGGTTCTTCTTTCTCTCTCTCTTTCTCTCTCTCTATTTTCCTGACCTCCCCACCTCACCCCATTAAATGCCTACTCTGTGCTCATACATATTCAGTGACTTTCAACAGTTCTTCATCACTCAAAGTTCTTCCATGGTTTTATATCAATTCCAATAAAAAAAAAATTACAGTTGATATTGTAACTTTGGTCTTAAACTAGAGCCAAGTAAGCTTTTTCTCCGAAGAATTCTGTCATTGTGATTTTACTGCATGAATGCCAGGAGGAACACTGACCAAAGAATTCTAGTTTCAGATAAGCAATTGATTTGTGGTGACTTTGAGCAGCAACATTACGTATCTCAGTCATAACTTCCTTGCCTATAAAACAAGAGGAATCACATTCAGTTCCTTCTCTGATTCACGCGGAATCACCACCTGGCCCCTATTTGGGACCATTCAGTCCCATGAGTCTTTTCAGTCTGTACACAGTGCTGTCTCTCCACGTGGTTATCATGTTGTATAAACATCTCCCTGTGCATATTTATGCCATACCTAGATGAACCAGCAGAGTTTACTGAACTAATTTCCTCTTCATCTTTGGCATGCAGTTAAACCACCTTTCCTGGCCACCTTGCAGTGGTGAGGCCTATGTCTGAGTTCTGGTCATGTGGCCGTAAAAATAATTCTTCACTGTCCCCCTCTCTTCCCTCAACTGCTGGTGGAGTCACAAGATCCAGTGGAGGACTCTGAGGTCCTGGAGTGTGGTAGGGCCACATGATGGAAGCATCTGTCCCACACCTCCACCCCTCATTCTCTCCCCACTCTCCACCCCACCACCCCTCACTGGACTATGATATAAGCAAGAAATGCACTTGTATTGCATTAAGCCACTAGAATTTGGGGGTTATTTACTATAGCATTTGGCTTACTCTGACTATACAACCCAGCTATATAAAGTCTTCTTAGAGACTAGGCAACATATTGTCTTCCTATGAGAAATAAGGCAGATTATAGGGCCCAGTTAGATTATTTGGGTTCCATAAAATGATCAAAGCATAGCACTTAAAGAGATAAAACAGAAAAGGGGAAAGTAAAGGCAGGCTTTCTTAAATAAAAAGGAACTCTTTTTAATGCCAGTGTTTTCTCTGCAATTAATAGTGCATGCCTTTTGGGAACATGAAAACAAAAATTAGAAGGCCATATTCCCTCAGCCACTATCCACCATCATAAATAACATCAGTGAAAATCATGGAAACATGGAGTTTCCTGTGGATATGAGAGTTGGAATGGGCCCTGGAGGCTCTTCCGTACAGATTCGTCATAATTCAGGTGAAGGAACTGAGGACCAGAGATGTCAAAGTCACACAAGCTAAAGAAAGAACTGAAGCTACTTGCCTGGCTCCAGTGCTCTTTCCTTTGCAGCAGAAACTTTACAGGTAAGCCATTTATTGTGTGTAGAATAAGCAAATTAAAATTAATTTTGGAAATATTAAGAGAACAGATGATTCGTGGAGATTGGTTGGAACTGAGAAGGTTTCACGAGGAAATAAAGTTAACATCAGCTGACCATGGCACTGACTTAACCCATACAGCAACTCCAGAATATGAGGGATGTTGTTGAATGGAAAGGTAAGCTCAAGAATGTTAAATGTGTCTTGAGGCTAAGGGAATCACTAGTAACTGTCCTTCTGACTCAAAAAAGCCAACCTGAAAGAACTATATATCAAACCTACTGATAAGCAGAGAGATTATAGGGGTGTTAAGCTTGGCCAGCATCACTGTGTTCAGAAAGGAGGAAGGCAACTGCATTCCACGCTGGCCAACACTGTCACATTTTAATTTTAAGTATCTTCTTGTAAAAATGTTTTAAGATTCAACACAAAGCGAGTGGGAACGGATTAGACACAGAGAAAGTAATTACATATTTAGGGGACTGCAGGATCTTAATAAAAATTTAATGGATATAGACTGTCTGTTGCATTTGTCCATTCATTTTAAAAATATTACTAATTGTCTATTATTTACTAGGCCCTGGTCTAGGCACTAGGAATACAAAGATGAGTAAATGTGTTCACTGCCCATTAGGTGCTCAGAAGTTGAGGTGTCAGAAAACTAAGATGAAATGAGATGGGTACTACTGGAACTCATGCAGCGGCAGGGGTCGGGGAGGGGGGACCTCAATAGCTATATCAGTAAAGGCTTCTAACAGGGGAGTTGAGGCCTTCACTGATTTTTGAAGGATAAGTAACATTAATCAAGTAAATGAGAGGAAAGGCATTCCTAGTAGAAAGAACAGCCTGTGACAAGGTTCCAAAAAGTGATCAGGAAGCTATAAAAAATTTATCCTTTCTCTAGTGTATATTGTTGGTGGGTATTTGGAAGAAGATACAGGAGTGTACCATCCTGCACTTACTTGGTTGTAAAGTGTAAAACTCTAAAGCTGAAAATTCACAAGTAGATTTCAAAGTATTGTTTCAAAAGTTCAAACAATGTCATCAGACTCAGTGTCTCGCCCCACCTATTGGCTCTGCTTTCCATTTTATTGGCCCATTTTCCAGTAGGCTGTCTACTTAAGGAGATGGGTAACTTGAGACTTAAGTTATCAATACAGCTAACAATCCTAACAAGAAAGAAATAATTTTTAATCCCAATATTTCTAGCAAGTCTTGAAATTTCATCTCATTGACCTGGCTTGAATCACATGTACATTCCTGAACAACTGTCCTAGTAGAACAAAGCTCCATCCACTTTGACCGCCTCCTCCAATTTTTCATACTTTTCTCTGCACCTCAGCCTAACTTATTCTGAAATTATCATTAGTTTTTCCTTAGAGAACCAAAACACATCAAACTCATGCAAAAGAATGATGTTGGACCCCTTCCTTACATCATACACAAAAATTTAACCAAAATGGATTACAGAGCTAAAACTATAAAACTCTTAGAAGAAAACATAGGGGTAAATCTTTGTGACCTTCAGTTAGGCAAAGCCTTCTTAGATATGATACCGAACACATAATCAACAAAAGAATATACATAAACTTGGATCCATCAAAATTAAAAAAGGTTTATCATGCAAATGATACTGTTAAGACAATGAAATGGTAGCCCAGAGAATGAGAGAAATATTTGGAAATCAAATATCTGATAAAGGACTTATATTCAGAATACATGGAGAATTCTTACAACTCAATAATAAAAGATAAATCATCCAATTTAAAAATGGGCAAAGTATCAGAACAGACATTTCTCTTAGGAAGACATAAAAATAGCCAATAAGCTCATGGAAAGATGCTTCCAATCATTAGCCATTAAGGAAATGCTAATTAAAATCACAAGATACCGCTTCACACTCTATGGAGTGGTTATGACAAATAATAACAAGTGTTATAGAGGATGCGGAGAAATTGAAACCCTCACGCATTGCCACTGGGAATGTAAAATGTTGCAAACACTTTGGAAAACAGTTTGGGGGGGGCTGGTCCTCAAAAGTTATATATAGAGTTACTTTATGACTCACCAATTCCACTCCAAGGTACAAACCCAAAAGAATTGAAAACAAGTACTCAAATAAAAATACACATAGAATCATGTTCATAGCAGCACTATTCACAATATCCATAAGGTATAAATAACCTAAATTTCTACCAATTGATGAAATAACAAACAAAAATGCACTATATCCGTATAATGGATTATTATTTGACAACAAAAAGGAATGAAATACTGATAATATTACAACATGGGTGAACCTTGAAAACATGACAACACTAAGTGAAAGAAGCCAGTCACAAAGCACTACATGTTATATTACTCCATTAATATGATATGTCCAGAACTAGAAAATCTATAGACACAGATTAGATTAGTGGTTGCCAGGGGCTGGCGGATGGGGAGGAATGAGGAGTCACTGCTGCTTTGAAACATCCTTTCATTACAGCTTTGCACGTGCTGCTTTGCTTCCCCAGCTGGACCATGAGCACCTCAAAGACAGAGACAACATCTAATTCATCTTTGCATTCTCAGAGCCCTGAGTTTAGCATGTAGTGGGCGCTTACTTAATGCATGTTTGCCGAATTGAATTGGATGTGGATGGAAACCCTGGGGAAAATCTCCCAGAACCCTTCAGCGGTGGTGAATGTACAGTGAACACGCAAAACGAGGCAATTCCCTAGAATTAGAAATTAACCTATTTTGTTAAGAAAACACTAGGATGGATATCTTTTGTTTTTCTTTTGGAAAATAAAGAAAAAAGAATGCTAAGATGCAGTGAGTACTCTAAATCTATTTGACATTAAATTAGGGGTTAGTAAGACAAAAAGAAAGTAAAGTAGGTGGCATTATAGGAATTTTTGCAATTTGGCCTTCAAAAAAGTGAAAAGAGCTAAATTAAATTCCCATGATCTTTTCATGGAACCTCATTCAAGAGAGTTAAGAGGAAGGGGAAATGTTAGGCAAGACGGAGGAATGAGTCCAAATCAGCACCCTCCCAGGTTCCGCCGTGCTCCGGTGCGGAACTTATCCCAGGCAGAGCTGAGGATAGGGTGGCTGAGACTGGAGTGAGAGGTTGAGAAGGTCTGTGGCATAAAGGGGTTCTCCTCTTGTGCAAATATGTTACTGAAAGGTTATACAGTACTTCCTTTAAAAAACCGTCCAAACTACTCATCATTGAGAGTCACACACACAGTGAATTTGGAACTGATGTTCAGAAGTAGAGTTGAGCGTTCCTAATTCAAAAATCCGAAACCCAAAATGCTCTAAAATCCAAAACTTTTTGAACTCCAACATGACACTCAAAAGAAGTGCTCATTGGAGCATTTTGGATTTCATATTTTCGGATTAGGGATAATCGATAAGTATGATGCAAATATTCCAAAATCTGAAACACCTCTTGTCCCGCACATTTAGGGGAAGGGACACTCGACCTGTAATGGCAATAATGACAACTATAATAATAGCTGACATTAAGTACCCGCTGCGCGACCGCATTCCAGCTGAGGGGGACACTGAAATGAATAAGGCACAGTTTTTAAAAAAGCTCTTAGCCCAGTAGTGTAGACAGACGAGCAAAGTTTACCTCAATGGTAGCCTCATTGCTGACTATGAACAAAGTGCTGCTGAATTCTCATGCCTCAGCGGTATTGTCTGTGAAATGGGGGTGAGAATTCTAAGCTATCTTAAGCAGCAGCTCTGAGTCAAATAGACAATTAAAGGAAATGAGGCCTGAGAAGCAGAAGAGTTTCTGTTCTCCAGGAGAACACAGCAGGGTTCCTCTGCACTATAGAAGAAGAAAATCTACCGAGAAGCTGCTAGAGGACAGGCACGTGTCACTTCTTGTCTCTGTATCCCCCATAACACCCAACATACGGTGAATGTTCAAACCCAAGTTTACTGAGTTTAACTGAAGCCAGTAGAACATGTTGTGCTGCAGAACTTCTGCCAGACAGCACATCTGCCAGAGGCAGCAGGAATGCAGCCTTCCACCTGGTGATAGCGGCTGGCAGGTGTGATTAAGTTAGGGAATTTGAGATGGGGAGGTTATCCTACATCATCTGGATGGCCCAATGTAATCACAAAGGTCCTCATAAGACAGAAGCAGAGAGAGATTAGAAGATGCTACACACTAACTTTGAATAGGAAGGAAGGGACCAGGAGCAGCTTCTAGAAGAGGCCAGGAACAGATTCAAGGAACAGTCCTGCTGACACTTTGATTTTAGCCCCGTGCAGCTCATTACAGACTTCTGACCTCCAGAACTATAAAAGAATAATTTGTGTTGTTTTAAGCCACTAAATTTGTGGCACTTTGTTACAGGGGCAACAGAAAACAGGTACAGTTGGATTCACTGCTCTGTCTCTAGTCCAGACCTCTGTTCTTGGATCTGGACTCACGTATACAAATACTTTCTTCACATCTCCACCTGAACACATCAAAGTATCTCACACGCAATGTGTACAAAAACAAACTTACGATCACCATCTGCCGTCATCCCCTCTTCCTACATAACACACCTGATGCTTTCACGGTGACCCCAGTCTCAGGAAATAACACCACTGCACAATGCAGAGGCCTGGTCATCCTCCAACATAGACCCTTTTGTTGTCTTCTCCCCACTCCCATTACAAGCCCATTGCCAAGCCCTATTTATTTTCTCTGTTAAGATTCTTTTAACTCCATCTACTTTTCTCTACCAAATCTAGCTTAAAACCCTGCATATTTTGTTCCTCTGATCACAGGACTAAGAACAAAATCTTTACTCGGTCTGAAAAGTTCTGTATTATGTGTTTGCTAATGTAATTCTCCAAACAAATCTCAAATCACAATGTTCCTCGCTGTCTGTGCCCCAGCCATGGTGACCTTCTCTGAATTCTTCAAACATATCATGCTCAGAGCCTTTGCAAAGGTTATTCCCTCTGCCTTGAAAATTTTTCCTGTCACTCCTACCCCTCTGTAAATCTTAAGAACCGAGGGCATGTCTACTTTCATTTATCACTCATCTCCTCTGCTTAGCATAGTGCCTGGCCTCTCGATAGGAGCCCATGTATATATTTGTTGAATGAATGAATGAACGAATGGGAGTCCACTACTCTTCTCATCAGAGCATAATGCATATTTAACCTCTATTTCACTTTCTTATTCTTTATAGCAGCACGAAGAAGGGAAACGCAAAGGCCTGATGAGTTTGTGGTTTGCTTCAGCAGTGCAATCAAATCTGACTCTAGTATCTTGATAAAGGATTTGATAGACTAACATATTATGACAGCTTTACTCATTTGAAGCAAGTTTATTTTAGGATCTGTGTAGGCAGAATTAAAAGATGACATAATGCCCAGTGACCCTCATCCTTATGTAATTTCCTCCTCTCGAGTGCAGTGGGGACCTGTGAATAAGATGGGCTCTCACTCTCCCAATTATATCACATTATATGGCGACGGGATCTTACAGATGAAATCAGAGTCACAAGTGAGTTGATCTTATCCTGGGAGAGGCTGACCTAGTCAGTTAAGCAGAATTTTCTCTGACTGGCTTTGGAGGAAGTAAGTAACCAGCCATGCTGTGAGCTCCTTGCAGGGAAGGGCGGTCTCCAGGCGCTGAGAGTGGTCCCTGGCTGAACAGCTAGCCAGAAAACACGAGCCTTAGGCCTATAATCGCAGCAGCCTGAATGAACCTGGGACAGGACCTCCCAGATGAGAACCCGGCCTCAGCTGCCACCTTGATCACCACCTTGCGAACCCTAAACAGAGGACCCCGTTAAGCTGAGCCCAAACTCCTCAGCCGTGGAGACTGTGAGATAGTAAATGTGTGTTGCTTCAGCTGCAAAGTTTGTGGCAATTTGTTACGCAGCAATAGAAAACTAAAACAGGGCCAATATTGTCAAACTCTGCATAGCAGCTGATTTTTTGCTGAGAACTACGAGCATGCTGAGTTAGAACTTTCTGCGAGAAGACAGATTTTAATTATCTGGGTATCCAAAGCATCAAAGTACTTTTCTCACTCTGAAAACTCAAAAATAGCTGAACAGATTTTCTTTAGAACTTTCCAAAAATAAAGATTTTCTACAGAGCTGAAATCAAGTCTGGGAAATGTTAATTTAGAAGAAAAAAGGAGCTTAGGTAGTAAAAATAGCTTAAAATAGGCTACATGGACTGACCTATGGGAGGCTCTGGAGAAGATTGGCTCATTGTTTAGAATAGCAGACAGAAATGTTTGATCGCCGGTTGCATGCAAGGTACCAGAAGAGGCCATATGTTTGGTGGTGTCCTAGTCACTCCAAAAGTAGACGCAAGACCAAAGATTGAACCATAACTAACAGGTCGGCCTTACTAAATGCAATTCCAAAATGTACTCGCACATCCAGAAGGGGTTTTATAAGGGTGCACAGTCTTTCTTTATGACTTTAAACAGGACTGTGATTACATAAAAATAGTAAGAATGTACTTTTCTTTTTTAAAATTCTTTAGAAAGTAAGTCAGTTAACCTTCTTGGGTCCACATTTCCTCATCTCTAAAAAGAACGCCAAGGTTCTTTTCAGCTCTGTGATTCTGCCGCTAAATTCCCCCATTGTTTTATCTACTCATTTTGTCAATGTTGTTATGAGGCTGCTGAGGAAAGCCATCCACTGTATAGTAAGTATTCAACCAATGTGAATTCTTCACAGTAAGGTATTTAATCAATGTTGGCTACTGGTACAGCTATTGTTGTGAAGCTTTTCTTCATAAGTTTGATTTTCCAAAGCTTTTCATCACCTCTCCAGAGCACTATACCTGATTTCTCTTTAATTATGAAGCATTTAAAGGCAGAACCAATCCTCTAAAAAGGACCGGCTTTCCAAAAAGAGTCTTAACCCTTATCCCTACTTGTACATTCCCTTCGCGGTTATCTGTAAATTTCAGCACTATACTGGACTCCTGTGCCCTGCTGGGTACCTCTGCCTGATTGAATGCCTCACTACTCCTCAAATTCAACTTGTCCGAAATTAAAAATCTAATTTTTCCTCTTCAATCAGCCCATCCCTGTCAGATTTCCCTGTTTCTGTGTTTGTCATTGTCTCGATTATTCAACCTTAAAATATTAGAATCTTCTTTTACTTTTCCTTCTCCTTCATGCTTCTTATCCACACATACAAAATCCTCCCTGCCTTTTCAGTTCAGATCAATAAAACTTTAATTTTGCAAAAATGTGTTGAAAACATACCTTTTAAAGTCACTTAGAAAAATATTTCACACTTTGTCCTTTCCATTCTCGCTGTGTCCACTGTAACACAAGCACCTTACACGGGACGGCTGCCCCTCTCCCTGCCTCCATCCCCCTTCCCTTCTCCAATTCACCTTGCAGACCTCTCCCTGACTAGTCTTCCTGGAGCTCTGCTTCATGCATATTCTCCCATGCAGTCAAACCTCCAGTGTGCCCATCCCCAACCTTTTGGCACCAGGCACTGGTTTCAGGGAAAATAATTTTTTCATGGTCATGGGGCAGCGGGATGGAAGGGGGGAAGTACAGTGGAGCTCTGCGGCCGTTTCTAACCCGCCCAGAGGTTGGGGACTGCAGACTTACACAATAAAACCCAAATACCCTATGGTTTGGAACTGAATTGAACCTAGAGTTGCCATCATGACTCTGAATTTGGGCAAGTCACTTTGCCTCTCTAAGCCTCAGCTTTCTCTGCTGTAAAATTAGGATGATCATCCCTCTACCCTTTCAAAGACACCATGGACCTAACAAAAATGTGCAAAGCCCATGCAAACCATTTCACAGAAAACACACTTCCGGGGTCGTTGATTTCTCCCCAACTGTTTTCTACTACTACATTTCACAAACCTTCCACTTAAGTATAACCATTTGGCTGGTTTCAAAAGTATGTTATAAGAAAGCATTCTTTCCCTTGTAGATGTTCTTACTCTGATTCCTCTGAATGGATTGCTGCTTCTTTCTTTTTTTCCTGTTTCAGCTGGATTTTTTTCTTCAAAGGTCCAAATAAGGTTCATCCTCCCCATGAAATTTTCCCCTACAGCCCTGATCTGTGATCACAGCCCTTATATTTTGTGACTCTTTGAATTTCTAAAGTTCTGCCCCACTCATTTGGCATTTAGCTTCCAACAACCTGTACCACTTATCTTTTTATGTATGACTTGGATCCCCAATGAAAATGTGAACTCTTTCAGAGCAGAGATCTCTTTTCTAGCCCAGTGCCATACACAAGCAGACATCCTATAAATATTGGTTGCTTTGGATGACAATGACAACATCATCTCAATTATGAAGCATAATCATTCTTAAGTAAATTGGAGACTCTCAGTGTCAGTATGTTGACACTTTTTATGAATTCTTAATTAGCGTATTGGCGATTACACTTCACAGCTGCTTTCATGGGGCAATTCACAATTATTCATCAGTTTTCATCAAGATATTCTCAGGAGGTGAGTGATAAATATCATTCCCTGCCATTCTTTTTATCCAAATTGAGAAAAGCAAAGACAGTGATTTTTATGAGATATATTGAGAAGATGCAATGTAAAAATTGATATTAAAAAGTAAAATAAATTTTTGGCCTCCTGTGCCAACGGCGATCCTTCTCTAGCAATTTTTTTCAATAGGAAAGTAAATAGTGTCTTGTTTGAATTTGTCGAACTGCTAGAGTCCTTGAAGACTGGGAGAGTCTCTAGATTTCTATTGAAACTAAAACTTTTTGCTTTAATACCTTAAAAAAAAGATAATTTTAGTGTGTCTTGGTGTCATATTTGATTTTATTTATTGATTTTTTTCTGATTAAAATGATGCAAATTAAACCCAAAGTAAGCAGAAGGAATGAAATAATAAAAAACAGAAAACAATAAAATAGAAATAGAAAAGTAGATTAAAAATAATAAAATCGATAAAACTGATAAACCTCTAGCCAAACTGTGTAGGCAACAAAGAGAAAAGACACAATTTGACAATATCAACAATTAGGGAGGAAACATCACTAGAGTTCCTACAGACATTGAAAGGATAATAAGAGAATAAAATGAACAACTTTATGCCAATAAATTCAATAACTTAGATAAAACGAAAAAAAAAGTCTTGAAAGAAGTGAATACCCAAGTCACTCAAGAAAAAAAGATAACCTGAATAGCTTTTTGTCTATGTGTGAAAGAGACTGATTTTGTAACTAAAAATCCTTCCACAAACAAAACACCAGGCTCAGATGATTTCACAGTTGAATTCTACCAAACATTTATTGAAGAAATACTGACAATTCTACATAAAACGTTACAGAAAATAAAAGAAGGAACACATCCTAACTTACGTTAAGAATACAATATTACCCTAAAACCAAAACCAGAAAATACACTACAAGAAAGAGAACTACAGATCAATATCTTGATCAACTACAGAGCAAAACATGATGGAAAAATCCTTAGCAATTTTTTTGCAAATAAAATTTAGAAACATATATTTTAAAAGATAATGAGGCCAGGTGCGGTGGCTCATGCCTGTAATCCTAGCACTCTGGGAGGCTGAGGCGGGTGGATCGCTCAAGGTCAGGAGTTCGAGACCAGCCTGAGCAAGAGTGAGACCCCGTCTCTACTAAAAATAGAAAGAAATTGTCTGGACAACTAAAAAAATATATATATAGAAAAAATTAGCCGGGCATGGTGGCACATGCCTGTAGTCCCAGCTACTTGGGAGGCTGAGGCAGGAGGATCACTTGAGCCTAGCAGTTGGAGGTTGCTGTGAGCTAGGCTGACGCCACGGCACTCTAGTCAGGGCAACAGAGCCAGACTCTGTCTCAAAAAAAAAAAAAAAGATAATGAATCATGGCAAAATTGATTTTAGAACAGGAATGCAAGGTTACTTTAACATGAAAAAAATTAGTCACTGTAATTTATCCTGTAATAGATAAAAAAGTAAAGCTAAATAAACAATCAGCTCAATAGTTGCAGAAAAATCATTTGATAAAATTCAACACCCATACGTGATAAAAACTCCCAGAAATCTAGAATTATAAGGGAATTTCCTCAACATGATAAAAGGCATCTAAAAAAATGCCACTTATCTATGTAAAAAAATTAACTTGAAGTGGATCATAGATCTAAATGTAAGAGCTAAAAGTATAAAATTTCTAGAAGAAAATAAAAGAAGAAAGCTTGGTAATTTGAGGTTAGGGAAAGATTTCTGAAATAGGACACAAAAAACATTCTAAGCCATTACAGAAAAGAATTAATAAGTTAGACTTTATCAAAATTTAAGTTTTGCTCTTCAAAAGACACTGTTAAGAAAAATTTTTAAAAAGTCACAGACTGGCAAAAATATCTGTAAAACATATATCCAGTGCATAACTTCATATATCCAAAATACATAAAACAACACTTACAACTCAATAATAATAAGATTCTCCTATAAATGGAGAGAAGGGGGGAAGGATTTGAATAGACTTTTCACCAAAGATGAGATATAGATTGCAAATAAGTGCATGAAAAGATGCTGAACACCATTAGTCATTAAGAAAACATGTATTAAAACCACATCGAGTTGCCACTTTGAACTACTAGAACGGCTAAAATTAAAACAATTAATAATTCCAAGTTAGAGAAGAGCAGAACAACTGGAACTCTCATAGATTACAAAAGGTACACCCACTTTGAAAAAAAAATTGGCAGTTCCTTGTAAAATTAACACCCACAAAATAATATAATAATTTCATTTCTACATATTTGCTCAACATAAATGAAAAAATATGAGCAAAGACTTGTGCACTAATGACCATAGCAGGTTTATATAAACTTGAAACAAGCCAAATGTCCAACTGATGAACAGAAAACCAAATTGTAGAATGTACCAAGGAGTAGTATTCATCGATACAAAGGAACAAACTACTGATATATTCAACAACATAGAAGAATTTCAAAAAACATTATGCTAGACACTGAAGCCTACATACATACTATTAATATAAGGATTAAGTATGTTATAAAAGGAAAACCTACAGCACCAGGCAGCAGATAGTGGTTGTCAGGGGTCAGAGAGTCAGAGGAAAGGAATGCAAAGGGCATAAGAAAATTTTGAGGGTGACCAAAATATTCTTTATCTTAATTGCGATGGTGGTAACAACGGTATAAACAGTTGTCAAAACTCATCAAATTGCACGTTTAAATTAGTGAATTTTATTGTATGCAAATTATCCCTCAATAAAGTTTCTAAGAATAATACACACTGATCACAGGTAATGTTGTTGTAGTTCCCTATTTTAGATATAGTTTTATATAGTTTTAAAACTAATAAATGTATATTTTATTTTCTATTTTCTAAGTTAATCTCAAATAATAAACATTTCCCATATTACTAAAAACTTTATAAGCATTTAATTCCTGCATAATATTCCATTTATAAATATTCCACCCTTAATCATTCCTTTACTGATAGAAATTTAGATTATTTTCTATTTTTTTCTATACTAATTCTCTGATATACTTGTATATATCCTTGTATATTTTGGGGTTTTTTTTCCTTATATATTTTCAAAGATACAATTAATAGGATATAAGAACATGCTAAGGATCTTTAAACATACTGTTACATTGTTTTCCAGGAAGACTGTGCTGATTTAACTCTCACTAGTAGTGTATGAACGGACCAGTTTTACTGCACTCCTGATACAACCGAATGTTATCATTATTATTTTAAATATTTGCTTAAACTGTCTTCTGGAACTTTACACTTCAGCTCAGCACTGGCTTTTAACTCTTCTCTATACTTCTGTGCACATCAGTCCATGTTATTCACCTTCCTCTTCCTCCACTACGGAGGATCGGGGACATTTGCAGATGCCCTGGGCCATGCGAGTATCTACTGTGACGTCACGTTCCTGTTACTCCACAGCGTGAATCTGGCTGTCTCCTTTCGTACTTCTGTCTAGCTAGTTATCTCTTGGTGTGTTTCTGAATCCGCGGTGTTTATATCATCTCTAGTGCTTAAAACTTCAACATAGCACAGCATGGCATATCTAAGCTGCTACCCACAGCACCTCTTTTTGTATGATGTCGCCCAACAACATGGCATAATTCATCTTCCATATAACACAGCTGTGATTTGTTCTTCATTGATTTTTGCCTCCCTGTTCTGACCTTTCCTCATAGCTCTCCTCCCATGGCCCCCAACTAGCACCTTTCCCAGTTATGAGCAGTGATTGGATAAATAGAGAGATCATGATAATACAAAAGAGATCTGAGCTCTACCCTCTCTGTGGCTAAGCTGGGTCCATTTTCAGCCCATCTTCCCCAGTGCCTTCCCTGCCAGACTCAATGCTCCCTTCCTCCTGCCAGCTTAACCCTGTTCAGGTCCTGAGTCAGTACTGACCACAGCTGCCTTAGCTCATCAGGCTCCAACTGGTTCTGGAGTTGGTTTGTGGTATGATAATCTTTTATCTCTGACTCAACCTGTGAGACTAGCTTGGGTGTCATCTCCACTGTATTAGAGCTCTCAGGGTGGCTTGGTGCCCTTGTTGTGTGCTGCGTGGCACTGTCTGTTTGCTCCTGTTATTACACACGTCCCTCTTGATGGCAATTGCTTGGTGACGAGGCAGTCTTCCCCACCAGAGTTGTAAACTCCAGGAGGTCAGGGGCTAGCTCTTCATCTACATATCCCCAGCAATTTACACAGTCCCTGGAGTTTGACACAAGCCTCCCTCTTTCCACTCTTGTCTTCCTGCAACATACTCTTTCACATAGCAAACATCATGATCTTTTAAAAACAGAAATTCATCCTTTTCCTTTAATTTACCAGTTTTCAGAGTGAGGGGCTAGTGCCCTCCTTTTCTGCAATGGCTACCAATGTATTTGTATTTGTTTTTGTTGTGGCTGATGGTTTTGTGGTTCTCTACCTGTTTTGGGGTGGATTTTTTTGTCTGTATTATTATGAACTCACAGACTTTAAATATATTCTATATGAGTCAATCAATTGCAGTCACTATTGTTTTTGATGCTCAAATTGCCCCATCTTGTACCAGCAGAAGTTCCTTCGAACTAGTTCCTGGGAGATCTTTTTGACATAGACTCGTTATCTTTGGCAGATTCTTTGCTTCCTGGCACTGTGAGGTTTATCTGGCTCATCTTGCCTATTTCCAGCCCCAAGCTTGGAATCAGCCCTTTCTCCAAAAAGCCTTGGTCCCTGTCAGTGTTAATGCTACTCAGAGACCATGATCTGGGCATTACGGATATTCCTTGCCACTGGTTTGTTATTGCTTCTAGGACTTTAGAACAAACAAAATTAGGGGATATACATTTATTTTGGTTGTCCTGTATGACTACATTTCAGAATAACCAAAAGCTCTCTAGTGGATTACGACTATTTTTTCTTTAGAGAAGAATTACAGTTATTAAATGCAGGATTAATAAAATTATTAATAGAAAATCTCTACTTAATAACCACTAATGAAATAATTCATTAGGCAATAAACATGAACAGATGCTAAAATCATTAGGAGAAAAGATGATAGAGACCTTTACAGTGGAAGGATCAGGCTACCCCATCTGAACTCACAGATCAATTTTAGCATATCTCGAAAGGAGCCAACCAGACACTGTGTGCTGCAATGATGTAATGCAACAAGAAATACACCACTTATGGTGTGTGTTTCTTATTGCACTTATGAAATATTCTTGCCAAAAAGTGTTAAACTTAAATTTAATCAAGACTTAGGTCTAACTTTCAGTTTGCAGAGCAGCAAAAGCACGAATAGACAAATCCGGAATTTGAAACGATTTGCATGACTAGTTTCTTCAAGAGGTCAAGGATCAGAAAAAAGGGGGGAGAGGAGAGGATCTGTTCTAAATTGTAAAAAGACAAAAGACATCCCAATCAAATGCAATGATTGGATCTTATTTGGATCCTGATTCAAATAAATCAATTGTAAAAATTTTTTTAGATGATTGGGGAAATATTAAGGTAGATTTGGAATTAGATGCTATTAGTTAATTTTTGTTCATTTTCTTGAGCATAATAAAACTGTGGTTATGTAAGAAAATGAACCTTTTAAAATATATATATGGAAATCTTTAGGGTTAAGATGACATGATAATAGCGATTTGCTTTAAAATAAGCAGTGAAACAATAGAAAGAAGAAAAGAAACCAAGAAAGCAAGCAAAAAAGAGAGAAAGAGAGGAAGAAAGAAGGAAGGAAGGAAAGAAGGGAGGATGGGAGGGGGAAGGGGAAAAGAAGGGAGGTAAAAAGAAAGAGAAGAAAGGCAGGGTGTGGTGGCTCATGCCTGTAATCCTAGCACTCTGGGAGGTCGAGTCAAGAGGATCCCTTAAGGTCAGTAGTTTGAGACCAGCCTCAGCAAGACCGAGACCCCATCTCTACTAAAAATAGAAAGAAACTAGCCTGGCAACTAAAAATAGAAAAAATTAGCTGGCATGGTGGCACACGCTTATAGTCCCAGCTACTTGAGAGGCTGAGGCAGAAGGATCGCTTGAGCCCAAGAGTTTGAGGTTGCTGTGAGCTAGGCTGACACCACGGCACTCTAGCCTGGGCAACAGAGTGAGACTTTGTCTCAAAAAAGAAAAAAAAAAAGAGAGAGAAGGAAGGGAGCAGGCAGTGTTGATTAACTATTAAATCTAGGGATGAGCTCTCAGTAGGGATAATCATATTGTTCTCTCTATTTTCGTGTATATTTAACATTTTTATTTTTAAAAATTTTAGAAACACACATTAGATTATTCCCCTCTTTATTTTCCAAATTTGACATGATTACTACATGAGTGTGTCTATTGCAGGGAGGCAGGTAATAGGAGGGTGTTCAGATAAGTGTAAAGAACAAAGAAAATTGTCCATGGGCACACTGCCCCGTGATAACCACCATGGCCATTTAGATCTATTCTGTTCCAGGCTTCCCTCACATTCGCACCAACAGCGGTTGTTATTTTATGCTCTCAGTGTCAAATCAGTCCAAATGGCTCATCCTTGCTGTTTTGAGTGGCATCGATTTCATTACTAGAAAGGCAGAACATCTTCTCTTATGTTTATTGGCCATTTATGTATCTTCTTTTGTGAAATACTTGTTTTGAAGGTCTTGTCATCTATATCACAAACGTGTCTTTATATCATTGCTGCACAGTTGCATAAAAATTTGCACAGACAATGTGGTGTAACCATTAACAGGAAAAGGTGAAGGAACTCCTGAGGCTTGGCAGGTCCAAGGATTTCAGGGTCCTGGCCCCTCCCTGAAGACACAGCCTCTCTGGTTCTCAGGGCAACCACGTTGCACAACTCCAGGAAGCAACATTCACCTACACACACTGTGCTACTCTATTCCGAAAGTATAAATAGAGAACCAGTTGGAGAGTCCCAGTTTTTCTTGGCTGCAGACCTCTATATGAGATAAAATGTAAAACAAATTTGGCCGGTGGGGAAACTTTCAAATGTGGATTACAATTTGTCGGAAAAATATTAAAAAAATGTAACAAACCACTGGAGAGATTTATTTATTGCAAGAGTTTACTCTTCCTAGTCACAAAACATTTAGCTTCAGAAGGTAGTAAGAGCCCAAAGAAACTGTAACCAGATATCACTCAGCTTCAGCAAAGCATGGGAGGACCCTTCGCTACTCTTAGTTTTATTGTTAAGGTGTCTCCTCTGTGGTCTTGTATTTCATCTTTTGTTTTCTGTTCCTTTCTGCCCTTGTCTCCAGGATTCCATTCTTAGAATTACCCAGTAAAAATGAACTTCTATCCCTTCTTTGTTCTTGGACCCTTCTGAATTAGCCTGCTGGAAGTCAAGATTCTGGGGAAGCAGAAGACTTTCAGGGATCTGGATGAATGTTTGTGAGACATGCAGGTAGAAGATAGACAGAGTAGAGGGGTCAGAGCACTGAGAGAAATAGAAGGTCAGCAGCCACGTGCTTGAAAGAAATTGGCACAGGAAAACAGAGTTGGAAGAAGCAAGGGGATTCAGAGAAAGCCAGAAAGAGGAGACTTATTGAGGATCTATTCTGTGTTATCCCTTACTGACATGATCTCATTTCATCCTCATAACTCCAGGAGATAGGCATATTATCCACATTTCACAGAAGAGGAAATGGAAACTCAGAGAGGTTAAGGAAGTTGTTAAATGTCACACAGCTAATATATGTGGTTAGCAAGATTCAACACCAACTCTGTTTAGTCCTGAAAGCCATAATCTTTCTAAAATCACGCCATCCAAAGAAGAATAGAAAGAGAAAATGGGTCATGGAGAAATAATGGATTCTAGGAGATTAGTTTTAGTGAGGTAGTAAATATGGCACTTCTTCAAAGATATATAAGAATTCTATAGAGTTGTATCTTTACCTCTGACCACTTTTCCTTGAAAATAACAGGTAATGGGGTTGTGCAGCTGGAAAAATCAGGAAAGATTTAAATCAAATTTGCTCAGGCACCCAGAAAATAAGATTATCTTAATTCTATGGGAAGGTTTCATTTCCAGAATGGTCATTGTCTGGAGAAAAGAGGAAAAGTAGAATGTAGGGTGTGTGTTTATGGGTTATACCTCCTGGGGGATATTGTGCTGGAAAAGAATTTACACGCCTCCAGACCTTGGCAAGTGTTACTGATTTTACCTGACATGCCCTCCATCACCTTTATCTGCCTGGAGAACTCTCGATCCTTAAAGCCCAGCTCAGACATTACCTGCTCCATGCCTCAGAGTTAACCAACATTTTCTTTGTCATCATTTCTGCATCTCTTCCTTATTTGAGGCTCATGTTGGCTCAGGTAGTGCAGCTCTGCCATTCTCCACCCTTGACATCAATGGAGTCTACTGGCCTCCTAGTACAGCATCACACTCATTGATATCTCACAGTCTCTTCTCTAGAGGTCCTACATCATCCTGTGTCTCTTTCATGCCCATGAGGAAGCCCATCCCATCCCTGATCTGTACAACAACTCTCTCTAACCACAGCCTCTGATCCCTTCAGCTTCCTCGCTTTAATATCCATTCTTTCACCTCACGTGAGCCATCCAAGCCCTTGCTTAGACCCTGTGGCTTGTCACTCTAACCAATCTTTGGTCAACATTCTCAACTGCCATTCAATTATTTAGTCCATTACACTTGTCCAGAAAAATCATAACCCTAGATTAATCCAACCACTCATTTTTTCACTGCCACGTCTGAGTCTCTGAGTGCTAGAACAAAAGGTAACCCACCTGTGCATATTAGTGACGATAGAAAGCCATTCTTTTAAATTTTAGCTCAATCACGTAGCAATGGAGCAGTCCTTCTCTGGAACCATGTACCAGTCCTTCTGTGGAACCCAAGCCAGCCTATCTTATTATATTATATTATTGTATTATTCTACAATAGCATTTTCAGATCCTCACCATTTTTTTAGAAGCCACCTATCTACTATGTCTTCCATTATTCTTGAATGTCCACATCTCTCACCTACTTTACAGAGACTTCCTGACCATGATCCCCTTATTCCTTTACAAACTGGTGCATCCTTAACTTATTCCAACCCATACCAGTGGGGGAAAAGTGCCCTCCAATGCCTATTCCTCTACCTGTACTCTGAGTTCCCCTTCTTCCCTCCTTTCATCCATGTATTCAGTCCTGTCTTCTCTAATGCATTTTCTTCCTCTGTGTATAAACAAGCTCATGCCTCTATCATTTTATGAAAGACACAAACAGAAAGTCATCCTTCAGCTATCGTAGAGGATTAGTCTATATTCATTCACTCCACTTTTCTACCTCATATCCTGTCCTGAATCTGCCATATCTTCTCTTTGTCCTCATAACTTTCCTGAAACTGATCTGTCCAAGATAATCAATGTCCTCCTCCTCCTCATATGTTTCTTCTCATAGCATTTGATTCCATCATCCCCCCTTCCTTCTTGTAATTCTCTGATCTTTGCCTTTTTGCCTGATTTTCTCATACCTCTTTGGCTACTCCTTCTCAATCACCACTACAGGCTTCTTCTGACTATTCCTTAAATATTGCCATTCCCCCAAATTCCCAAATTCCATACTTGACCCCTCTCCACTCATGTATTGTATATTTCCTTTAAGTGTTCATTCACACCCGTGGCTTCAGACATTTTCTAAGTACCGATCACCTCCAAATCTAGACCTTCAACTCAAATCTAGACTTTGACTAACTTCTAAAGCTATACATGTAACTTTCTATTGGAAATATCCATGCCAATGTCCAACTTATGCTTCCAATCTAATATGTTTGAAACTCTTCATCACCATCCCCTCCCCACACCTCAAACAATGACATCATCATATACTCATTTGTCTAACCTGGAATTCATCCTGGACTCCTCCTTCTCCTTTATCTTCCTATGTCCAGCTCCCAAGTTCCACCTGCTTAACATTTCTTGAATCCATCTCCTTCTCTTCAGTCTCACTCCTGCTGCCTAAGTTACTAGAATAGTATCTCAGCAAATATCTTGACTTCTTCACCATAACTCCAATCTATTTTTATATCATCATCTTGAATTACAAATCAAATAATGTGACTCTCTTCCTATTTTCAAGATCCTTCAATATAGCCATTGGAGGAGTATGATTATTATTTAGTTACTGAAGGATAATAAGGTAAAATAAAAGATGAATGGATAAACATGGCTAGAATTTAAAACTGAATAATAAAATTCAAAATTCTTTGATAGTCCACAAGGACTTTTTTGAGCCCTTTGATAACCTTTCTAATCATATCTCTATCCACTTAGTGCTCATATTCTATGCCCCAGCCACGCTAACTGAACTATGTCCAGTAAAGCTCTACATGCCATCTTTTCTCAATGCCAGTGCTCAGTTGACTCCCTCTATCTCCTGCTCAGTCTTTCAAGTCTCATTTGTTTATCACCTTCCAAAAAATTAGTTAATTTTCCCAAGGCTATGTGATCCCTCAAGAACCGTGCACATTTTTATAATATTGCTTATTATATTGTATAATATTCTTTTGCTCATTTGTCTCTCTCCCCAAGTAGATGTTCCTTAAACAAATGTATCAGGATTTACATCTTACATCTTATTCATCTTTGAATCCATCTCCAGCACCTAGTATAGTACCTGGTCCAAAAAGCTATGCAAAGAGTTGAAAAAAGGAAGAATAAATTAATTATTCCAAATATTTTTATTTCTGTTTCATTACACTATTATAAACAATCTAAAACTTTATGGCCCCAAACAATAATTTATTATTATCTTTTATGGTTCTAACAAGGCTCAGCTGGGTGGTTCTTGCTCGGGGTCTCTCAAGTAGGTGCTGTGAGATAGTGGGTGGGGCTGGAGTTACCTAAAGGCTCAAATGGGTTTGATGGTTAAGATAGCTGAATATGGCCAGCTGCTGATTGGGAGTTCCACTGAGACTGTCTCCTGGAGCTTCTATATGTGGTCTTTCGATGTGACTTGGACTCCTCACAGCATAGTGAATGGCTTCCAACAGCATCCCAAGAGGAATTTCCCATGAGACCTAGGTGCAAGCTGCAAAACTTCTCATGACTTGGCCTTGGAAATGCTGTAATATCATTTCTCCCTCATTTTATTGGTCAAGCCAAAACTGAAGGCCAACCCAGATATAAGAGAAGGGAAATTAGACTTCACCTCTTGATGTGGGAATGGCACATATGTACAGGGAAGGAACAAATTGATGGTGGACATCTTTAGAAACAACATACCATAATTTGGAATGGCAAATAACTTTAAATAATACATTAAAACGTGTTCCAATCCAAGACCTTTTTTTCAATTTGGCTATTTTGCTCCTGAGAAGTATTTTCATTTATGCAGTAAACAGGATTACATGAAAAAATTATCAATGAAGTACCTAGCACTTCACCTATTCTACAAAAAGTTTGAACCTGAAGACTGAATTAAGATTAAGAAATGACTTCTGGGTTTCCATTATCTTTCATCCTTAGATGGCCCTTACAATATGAGGATTTGTGAACTGATGATAACACAAAATAACCAGTCCTCAATTTTTCTTTTCCTTTGACTTTGCAATTCCATCATTTTGATCCATAAGAAAATTAACTGCAGAAAACAAGTTTCTTTTAGAATGTTAATTCCTGTAAAACCAGGACTGTATCTTTTTTAAGCTTAAAATTACCTTCACTACTACTAAAAGGTAAATGGGTATCTATGGACTATGACAACAAAATAACACAGTGCTCTAACAATGACAGAATTATATATTCAATATAATTTATTTTTCATTTAGGAGTGACTTCTTCAGTAGTCACTGAAGACTACCTTGGTACAGAATATGGAAATTATTTAACTTTTAGAGTTAAGGCTTAATATGAAAAGTAAAGAATCCATCACCTGTAGGATGAGAACGTATTAATGCTTGGCTGCAGGATTGGACCAGGTAGGACTGGGTTGCAATTGTAAAGGGCAAAAATATAACACATTTAAAATCATCACTCTTGTGTTCTAAAAGAAATGGCATAATGTATCAATGAATCTTTATAGAATTCCTTTTCCTTTACACTAGAGGAGCGAAAAGAAGAGAGAGAGAAAATTTCAGAGTCTCTGCTGTTCTTTTGCGTCACTGAAGTGTGATGCAGAAGTAGGTAGCTCTGGCTGAACAGACACTGTAGAGTTTGCGGACAGGAGAGCACGAAGGAGACCACAAAAGGACAGGGCTCCCCCACTGTGGCAAAGAGCCCCACAACATGGCCAGCGCCTGGTCTTCTTCATGCTTCACGTCATCCCTCAGTTCCTACAATTCTTTTAAGCTTCTCTCTTCTGTGTTAATAGGGTGGGGACCTAGACAATGGAGAAATAGGATGAGCATCAAAGGAGGGAGGCAAGTAATGGGCAGCATGAAACCCTGCCATCATCTCAAGCTTCCAGCAAACCCCACCACACAAGCAAATGTCCTGTGGGCGTGAAGTTGTGTTTCAGGTCTTGGGCAATACGGTGCAGAAACAGCATGTGGGGAACAGCCTGTGCAGCCAGAAGTGACAAGGGAGAATGTAAATATCATACCTACTACCCCCTACTCTCCGCTGTGTCCTCCCTCTCAGAAAGTTCTGGAAAGATTGGGAGGGAGTCAAGGCTACCAGTGCTTACAGGTTAGGATTAAAACTAATCTCATTGTAGTCTCAATGGGCAGGATAACTCAGCTGATACGTGGCCTACAGTTATTTATTTAGATCTAATTCTCTTGGTCTTTGCATTCCTTAAAGACAGAGATTTGGGAATAATTTGTCTCTGGTTTCCCATGCTTTACTTCCAACATGCTAAATGTTGTTTTTGCAGTTGCTGGAAGAAAGGAAGAAAAGAAGGAAGGAAGGAAATATTTTATGATTCTTTAAATAACTAAAGAGTTTTGACTCTAAAGAGCAACTTTCAAGCTCTAAGATACTAATTTATAGAGGATAAAAATAAGTGAGAAAAAAGCATTCCATAAGTTACTGTATTCCATAAGATGGCAAATCTTGATTTTTAAACATACCAGATGAAAAAAATGTCAGAGGTTCTTTTTAGTTAGGCAAGTTAGCAAAGATATAGGTTATATATAAATATTAATTAGTCTGGAGTTAAAAGAAATTAGGTTACAGGAAAACTAAAAATGTTGATATTAACAAAGACTCCAAACTAAAGCCCATAGTGTTTTTGTAATATTTATGCAGATATTTACAGCTTGTCCCATAGGTAGATCACTCTTGTAATACTGGAGTTTGTAAAGTAATATTTTGCATGCAAATTATTTTATAGTTGGCATACATAAGCAGGCAGTGGAGGGGCTGATATAGTACTTGGGCCTATCTGCAGAGAAGCTATTAGACCTACATATGGCCTTTGTCATCGTCTAAGAACGTAATCCTCAATTAGTGAATATGACCCCAGTGGGATGCCATGTACTCAGGAGCATTGTAAAGCACTTTTATATTTGAAAGTGGCCCCACACAACTCACTCAACAGGACAGGCTGTACTTTAAACTCATAGAGTTCAAGAAAAAGAACACAATTTCCTTTTGTTGAATCAATGGAAACAGTTGATGCCAAAAGAAATCCAAGACTCTATCTCCACTTGAAAATTTTAACAGCATTACTTTCTATAGAGACAATAATGCTAGAGAACCGGTGGTCAAAGGCAAGCACATTCCTATGAAGATATCAAAATTATCCCTCTAGAGTAGTCTCTGTAAAATCACTATTAAAAAATAAAAGCAAGTTTATAACCAATTTGGTCAACACCCTCATTGCCAGTGAACAAAATTTACTTTCATTCATTTTTGCTCAGCTGCACTATATAGTCCATCTCATCATCTCATTCTGTCCTCCCAGCCCCTAACTCTTCTCTGTTTCTCTGGGTCCTTCCCAAACTTCAAAGAAGGTCCAGTCTTTCAGACATCTCCTTATAACTTTCTCCAACATTGCCACCTCCTAGTAGCTATAACTATCTGTGACACCCATTAGTCACAGGAGGTGGGCTCCTGTGGGCAGGAGGTACCTCGTAGAGTAAGGATCTCAGCTTAAACCCAGGTGATGACCACTGCTTTGAGACTCCCTGTCGAGCTCGAAGCCTATACCCACCGGGACTGTGAGAGTCTCACTCTGGTATGGAAGCAACAGTCCCAAAGTAGCTGCTCCTTTTAGGCTACCAGATTTATCCTGGTTTTTGTCTGGCACAATGCTAGAAAATAAACTTTGTCTGGCAAATTGCCAATCCTCTTGTCCAGGATAAATGATAAATGAGGGTTTCAGCCACGCGTCTTTCATCATTTTTACTTTTTTGTCAAAGCTGTTATTATATATAATCAAAATTGAGCTCTTCAAAACATGGCGTACTTGATATAACTATTCTCAAGCCTGAATTGTTTCACCATGACCAGAGACATATAAGAAGATTCACTTTAGACCATAAGATCTGGGATGGAGGGGAATTTGGAGATTTATTATTGCAAATCTTCATTTTAACAAAAGAGGCAATTGAGGCCCAAAAAGATAAGGTGTTGCAACCAGGATTTAGACCCAGGGGCCTTCATTTCAGTTTACCACAATCCCCTTATGCCTTTCTGCCTCTTCTCAACTGGAGAACTCCTTAGTCAAATGTATTCCCATTCTTCTCTAAGAGAGGAATGTCTCCACCAAAAAGAGTTTGAACTTGACAAACCATGTTTTGTTTGCTCCACGACAAGCCTTGACAGGGAACATAATGGAATCCTACAGGGAGTGAGATAAAGTGGAGAACGCACTCGTGCCCGACAGCACTGTGCAGCTCTGCGTGTTCCTGTGAGGGTCATGGATTAAATGTGATAATGCACAGCAGACAACACACATGGTAGGGCAATAAATGATAATTCGCCTGACCTTCCTCAACACCAGAAACAATTTCGATAATCAGGCAGGGAAACCAGCAGGGCACCCAATGCCTGGAACTGAAAAATGATGATGGTGGTCAAAATAAAATTTTCTGTTTTAAAATAAATGTGTATTGATATAAGTATGAAAAATTGAAAAGTCTAGCTTGGAGACTTGTTTATTCTATTAAAGTACCAGTCTTTTGATTATTACAGTGTAAATGGAGAACGGGTAAATGTTTCACCGTGGACAAAGCTGTATGCCGAGTGGAGATTTTCCGTTGCGTGAGTTTCCATTAGAGTTTGCATTTCTGAGCTTAATGCCTGAGGGAGCAGCCTGACTAACACATTATATCATTTGTGAGTTCTCTTTGTAAAGATGAGTTTAAAAGATGGAAAATGAGATTTAGAAGCTAAGAGAATAAAGAAGCTTAAATAGCAAGAAAGCCTTAGCTCTGTGTCCCCAGATTATTCTGATTAAATTGATAATTTTCCAATTTTCTAATTTATCCTCTCCTTTACTCTCTACTGAAAAGAAAATTATTTCCATAGGAGATCTTTAAAGTTCTTCTTTTGTGTAGTAATTAGACTGCAACAACTAAATTGCAAACTCCTTAGAAGTGAAGAAAAATGTAGTTTTTCAAACAGAAAGAAGTGAAAATAATAATGAGCTTGAGTATCTAATTTGTATTAGGTACTTGGCTAGCTGATTTTTGAATGTACCATTTCTGAGCCTTGCAATAATCTTGCAAGGTATTATTAATCCATTTCACAGATGAGATGCGTAGAATGCGGCTGGCCCACGCAGTTCACATGGTAACTCACGGAGAAAAGACTCAAACCTGCCTCTGCAGGGCTCTGCCAGCTACCCTACATGGCATTCCTTACAGGAGACAATGAGAATACATTAGATTTAAAGTCAGAAGATGTACATTTACTTGTAAATGTTGAGAGTTTAGACAAGGCTTATGGTTGTCCAGGCTGTAACTCTTTATCTATGCAATGAGAATGCCAGCACCTACCTCAGAGGGTGTTGAGGATTAAATGAACCCCTACAATCTGTGAAAGTGATTTTTTTTTATTTCAGCATATTATTTAGTTTTTCTAAGGCAACTAGAATAGCCTTTCAGAGTTTCAGAAGCCCAGAGAATATCTTCAGTCTTTAATTTGGAAATTAAGACCCTAGAGAACCTAATCGGGCAGAGTGTTTAATAGAATATACTGCATTCGATTTTTGAGGAAGTATAGAAATTGTATAGCATAAAGACTTATTTTTGCAGATGAGGAAAGCGAGATCTGGATATACAACTAATCAGCAGCAGAGCTGGGACTAGAGCACAGGCCTCCTGACTCTGAGTTTGTGCTCCTCATCCACTCCATGAATTGCTCCTCTAAATGCAGTCAAACTCCTGGCAATGCCATTGACAACAAAGTTAATGACAAAGTATTAACTATTAAAGCCTATGAGTATGGGGGAGTGTGGACCTAGATGGGTTTGAACTTGCTGTGTGACCTTGGAAAGGTTACTTCAAATCCATGCCTCGATGTCCTCATCTGTAAAATGGGTGTTATAATAATACCAATTTCATAGATTATTATGAGGATAATACATAAAAAATTCTGAGCACGGCGCCAGTCATTGCTCCACACTGTGTAGTTATTACACAATCATTGATCTACATGCTATTGAACTCAGAATTAGGACCGCCTGCACCTCCCCTCCTTAGGATAAATCCAAATGATCTAGGAGGCTGCAAGCAGACAGCTGGATATGACTTGGCCAGATCCTGTCTGCTTATGCCTACGAGTTTGAAGCAATCATAACATGGTGGGATGAGCCCAGATTGGAAGGGGAAAAAGGAGATGCAGAGCTCATTCTGACCATTTGAGCCTGAGTTCCAGTTTCCTCTTCTACAAATGGGAATATTAATACCCATTCTTTTTAACTTTTTGGTACTCAAAACTGTCAGCGTCAGTAAAAAGGGTATTATAGACTGTTCATTGCTAAATTTAAATTTAAAGAAAAAGCAGAAATGCTGCTGGTTTTCTCTTTGGATTAATAAGGCACAGCCTCTCACATGAGTGGCTTTTTACTGCCTTTTCACACTCAGCATCTGGGGGATTTAGTGTCAGGAATGAGTTAACATTCTACTAATTACGTCTGATCTCATGGCCATGAACTTGGGCATTTGTTCACCTCCAACAAGGAAAATGTGGGCCCTGCCTTAGAACATGAGATCTTTTCTAAATAAATCACGAAAGTCTTTTCAATAGCCTGCTTGTTCTTTCTACATAGGAGCTTAGATTTGGGATTATGCCGAAGCCATGCTAGCCAGCTACCTGCTTTGTGTACCGTCCTCATAATTCACCATTTAATTTCATGTTTCTTTCAAAAGCATCAAAGCACAAGGCAAACATTACTTATCAAACAGGTTTGATGATGTCCTTCTAACATTAGCTTTTTCTTTTTTCTTTGTGGCACCGTCACACCTATTCTCAAGCTAAGCCCCACATGAGCTATGAGGACTCGGGGCGGAAGTGCCACATTAGGGCTTTCAGTTTGCAACTCAAGGGCTCCAGAGTTTCCTTCTGGCTGCCTCCAGACAGATTTTAGTATTTTCTGTGCTATTGACTCTTCCCTTGCCACGGCTTCCTTGGAGTTGTCTTAGAGTAGGTATCCAACTACTTCTTTGCTGAGAGCTTTAACGTGTAAGGACCCTAACTGCAGGGGCCACAGGCTGCATCTGGTGGAGGTGGCAGTGTCTAACCAGCTAGTGCAACTCCTTTAGGTTCCGCCTGATGAACCCTGTGGTTAGTATCAGCCCCACACTCCCCTGAGCATCCTCCACCAAGCCCACGCTTTCTGCTCAACCATGGTCCTTGAACCTTTACTGGCTGATGTGGACCCATGAATCGAGTAGCTTCCCTATAAGGTATTCTCGTTGCCACATTTCAAACTCTGCTGCCCTCTCTTCCTTCCCTCCCCAATCACACACATTACATTCCCAGAAATCCCAGCAGCTTCTTCCCAGTAATCCCCCTGGGAGAAGCTGGCCAGGCTGAGAGAGATGAAATAGCAGAGAGGTGTCCACATTGCCCTCTTCCAAGAGTTTCGGCTCTAAAGGGCATAATGAAAACTCCAGCTGGAGACTGACCAGCTGCTTACACACTCCATTCTCACGGTATGTTCTCTGCTGACAACTCTTGCTTCCATCTAACTAAGTGAGAATCGGACGGTCAAGGGATAAACTGATGATCTGACTCCAATGGTAGGTCACTTTTAGAAGAAGCAGAAGTAGACAGATCCCACAGCACAAATCAATGTGCTAATATTTGGTGTGTTAAAAATAGACATGCGTTATACCTCAGATGAAATACACCTTGCCTAACTTTTTCTTTTCCTTTCCTATTTATCAATATTTTATTAATACAAACTTTTCTTAATGCAAAAGGTATTCTTGCCTATGGCTTGGTTTCCACTAAGAAAAGTACATTATGATAGAACAGTGAGCACCGTAGACACAGCCGCATGACATCCCCTACGGGCAACTGTGAGACTAAGACCAGTGAGGCCAATCTGAGCCTAAGACAGTTTTATACCTCTTCCATTGTGTGGCTTTATTCACTTTCAATTGAGCGGCTTCCTGAAATAACCACAATACTTAAACAGAGAACTTCTAGGCCCTCTAGATTATACGAAAGATGAGAAAGCTCACACTTGAGTGGGGAAAAGTTTCGTGTGGCAATAGGGCTGAGTAACTAAACCGCCTTATGCAGAGCTTAATGAAATCCCCCATCCCACCCCCTTTTTAAAACAGTAATACCGAGAAAAAAGAAGCGATAGAAAGCAAGGAGCTTACGATGGCAAACTCAGAGGTTCAAATCTTGTCTACTTACTGTCTATATGAATTCTGACAGGTTATTCAACACTCTGTTACTTTCTTCACCTGTAAACATGAATGTTAGTAGTACCTTTCTCTCAGGCCTGCTTTGAGGATCTGAGAACACACACACACTAACATACATGTGTACACACATACATATACTTAGATAGTAGTGCTCAATAAAAGCCAGGTATCATTATCATTGCTAACATTTGTGTTCTTACCATGTACCAGTGCAGTGGTAAGCACTGAACATGCATAAACTCAGTTATTCCTTACAACCACCCTAAGATGTAAGTGACATTATAAGGCTCTCTTGAACGATGAGGATACTGGGGGTCAAGCTGGCTAGACAGCTTGCCTAGGTCACCCAGTCAGTAAGCAACAGAAGTGGCACTGGAGCTCAAGCCTCACTAGAGCACCTTACTAGACCCTACCGATTGCCCACCCTATTGAATGCTAGACGAAGGGCTCACTGTCCAGGCTGCCAGCTGCAAGTAGCCAGCCATTCTTCCTATCTTGTTGAGTCTTCAGAATATACATATGGACATGCAAACACCAAAACATCTGAACTGTTTAGTTGTGTCTTCTCCCACTTAGTAATTCATTCAAAAATATTTATTGAGGGCCTACTCTAAACCAGGCTCTGTGAAAGTACTGAAGGATTTGGAGATGACAGAGAGACGTGATTGCTCTTGGGAGCACTCCAATTTGAGGCAGAGAACAGAAGCATTAAGAACAATTCTATGTGCTACCCAGGGCTGTGCTCGCAACTAAAAAGTCTTCCCAGGTGACCTGAACCAATGCCCAGCCCTGGCCCCAAAGCCCTCAAGTTAAGGGTTTCCTACCTCAGCTGATCTTCCTCAACTCATAATTACTCCACACATAGAAAGTCATTCTTACCAATTAGCTACCCCAATGCTAGGATTTCAATTCCGTTCATTTAGCTAGAGCTATTCCCAAAGACAAGTCTTGTCAAGAACAACCTTCTCCCCATAGGAGTCCAATATTTTCCATAATTTCTGCCATTGTTCATTATATCCTTGAGGTGTTACTTTGCTGAACAAGAGCAGCAGGGTTTTTTTGTTTTGTTTTGTTTTGTTTTGCTTATGACTAGGTCTTTGCTCTGATTGAAACAGAAAATCCTAGTTGTTTTACCTTGACATTGACCAAGAGCTTAAGGATCCTAGGCCCTTATAGATTATGAAAATGTCCCTGGGCAATTAAAATATTAAAAATAAAAATAGTGGCATAGTTCTATATTTTCATTCTGCAAATACTTACTGAACGTCTAAAATGAGCCAGGCACTTGGCAGGGTGTAAGGAATACAATGGAAAGAATGTATGATACAACGGTGAAATGGTCCTTCCCTTTAGACTTACAGTCTGGTGAAAAAAATTAAGTGCTATCAACATCAGTCAGTAGAGAGTTGGCTGTAGTCACATGAAATGGTGGGGGAGACAGAGAAAGGCTGTTAAAGACATGTGGAATAGCACGTGCAAAGGCCCAGAGGCAGGAGTGTGCAAAAGATACTACAAAAAGGAAAAAGAAAATAATGCCGTGTGGCTACACATGAACTAAAACCTGGAATATGGCCGGAGATAAAAGTGGGCATGCAAGTTGGAGATTTAACATGCTCCAGGTCTCAGTTTTCTCATTTTCAAAACAGGAAGGTTCTAGCTGTAGACATAAAACCCTTTCCAGCTTGAGTCAAGCGCCATTTAACTTCTCCGACAGCCACAAGCAAATACCCTGAGAACCTTCACCCTTACTGCCTATTAGAGGGGCAGCTGTTTTTCATTAATGAATTTGCGAGAATAATATCTTCTGATTCAATGTTTTCTTTGTAAGACTTTCTCTGCAAATAGATTTTTTTCCAACAAAGTACATAATTCCATATCTATTTCCATATTAAGAAACGGGTTCTAGTTCCTTAAGGAGAACGACTCCTTTCCTGAAAAAAAGACCAAGATGCACCAAAGGGAGGAATTAGCCCTTTCTCAGCCTATGAGTAGTTCTGTCACACGTGGCCAGCGAGGGCAGAGAGCAAAATAGCAGAATTGCCATCAGTAAGATTTCAGAGCAGGCCCACGTAATACATTGACATCATCTGTCCAGCAGTTGATCAACAATATGGATCTAAAAGAAGGGAGCTAGGTCTACACTGGCCTTCAGCATTAACTCCTTGGACTGCTTTCAAGGAATTAAGGTGCTTCTTTGTCCCTTAACTCCTCAGCCACATAAGACAATAATAATACTTCACTTTCTGACGCATTTTGTGGATTGGGAAGCACTTTCATGTGCACCATCCTACTCAGTCCTCATGAGAACCCAGTGAACTGAGATTTCTTAGCCCTGTGTACAATGGGAAAACTTTGGTTCAGAACAAGCAAGTGACTCAACATAAGCCTCCCATTGGCCAATGATCCATTATTGAACCAAGGGCTCTTTGGATTTGCTCTGTTGCCAAAGAAAACTATAAAGACTGGTTGGTGTGGAGGTTCTTGCCAAAAACTTTAGAATAAAAATGAAAATTTAACAGATCTGACTTTTCTTTTCCATTTGCTCCTCATACATTAAATATGATATTTAACCAATTATCTCAACTGCCTCTCAACAACAGAAAGTTAACCTTTAGGCAGAATCTATTTTAATATTTTATCAACCCAGACCTAGCACCAAAAGATGATTTTATAAATTATTTCATCGACTACATTCTCATTTTCTCTTCCACAAGATGGAAATTAACATATTAATCATCGTTAACATTTATTTGAGTATTTATTATTTAAAAGGCACTGTGCTGAGTCTTTTTACATGGATTATCTTGTTTTGGCCTTAAAACAACTTTATGAGGCAAAGACTGACTACTTATTATCCCCATGTCTAGATGCCCTTAAAAGAGCTAAGAGACTTGCCCAGGTTTTCATAGCTAACGAAGAGGTGGGGCCAGAATTCAAACCAACGCACCTCAGTGCCAAACAGTGCCTGTGCTCTAAAGTCCAAGTTTCCGAGCCTCAGCATTACCCTGCAGGTGACCCAGTTCAGTGAAAAATAAAAGCCTATGCTATCCATGCAATCTCAAAGTTACGTGTGCAATTACTGAGGGGAGGTGTGGGCATAGAACATCACACACGTTGTGCGTTTCAGCTAGAATGACAACTTCAGTGCACTTCACAGAGACTTAGAGTAGCACTGAAATTGCTTCTGAAGACACTCACTCTTCATATTCTAAGGGAGACCCACCATTGGGTAGACAGATACATCTCACTTTAGCAGTGAGAGAGAGAGAATGGCAAGTACCTGCAACTCACCAGCCTGTAATCCATACCCTAGCTAGATTTGTGAGATTCAGTTCAATCAGTCAACACAGGAAAAAAAAAAAAAGGAGGGAGGGTGCTAAGTGGCCCATGTAAGGTTCGAACCCACAAATCTGGCTTCATTAGTACGCATCATTAATTAGTCAAGCAAGCTCATTAAAACTGCACTGAAATCCAGTTTGTGTGCAAAAGAGAAAACAGTTACCCAGAAACTCATGAAAGAGAAGAAAGTGCAGTTCATTTGCTCTTTTTGTTGTATTGTTTCAAACATCATATCGGAGTGCCTGGCGTCGAAAGAAGGCCCCCGCTGTGATGCTGGTGGCCCATGAGGCAGCCCTGGAAGGAACCTGCCTCCACCCTCCTGAGCTTGTCCCACCCCGGGCACCCACTGCCGGGGCAGTCGCCAACAGCACTTTGGATCCTTTGGGACTCTGAAAAGAAGAAAGAAAGAACAAGAGTTTGACATGATTTTAAAGAATCTACAATCCAGTTGGCTAGACTTTCAGTTCAGTTAAACATGGGCCCTTGTTTTAGATGATCTTTTTAAATGTGCTCTTTTCAAAATTAAAAGTCAAAAATAAGCCCTTAAAAAAATCCCACCATCATTTACACAAATAGCTTACTTCAATTTGGTCACTGTTTTCCTCCACCAAAGGGCACAAAGCAATGACTCAGAGGGATAATTTTGGGGACAGAAGGCACTAAGGACCCAGCCATCGTGAAGCCTTGCGCCTCCAAATTCCTGCTCTGTCAGAAACCAAGAAGTCGGCTCATAATCGCCAAGCACAAATAACGGGAAAGAGAGGCCCGATGTCGTGTTAGAGATAAATGCTGAAAACATCGACAACATAAAAAAGGTAAAACCTGATTTGTATTCATGTCGTTGAAAGATACCATAAGACACTCACTGACTTTTTTAGAGAGAAGAGACGCATCCATTAGAAAACAGGGAACAGGGCTCTGATGTAATTTAAAAAAAAAAAAAGAAAGAAAAAACCTTGGCGTAAGGTTTGAACCTTGAGTCGGAATCCCAGCTGCTAATATCACCATGACTCGTCATGACAACCCTCTGAGCCTTGGAGTTCGCGTCCGTCAAACCCCACTATAAGACATGACTGTCGTAAACACAAAATAAGGAAACACAAGGAGACACGCCCCAGCACATAGTAGGGCTCCATAATCATCTTTGAAGCTGAAGCTGAATAATTTAGGTGGGCCAGTTGCAGAGATGAAATCCAGGCCACTAAGTCACAATGTGACATGCAGGAAAAATCAACTCTTTGATGAGGTAAAACTTGATGTCCCACCATTAAAAGGATGACAAGATATGTATTGGATTAAAAAAGAGAAATAAGAAATATATTATAATTGCCATAAGACCCAGATAAAACCTCTGGAAAGTCCAAACTCTACAAGGAAAATCTATAAGAACGCCAGAATGATTTAACTGAATTATCACAGAAAATCAAAACCTCTAATCTACTTAGTGACCATCTCAAGATGGCTTCAGGGTCCAAACACCAAAAAACTATCTTAAACCAATACTAAAATCTAGGCATGCTTTGCTTTATGTGCTTGAAGAAAACGTGTGATGTGAATCTCTGTACAACAATTGATATTTTGTGTGTTACTGGGGAGTTTCTTCCTTAAGGTAATATAGTGTTCAACCTTTTTGTGCAAATGATAATTCCTTATTTTATCTTTTGCGTAAATATGAATCTTAGAATCTCGTCTGCTCCTGATTACTCACAACTATCCCCGAGTTACTCAGGGACCCTGAGAGTGGAGAGGGTCATGTCAGCAGGAGCCAAAGTCCAGGCTGGTACCCTTGGGAAGAGTCAAGCTCTCAGATTCACACAGACCTAGGTTCGAGTCCCGGCTCTGACACACACTAGTTGTACGAACTTGGACAAATTACTTAGCCAGTGTAAGTTTCAACTTCTTCATCTGTAAAATGAGTAAAATAATAGCTCGGACCTAGTAGTTCAAAACTTGAATTACATGAGACAATGCCTGTAAGGCACTGAGAACAGTGTCAGTAAATGTCAATAAATATACAATCAATAAACAATGTCTTAGCTATTGCCATCATCCTCATCTTGGCCAACACAGACACCAAGAGGAAACTGCTCTCGTTGGAGCCTAGTCTCTGTAATCCTTGTATTTTGCTCTTCACGCAGAATCCCATCTTTGTAGTCCCCTTCAAGCCCACTGGGGACTGCAGCTTCCAGACCTAGTAATGTAGCACTATTTACTTAGAGAGAAATGAGAAAAATAATAATTAAAAAAAAGCTATCTGTCTTTCACTTCCTTCTCCCATGACATCTCAAGGGTTCATAAAAGTCAGGGTAATCACAGAATAAAAATACATGTTGATTTACAAGTTCTTTTCTCTGTATCCTTGAATCTCACTGATTTCTACAAATCCAGAAATCAAGAGACCACAAGTTTGCTGCAGAATACTCATCCCACAGAGATGTTACAGGTACCAGAGAAAAGCAGAAAGCAAGGGAACTAATTAATTAGTTTCAGTTAGGCACCAATTAAAAAATACCAATATCTTCTTACTGTAGGCTGGGACTTAATCACAAGCTACTACTGACCATTAATATGAGTAATGGTATTTGAATTTCACAAATATGACCTTTTACATGAAGAAGTTAAGCTTAGTCAAGACCGTAGGATACTAATGACATGCAGTGAACAAGGATGTAAAAAAATATTGTCAGGAACATTGCACAAAATATGAAACCAGCACAGAAAAGATTTAAAGGAGATAAAATAATACCTGATTCTGGACTGAGCTGGCACCAGAAATCTCTCCTCTCCTCTTTGACCAGAATCCTTAGAGTCTAAGACTCCACTGAAGGTAGAATGAGAAGAAGAAAGTATTTGAAGGACTCTGAAACCTTTCACATGGTTAAACTTTGTTACTGGTGGGGTTGATGATGGTTATCTTGGCCTACGACTTATTAGACTGTTTGCTGCTCTCTTTTGGACTTGGAAATCTACTGTGAGTCTCAGGAAGTTCCTATGAGGACTAGGGCAGAACTAAGAAAAGAGAAAGCAGGGTAGGCTGGAAGCTCAAAGGAGAGAAGAGAAGGAGACCTTTGGGAGAGGTGTCTTCCCAGGGTGTCCAGTTCCTAGCAGGAAAGTGGCAGAGAAGGCTGGACACTGCTCATTCTTTCTGCATAAAACAGGCTTTAATTAACTCTGTGTGAAAACTATTCTAGAAACTGGGGAAGCAAAGATGCATAAGACTTGGTCCCCATTCTTAAGGGTACCATGATGTATGGAGAAAAACAATAACACACACACACACACACACACACACACACACACACACACACACACACTTATACAATGAGATTCCATGGGACAAGTGCTAAATGTGGTATGTGAATGACGTGTACGTGGATTCCAGAGGACAGAATGCCTAAAAGGTATTGGGGGTTATCAGGGAGGGTGTCTCAAGGAAGAAGATGTTTTGGCTTAAAGGACAGAGCAAGACTTTGCAAAAAGACAAGTTGAGAGTACAGGAAGAAGAAAATACTCTGGGTGGAAGTATAAGCCTAAGCCAAGGGCCAGAGACATGAGAGAACCCTAAGCGACTTAGCATTGCTGAAGAATGGAGTGAGAAGTATTTGAGGAGGGGAAATGTCGGGAGATGTCTGTAGGCCAGACCACGAGTAGCCGAGTATGCCCTTCCAAGTGTCTGTATTTAGGACAGAATTTCTCTCCAAGAATGGGCAGCATGCATTTGGCCAGATGTCTCTTGTGCTCTAATAACTCTCAGGAACTTGAGAACATGGATGGACAGTGGGGGTGGGGAAGAATGCCCCACAATTAGGACTTCAATAAAGTGACATGTAACCTCAGTTACAAACAAAAAGAGATATGTGGCATTTGTTTTTTTAATTGATTTTGGTCTCAAGTCTTAGCATTGTCTTACATGAACACTATGCCCTCTAATTTTCTAAAATTGCAGGTAAACGTTTAAGAAAGATAGATAAAAACATGGGGCTAGTCCTGTTTTTTATCCTGAGCTTAACGTTAAGGGTAAAAAAGGAAGCGTCCTCACATCGCAGGCACGTAGATCCCCAGATTCACACCATCAGCGGGGCCGTTGTGCTAATGGTGTTTTCTCCCTGCAGATGTAGCCCGGCAAAATAACCTGGGAGTAACTCACATGGAGGAGTTACATTTCAGATTTGGCTCTCAGGGATCCAGGATAAAAGGAACTCATAGTCCCAAACAGTGTCTCCTGTTACTGGGAATGAGCAAGCCTTGCTGAAAAAGAGGAAGGCGGTGCCAAGCCGTATGCGCATGCGCCCTAAAGTCACTGACTTTCTCAGCCCTCCTGTGCCTCTTCCTCCCCCATCTTCCCCTGTCCCTCCTTCTCCTCCAGGAACTCAAGCTCCTGCCCCATCACGTGGTTAAAGGAGCAGCTACAAAATAGGGACAAATCCTCATGGAATTATAATAGTTCGGGGGAAAAAACTACATTTGTCAATTCTAGTGAAATTTTCCCCAAAGGGCTCAAAAAGATCTGGCAAGTGATCTCTTCCTGTGACAAATAGGTAGGAGTGTAGAATGTGGCCATCCAATGTCTAACACATCCCAAATGCCACAAGGCTCTAGGCATTGTTCTCAGTACTACAGATGGCTTCCTTTCACCGTCTCCACAACTCTAGAGTACTATTTCGACCATTTTATGGATGAGAAAATTGAGGCACAGAAAAATAAGAGGCTTGGCGGAGCGTGGTGACTCACACCTGTAATCCTAGTACTCTGGGAGGCCAAGGTGGGAGGATCATTTGAGCTCAGGAGATCGAGACCAGCCTGAGCAAGAGCGAGACCCTGTCTCTACTAAAAATAAAAATATAATAAAAAAATAAGAAAAAAAAAAAAGAAAAATAAGAGGCTTACCCAGAGCTCACAGCTAGTAAGTGATGGAGCCAAAATATAAATATGTCTTAACTGAATACAGACTAGTGGCAGTTTGTCCCTAGAACCCTAGTCATCTGCCACTATATTATATTCTGCAGGTAGAGACCTGCAGAAATGCACCCATGTAATCTCCTAGATGTAGAAAATGGACCAAATTTCACCAAAGCCTCTTTAATGCAAATTATTCAAATGGATAAATGTAGATTTCTGTGTCTTCAGGATTCTTACTGAAACTTGCCCTAGCATGTATAAAATGTTCAAGATAGCTGTGAAAGGTAAGAACAAGTGACCATGTATGGTGTGGTTACTCTCCCTACACACTGGTGCTCTAGCCCCGAACGTCTGTGCTCCTGGACCTTTGTCCATTTTGACCTTGAACAACAGAGAGATCCCTCTAGCCATGACTGTTCCAGAATCACCAAACTCCTCCTCCTTCCCTTGCCTAATGCACCCCACACTGGTGACATGCATGCCCTATTGTACTAAGTCACACACGAACTATTCCTCTGACCTCGTTTCTTCAGCAAACAGGATGAATATCAGCTGCAGCAGAAAGCCCATGAGGTTGTACGAAATTTAGTGAGGGAGGCTTCTAAGGTAAATGCCACAGAATTCTATTATACAGCACTGGTTCCCGAGTGCTCGGCGTGTCACACTGCCCTGCAGAGCTGGGAATGCAGAAACAAAGGCCTCCAGTGTGGCTTCCATTTGTGAGAAGACTGAATTAACGTTGCTAGGGAAACAAAACCTCAGTTTCCTATTAAATTTACTTTCAGCTTCTGTGTCACACCTCTGGCAGCCTGGGTGAAACACAATAAAGGAAGAAAGCTACAGTTCTTTTATTAAAAGCTCTTAGAGCACATATTTCCCAGGTAAAAATAATCCACAGGAGGATAGATTTGGGCAAATCTTATCATAAAAGTAATTCAACTCCACTCAGATTTTGCTGTATGGTCAGGAGAAAAAAAGCACACGAAATGATGCACTGTGTGCATCTCTCACTGTGACCGTAGGAGCACATGGCCCAGGAATTAATTGCTCTTGTCTCTTTCCAGTGGTCACGGTTGCAACTTAGGAGTCTCAGATGATGTGTGTAAGTTATAATGCTCGTAAACCAACAAGAGAAGAGAGAGAAGGGATTGGAACAAACGCAGTAGTGGGGGGAAGTCAGAACGGTGGGGAGCGAGCAGGAAAGTGGGAGAGGAAGAAAGTCAATGGTGGAATCAGCTCAGCAGTTTGGGATGAAGCACAAGACTTTCAAGAGGGAGCTGATCAGTTGGCTCTGACATTGTAGAACCAATAGAAGAGATAGGTTGCTGGCCGAGTCACACCAAACCAGGTGTCAGGAATGATGTGGACAAAAACTATGGCTCTCACTTGGATGAGGCTGTGTCTGCACAACCATGGGCTCCTTCTCCCTAGGCCAAAGTACGCTGCCATCCTAAGAGGTAAAACCAGACAAGCTTTCTGCTGATTGCTCAGAGATTGGTGTGTGCACACTTACTGTGACTCATCAAATCTTAGTCTTAACTCGTCATCAATCCCCAGCCTCCATGAAGTGGCCCATGTTTTCCAAATCTCAGCTCAAACATCACTTCCCAGGGACATCTAGCCCACTTCTGCAGATTAAATTCAATCCATGTTACACAATCTCAAAACCTGACTATCATTTTCTCCCAATGGCTCACAGGTAGAAGTTACGTATGTCTGTGATTTTTTTCTTTCTGTTTTTCTTTTATTAGACTGAAAGATCCTTGAGCATAAGAGGTATGTTTGTTTTGGCCTAGCATTGTCTTCTCAGTTCCTACGCAGACCCTGGCACATAGCAGGTTCTCAGCTAATATTTGTTCAATGAACAAATGAGTATCCTAAACAGATACGACCGGAAGGTATACAAATCACACCATGGGTACTATGGATAGCCAGCCTGCAAGGCCAGCAGGAGCCCACAGAATCACAAGTCAGCTTCTGGCTGAGTCCTTTCCCAGGGAAGCACATACTCCCAGACAACCGCACTGCAAAGGTGGACCAGATAAAACTTGGATCCATGATGAGTTTTTACTGCAGCCTTATCTTCCACATGGAATGTCAGTGTTTGGCTTTCCTTGTGTGACCATGGGAGCCTTTCAAAATGAATTTCTGAATAGCTTCTTAAGGTTTTTTTGGCATAATGACTTCAGCCAAGGATCACTTGTATTTCCCGAGACCGGAAAGATTTGGGCCTCGTGAGTAAACAGCCTCTTGGATCAGGCACAGAAATCTCAATAGTACTTGGCAATTTCCTAGCAGCTTACAAGTGCTCACCCCGCCAACATGGGGAGTTTGGATGCAGTTTCCTCATCTCCTCGGAGTTTCTATAAATGCCCTTCCCGCAGAAAGCAAGTACCTAGAGGCACAGAGAAAAATAGTGATATACTTGAGTTCTCCTTCTGCAACTGAATTAAAAATTAAATCTAGCTTGAGTGAGGGAGCAGCAGACCATGTATTCAAGACCAATTACATAAGCAGTTTGAGTCACATTATTTTTAATTAAAAACTGTTTTATTCATTTGTATTATTCCATTCCGTGATATTAAAAAAGGGAGGGGGGAGTTAAGAAAAAAAGGAGCTAGAGGATATCAGAGAATGCCCAGGAGTAAATCGATAAGGCTACACTTGTAACTGCACCTTTCATTAATATCAGGAAAAAGGACACTAAGAAAGACCTGGCTCCAAGGAATCCAGAAGCCACTGGATCTTCCCAAAGTAGAGAATTTCTCCAGAAGGAAGCAGAAAGAATGCCATGAGGGAGTCAGAGAGACCCAGATTTGAATACTGGTTTGGCCACTGAGCTATGTGACCTTGGGCAAGTTACTTCACCTGTCTGAGTCTGTTTCCTTATTTTAGAAATGAAGAGAATAAAATCTGCCTTCCATCACCATTTCAACTAACATGAAGAGAATGCCAGTCTGCTGTCTGGCCCATAATAAGTTCAACCATTCATTCCACTGGATATCTTCTCCAAATCGCCCTCACCACTTCTCGGGGATTCTATAAATACCACCTTGCACGACAGAGACCGGATGATGCAGAATGTAAGGTACAACTGCAAAGTTATTGTAATGATCTCATCAGCAGTCGATAAGCTGGTAGTTCTTTATTGTTTGTATATTTGAAGAATAGCAACCGTTTTAAAGTACCAAATTTCACATACACACTCATAACAAGCTAAAACATCTTTTTTCAATCATTGTACATTTTCAGAAGTAAATATTTAAAATTTCAGGCATATTAGAAACAATTCACATTGTTAACATTTTAGATAATGGCATTTGCTATGATGCAAACAACCAAGGGCTATTGATCCACAATCGAAAGCCATACCATTCAAATAAATGAATTGCTAAGTTAAGAAAGCACATGGACCTTGCATATTAAGAATTTGTAGAAAAATAGCATTCAGAGAGTGCCTGTCATCTGTCTCAAAGGGGAATTGCGTGACCTCAACTGCTCACCCAGGTTGAGTGGTTCAGAATTGTGTCCTAACTAAAAGTCACCATGATGAATAAAAGTAGTCAAATAGTCGCTAACCCTGTTGCCTAACTTTGTTCTCCTAGTTAAAAGGGTTCATGCTAGGCCGGGCGTGGTGGCTCATGCCTGTAATCCTAGCACTCTGGGAGGCCGAGGCGGGTGGATTGCTCAAGGTCAGGAGTTCGAGACCAGTCTGAGCAAGAGCGAGACCCCCATCTCTACTAAAAAAAAAATAGAAAGAAATGATCTGGACAACTAAAAATATATATATATATAGAAAAAATTAGCCGGGTATGGAGGCACATGCCTGTAGTCCCAGCTACTCAGGAGGCTGAGGCAGAAGGATTGCTTGAGCCCAGGAGTTTGAGGTTGCTGTGAGCTAGGCTGATGCCACGGCACTCACTCTAGCCCGGGCAACAAAGCGAGACTCTGTCTCAAAAAAAAAAGGGTTCATGCTAGGTAATATATTACCCCACAGTCAGTACTTACTTTTTAATTTCTAGGAAAGAGAATAAAGGCATTCTGGTTTTTTTCTTGGTACACATCATGGCCCCTTTGTGATTATGATACAGATAAGAGCAATCTCAGATGCTTCTACATCATTCTAAACATCTGAGTGCCCCAAAAGACACTTCAAATTTGAATGGTTCTTCCCACAGTGTTTGGTCCATGCGCATTAAAATCCAGTTAAGAAAATCTTCTTCTCAAACCTACTTTGTGGGGAATCTGACCTGAAACAAAGAACCAGACTTTTTTTTTTTTTTCCTAATTGAGGAAATCCTAATATTAATGAGAGACAGGGCCTTACTTCCACATCTAGACACTAGTACGTTTACTTCCTGTCAGCCGGAGAGAGGGCTTAATGACCCAGAGGTTCAGGATCAGAGTGATGGAGTTGAGAATCTAGCAGTGTGGCGACAAGAGACAAGTAGTGACGATACCATCCAGCAGTGATCTCAGAGGACAACTCCTATGGCATATCTTTGTGCTTCTTTTCCTTTGGTTTCTATCTAGGCCTGGTCTATTATCCTTCCAAATGAGGTATGGGATATTATTCCTATAAATTCCTTTTCTGCTTCATTTAACCAGATTAGTTTCTGTTTTATCAAACCTGGAATCCTCACTAGTGCAAAAATACTACCAGGAGTTATTGCAGTTTACAGGATTATAAGGAAATGAAGGAAAAATGGATAACACAAGATATGGGATTGGATGTGTGGTTTATTTGCTGATAAAGGCAGTGAAAACAGAACTAGCCTTGAAGGCTGGAGAATTTTGATGTTCTTGGCATACATTGATGAGATGTCTAATTAAATTGTGACCTATGATTTGATGATATTAAGGAATTAGTGTTTATTAGGTTTAGTAATGGTATTGTGTTTATGTAGGAAAATATCATTATTTTCTTAAATATATATATTTGCACATTTGAGATGAGAAGCCATTTGTAATGTACTTTAGCAAGAAAAGTAAAGTTGAAAATATATTTGTAAATATTAAATATAAGGGATATATATGTGTTTTCTTTATTCTGTTTTCTCTAATTTTTTGTAGGACTGAAAATATTTGAAATGAAGAGTCAAAAAATTATGACTTGTGGTCACCTGAGGAACCATAAACCAGTTGGAGGGAGGGAGGGGAAGGAAGTACCCACTTGCCACAGAACAGTGAAAAGGGTCTAAAGAATTGAAGGCAATGTGATAAGGTGAAATGATAATATTAAGACCCTGAGTTATTGGTTCAAATCATGACCTTAATCATAGGGACTATTTATAGTTCTGCAAAGTTATCTCTAATTTCTTATATAAGTCTTATAGCTACTTAGCTAAAATAGATGAAAAACAAACACTAGATTTCATTATGCACATCGCTGGATTATGTTCAGTGAGTTTATAGATTTTCCAGATTTCTTTCTGAAAACCTGGATGTCAGTAGAGAACACATGGAATCCCCAAAATTGGAACGGGACACTATGGAAGGTTCTGGAGGACTTGGAGAGTCAAGGACCGACAGCATTCATTTCATCTCCCCTCTCAGAAGTCACTGCTCCCTTTGTCTCAGATGGTTGGTCCTGCCTTTCTTGCAGACCCTGCAACTCCCTGATGTAAGGGAGTTAATTCACAAGTGGAAACCATTTCCCTTCATGTCCCAGTCCCCTTCCCCCTCATTGTCTCCAGAGTTATACCTAGGATCAGATAGCCAGTGTGCCCCAAACCTGAGAGGATGAGATCCATACACCACAGGAATTGCAAGCGTTTTGTAAGTTATATCAGGAAAAACATGGTAAACAGGTGTACTGGTTTCTGGATTCTGAGAGTGTTAGACAAGGAAAGGAATTGCCTTTTAGGTAACTATTTATTAATATAGGTGCAATTAACAGATTTTTTTAAAGTTAATACAGTAGTTCAATTGGCTGGATCTTATTGTTTCCTTTTCTGACTGACTGAATTCTACATTCAACAGTGGCCCACAGGAAATAAAGTTGACATGTCATAAATTTCTTTACCATTATTAAGGAAGTTATCCAGAGACTTTGAAAGAAGACCATTAAAGTGATTTTTCTTTTTTTTTTATTTCAGAGTAGTATGGGGGTACAAACACTTTGGCTGCATATAATGCCTTTGCCTCGCCCAAGCCAGAGCCCTTCCACCATACAATGTGCTCCACATCCACATCCATTACTTGTGAGTTTACCCACCCCACTTCATCCTACCTGACGGGCACCCAGTGAATATCACGACCATGCGAGCACCTTGGTGTTGATCAGTTAGTACCAATTTGATGGTGAGTACATGTGATGCATGTTTTTCCATTCTTGTGATACCTCACTTCAAAGGATGGGCTCAAGCTCTATCCAGGATAACATAAGAGGTGCTAGTTCACCATTGTTTTTTGTAGTTGAGTAGTATTCCGTGGTATACATATACCACATTTTATTAATCCACTCATGTATTGATAGGCACTTGAGTTGTTTCCACATCTTTGCAATTGTGAATTGTTCTGCTATAAACATTCTAGTGCAGATGTCTTCTTTGTAGAACGTCTTTTTTTCTTTGGGTAGATGCCTAGTAGTGGGATTGTTGTATAAAATGGTACTTGTATTTTTAGCTCTTTGAGATACCTCCAAATTACTTTCCACAGGGGTTGTACTAATTTGCAGTCCTACAAGCAGTGTAAGAGTGTTCC
>NW_012151507.1:2305439-2328408 GCF_000956105.1 Propithecus coquereli
CTATGTGACCTTGGGCAAGTTACTTCACCTGTCTGAGTCTGTTTCCTTATTTTAGAAATGAAGAGAATAAAATCTGCCTTCCATCACCATTTCAACTAACATGAAGAGAATGCCAGTCTGCTGTCTGGCCCATAATAAGTTCAACCATTCATTCCACTGGATATCTTCTCCAAATCGCCCTCACCACTTCTCGGGGATTCTATAAATACCACCTTGCACGACAGAGACCGGATGATGCAGAATGTAAGGTACAACTGCAAAGTTATTGTAATGATCTCATCAGCAGTCGATAAGCTGGTAGTTCTTTATTGTTTGTATATTTGAAGAATAGCAACCGTTTTAAAGTACCAAATTTCACATACACACTCATAACAAGCTAAAACATCTTTTTTCAATCATTGTACATTTTCAGAAGTAAATATTTAAAATTTCAGGCATATTAGAAACAATTCACATTGTTAACATTTTAGATAATGGCATTTGCTATGATGCAAACAACCAAGGGCTATTGATCCACAATCGAAAGCCATACCATTCAAATAAATGAATTGCTAAGTTAAGAAAGCACATGGACCTTGCATATTAAGAATTTGTAGAAAAATAGCATTCAGAGAGTGCCTGTCATCTGTCTCAAAGGGGAATTGCGTGACCTCAACTGCTCACCCAGGTTGAGTGGTTCAGAATTGTGTCCTAACTAAAAGTCACCATGATGAATAAAAGTAGTCAAATAGTCGCTAACCCTGTTGCCTAACTTTGTTCTCCTAGTTAAAAGGGTTCATGCTAGGCCGGGCGTGGTGGCTCATGCCTGTAATCCTAGCACTCTGGGAGGCCGAGGCGGGTGGATTGCTCAAGGTCAGGAGTTCGAGACCAGTCTGAGCAAGAGCGAGACCCCCATCTCTACTAAAAAAAAAATAGAAAGAAATGATCTGGACAACTAAAAATATATATATATATAGAAAAAATTAGCCGGGTATGGAGGCACATGCCTGTAGTCCCAGCTACTCAGGAGGCTGAGGCAGAAGGATTGCTTGAGCCCAGGAGTTTGAGGTTGCTGTGAGCTAGGCTGATGCCACGGCACTCACTCTAGCCCGGGCAACAAAGCGAGACTCTGTCTCAAAAAAAAAAGGGTTCATGCTAGGTAATATATTACCCCACAGTCAGTACTTACTTTTTAATTTCTAGGAAAGAGAATAAAGGCATTCTGGTTTTTTTCTTGGTACACATCATGGCCCCTTTGTGATTATGATACAGATAAGAGCAATCTCAGATGCTTCTACATCATTCTAAACATCTGAGTGCCCCAAAAGACACTTCAAATTTGAATGGTTCTTCCCACAGTGTTTGGTCCATGCGCATTAAAATCCAGTTAAGAAAATCTTCTTCTCAAACCTACTTTGTGGGGAATCTGACCTGAAACAAAGAACCAGACTTTTTTTTTTTTTTCCTAATTGAGGAAATCCTAATATTAATGAGAGACAGGGCCTTACTTCCACATCTAGACACTAGTACTAGACACTTCCTGTCAGCCGGAGAGAGGGCTTAATGACCCAGAGGTTCAGGATCAGAGTGATGGAGTTGAGAATCTAGCAGTGTGGCGACAAGAGACAAGTAGTGACGATACCATCCAGCAGTGATCTCAGAGGACAACTCCTATGGCATATCTTTGTGCTTCTTTTCCTTTGGTTTCTATCTAGGCCTGGTCTATTATCCTTCCAAATGAGGTATGGGATATTATTCCTATAAATTCCTTTTCTGCTTCATTTAACCAGATTAGTTTCTGTTTTATCAAACCTGGAATCCTCACTAGTGCAAAAATACTACCAGGAGTTATTGCAGTTTACAGGATTATAAGGAAATGAAGGAAAAATGGATAACACAAGATATGGGATTGGATGTGTGGTTTATTTGCTGATAAAGGCAGTGAAAACAGAACTAGCCTTGAAGGCTGGAGAATTTTGATGTTCTTGGCATACATTGATGAGATGTCTAATTAAATTGTGACCTATGATTTGATGATATTAAGGAATTAGTGTTTATTAGGTTTAGTAATGGTATTGTGTTTATGTAGGAAAATATCATTATTTTCTTAAATATATATATTTGCACATTTGAGATGAGAAGCCATTTGTAATGTACTTTAGCAAGAAAAGTAAAGTTGAAAATATATTTGTAAATATTAAATATAAGGGATATATATGTGTTTTCTTTATTCTGTTTTCTCTAATTTTTTGTAGGACTGAAAATATTTGAAATGAAGAGTCAAAAAATTATGACTTGTGGTCACCTGAGGAACCATAAACCAGTTGGAGGGAGGGAGGGGAAGGAAGTACCCACTTGCCACAGAACAGTGAAAAGGGTCTAAAGAATTGAAGGCAATGTGATAAGGTGAAATGATAATATTAAGACCCTGAGTTATTGGTTCAAATCATGACCTTAATCATAGGGACTATTTATAGTTCTGCAAAGTTATCTCTAATTTCTTATATAAGTCTTATAGCTACTTAGCTAAAATAGATGAAAAACAAACACTAGATTTCATTATGCACATCGCTGGATTATGTTCAGTGAGTTTATAGATTTTCCAGATTTCTTTCTGAAAACCTGGATGTCAGTAGAGAACACATGGAATCCCCAAAATTGGAACGGGACACTATGGAAGGTTCTGGAGGACTTGGAGAGTCAAGGACCGACAGCATTCATTTCATCTCCCCTCTCAGAAGTCACTGCTCCCTTTGTCTCAGATGGTTGGTCCTGCCTTTCTTGCAGACCCTGCAACTCCCTGATGTAAGGGAGTTAATTCACAAGTGGAAACCATTTCCCTTCATGTCCCAGTCCCCTTCCCCCTCATTGTCTCCAGAGTTATACCTAGGATCAGATAGCCAGTGTGCCCCAAACCTGAGAGGATGAGATCCATACACCACAGGAATTGCAAGCGTTTTGTAAGTTATATCAGGAAAAACATGGTAAACAGGTGTACTGGTTTCTGGATTCTGAGAGTGTTAGACAAGGAAAGGAATTGCCTTTTAGGTAACTATTTATTAATATAGGTGCAATTAACAGATTTTTTTAAAGTTAATACAGTAGTTCAATTGGCTGGATCTTATTGTTTCCTTTTCTGACTGACTGAATTCTACATTCAACAGTGGCCCACAGGAAATAAAGTTGACATGTCATAAATTTCTTTACCATTATTAAGGAAGTTATCCAGAGACTTTGAAAGAAGACCATTAAAGTGATTTTTCTTTTTTTTTTATTTCAGAGTAGTATGGGGGTACAAACACTTTGGCTGCATATAATGCCTTTGCCTCGCCCAAGCCAGAGCCCTTCCACCATACAATGTGCTCCACATCCACATCCATTACTTGTGAGTTTACCCACTCCACTTCATCCTACCTGACGGGCACCCAGTGAATATCACGACCATGCGAGCACCTTGGTGTTGATCAGTTAGTACCAATTTGATGGTGAGTACATGTGATGCATGTTTTTCCATTCTTGTGATACCTCACTTCAAAGGATGGGCTCAAGCTCTATCCAGGATAACATAAGAGGTGCTAGTTCACCATTGTTTTTTGTAGTTGAGTAGTATTCCGTGGTATACATATACCACATTTTATTAATCCACTCATGTATTGATAGGCACTTGAGTTGTTTCCACATCTTTGCAATTGTGAATTGTTCTGCTATAAACATTCTAGTGCAGATGTCTTCTTTGTAGAACGTCTTTTTTTCTTTGGGTAGATGCCTAGTAGTGGGATTGTTGTATAAAATGGTACTTGTATTTTTAGCTCTTTGAGATACCTCCAAATTACTTTCCACAGGGGTTGTACTAATTTGCAGTCCTACAAGCAGTGTAAGAGTGTTCCAATCTCTCCACATCCATACTAGCATTTGTTGTTTTGGGACTTTTTGAAGAAGGCCATTCTCACTGGAGTTAAGTGATATCTCATTGTGGTTTTGATTTGCATTTCTTTAATGATTAGAGATGTTAGGCACTTTTTTATATGTTTGCTGGCTGTTATTCTGTTTTCTTTTGAAAAATTTCTGTCCATGTCCTTTGCCCATTTATCAATGGGGTTGTTTTTTTTTTTTTTTGTTAATTTTCCTAAGTTCTATATAGATTCTTATTATCAGCCCTTTATCAGATGTGTAAAATGCAAATATTTTCTCCTATTTTGTAGGTTGTCTATTTGCTCTAATGATAGTTTCCTTGGCTGTGCAGAAGCTTTTTAATTTGATCAGGTCCCATATATTTATTTTTTTGCTGCTGTGATTGCTTTGGGGGTCTTCTTCATAAATTCTTCTGCCTAGGCTGATGTCTATAAGAGTTTTCCTAACATTTTCTTCCAGAATTCTTAAGGTTTCACACCTTAGGTTTAAGTCTGTTATCCATCGTGAGTTGGTTTTCTTGAGAAGTGAAAGGTGGGGATCCAGTTTCAATCTTCTGCAGATGGTTATCCAGTTTTCCCAGCACCATTTATTGAATAGAGATTCTTTTCCCCAATGTATATTTTTGCCTGCTTTGTTGAAAATTAGATGACAATATGAAGATGGTTTTATATCTGGGTTCTCAGTCCTGTTCCAAATGTCTATATCTCTGTTCTTGTGCCAGTACCATGCCGTTTTGGTTACTATAGCCTTGAGGTAAAGCATGAAGTCTGATAGACTGATGCCTCCCAATTTATTCTTTTTGGTTAAGATTGCTTTGGCTATATGAGGTCTTCTCTGGTTCCATATGAAGCATATACTTATTTTTTCTAGATCTGTAAAGAATGATGCTGATATTTTGATAGGGATTGCATTAATTCTGTAGATCACTTTGGGTAGTATGGACATTTTAACAATATTGATTCTGCCAATCCATGAGCATGATAGGGTTTTCCATCTGTTTATGTCTTCTACATACACAGATTTCTCAGTGTTTCATAGTTCTCCCTATACTTGTCTCTCACTTCCTTCTCTAAATATATTCCTAGATATTTAATTTTCTTTGATGCTATTATGAAAGACGTTGTGTCTTTGATTTGGTTTTCAGCTTGACTGTTATTGGCATATATGAATGCCACTGATTTGTTATATACTTTGTTAAGGAAAGCTTGAAGATGAGAATTTTAAGGAAAACACTAAAAGAAACTGTAGTTACTAATATGTAACTACAAAATTAGTAGATGTGGAATAGGCTATAGGAGTCTTAATGCATGACAATGGTAGACCAAGTGACCATATAAATCTATACACTCATATTTAACTGGATGTTTCTGATCCACCTAATCATAAAGTTAGGCATACCCATAAGCACTCCATCATCTGGTGGAAGTAGCATGTTCAGTAACTCCCAAGGTTGGACAAGGTTGGACAAGTATGTGGCTCACACTTTCAGTATGCCTACTGCATCCACATAGTGCCACCACTCTACCTTATTCCATACCTATGACCTCATGAAAAGTCCCCAAGGAACATATTTTGAGTCTTATTTATAGAAGATTTAGTATGATATAGCCAGAAATGCCCTGCTGCAGCATTATTATGCCACATAGGGATGGCTCTGAAGGACAGTGGAAAATAATATTCTTTCAATGGGACAAACTTGAAATGGTTTAATATGGTTTGCATGAAAGGATAAATGTTCTTAGGTAAGGGTCTACATCTACTGGCCAAGTTCTTCAAAGAAGCAAAACAGGAGGATTGATGGCAAAGGGTTATAAAAGCATTATACATATGGACCTCTTGGAATGGTCCCAGAGTATAAAAATATTTTTGTCTCATGTGATATGAATATGCAAACAAAATACTCCCTCATGAAGAATATTCTTAAAAATCAAGTAGGTAAGATGACCCATCCTTTGAATGGCAGTCAGTCTCCTTCTACAGACAGCCTAGAGTTTGCCCAATAGTTATTATAAACTAGCCATAGTGATTGACCTAGAAGTAAGATGAAGTCTCTATAACAGGAACTTCTTATGGAACATGACTCAGCTACTACCATGATGAATGTCCAATTTGCCAACAACTGTGTTCAACTCTAAGTTCTCAACACGGTGCTATATGGTTAGGGACCAGTCAGCTAAATGATAGCAAGTTGATTGCATTGGATACCATTTTGCATGGAAAGGGAAAGAGTTTAACCTCACCAAATAGCATTATTATTTATTTGAATTTGTTTTCCCCGTCCACAACTCTTCTGTCAGCACCAGTGTAGACCTATTGAATGTTAATAGAAAATTTTATAGTGATCACATACAGATAGTATCACAAGGGAATAAAGGTTACATTCACTTTACTAGGTAAAATCCCCATCCAGCTCTGGGTCTGGCTGGATGAAAAGGAAAATGGAATGGGTAGTCAAGAACGGAAGTCATATTGTTAGGGTGGCAGTGACGGTGCACACAGGTTTTGAGAAAGATTTCTGGAGACAGAGATTAGGATCGAAAGAAAAGGTTTATTTACTTTTCCCTGGGGGGAAGGGAAAAGGACAAGCAGGAAGGTGGAAAGAGGAAGAATGTGCTGGCCCCCAAATAAGCTAGAGCTATTGGGGCTTTTTAAAGGGGGTTGTAAAAATGGCAGGGTATAGTTGAGAAACTGCTGCATCCTCTCCTTTCTTTCTTTTTGGTGGCAGGTAGATTGACAAAAACTGCAAGGATATCAAAGTCCAAGAGTTGGCTCTCCGGTCTTTCCTTGAAGGGATTATCACAGGAGATGTGACTCTGTCCTCAAGATATGGTTGAGACTCAGGAATTCTTTAGGCTGTGAAAAGCAGAATCTCCAAAAAAACAATTTTGAAAGAGAGAGATTTACATCTCTTTTCTGTTCATTCACCTCTTTTCAGAAGTTGTGCAAAACAGAACTCCTGCAGAGTGCCTGTTAGGGAGAGAGCTCACAGGATTGATCTTTAACCCATTGCTGGGGAAATGGTGGGATTAGGTATTTTCCTGTTATTTTTGCAAGGCCATTCCTTTCAATATGAAGGAAAAACGAAACAGGCAAGAATTCTTAAAAAAGAATAGAAATCACAGAGAAAGTACCACTTATTTCCTACCGTCCACGACAATCATTGACACATAAATAATGTGGTCTTGTGTTGGTATGGTCTTGCCAGCCTAAAGGATTTTATTGGGCTTTTCTTGCATAAACTTGCATTATAAAAATAATAAGGATTTTTCAATTAAAAATTACATTTTAATAGGGATTATAATTTTTCGAACTGTATGTGCTGCCCAAAGACACTTATATGCCTCCCTGGAGATGGAAAGAATAAGAAAGAGTCCTTCAGATCAATGCATAGGACTCTACGGTTAGGGTGAAGTTAGCTCTCTCATGGGCTATCAGAAGTAGAGCACTTAAGAGTGAACAGACTGCACATAAACCAAGCCATTGTGTTGCGCTCAATGGGCATGAGTCTCCCGAGTGCTCTCAAAACCATTAACACATACTTTGAGTCATCATGAAGGTGTTCTATCCAAAGCCCTAGAATTTATTTCTATCTTTAAGGACAGTCACTTATTAAAAGAGATAGTCAAGATGGGACAGAGTCATCTTAAGAAAATATACACAGAGATTCCCACAAGGCAAATTAATGTCATGTTAAGAAACAAAACACTGAAGTTCTATTTGATGTCTAATTTGAAACTTTATTATGTTAACAATTACATGAGTGGAGGTTCTTCCAGTAATTTTTCCATTTGATATTCCTGGCTGCTAGATTCAAAATGACCTTCATGCAAAGACAGATAATAGCACAAGCTAATGAGAGGCGATCCTCTGTAGGCGAGGCAGGAATGAGTCACAGGCGTCCTTCACAATGTGATTATGCACCTGCTGGGGAGTGTTCCCTGGCTCTGGTCCATGTCGATGTGCCCTTCCTCTCCATTGCAACAGGAGGATTCATTGGAGTCTGTGTTCTACCATAGTTCTCACAAAAATCTTGTTTTGGGGCTATTTTGTTTACTTGAATTAAACAAATACAAGTCAGCCAAGCCTGAGCTGCAAGCGGGCAACAAAATTAAATATATTATTGGATATAAAGGATAAGAAGAAATCAGACACCAACATTGCTTCAGGCACAGGAGTCAGGAAGGAAAATTTACCAATTTACTAACTGGAATCTGGGACAAGGAGAAACATGTGTTCTCATAACAGAGGTCAGACACAAAGGGACGGCAGGCTCTAACCAAGATATTTAAATCAATCGAACAATGTAAGAACTTCATCGTTTGCAGGGGCAGGTAGGGAAGAGTGTCATTGAAAACAACCGGGCTTTGTTCTGCTGAAAATCCAGTTGACTCTTGACCTGTGTAAGTAGTCCCCTTATAGTCTCTGATAGTCCTCTTATAGTCCTTTTTGGAAGATCTGGTACTCAGTTAACTTTCTTTTTATCATGCTAAAGTACTTCCATTGTTCAGGATGACTTTTGTGTCCACAGAGCAAACCCCCCAGATCAGTTTCATGGTTCCGTGTCTCCAGGGACCTTCAACATCCTCCTTCAGCTTATATATAAAATGACAAGCTTATATATAAAACTGAACATGTACCAGGCACTATTCAAAGTGTCTTACACATACCACTACATTAATTCTCACACCCACGCTATGAAGTTGGTTGTATTATTAATTGCATTTTACAGATAGGAAAGTGAGACAAGAGAGATTACATTACTTGCTCAAAGTCATATAACAGAGCCAAGATTTGAACTTAAAGGACCTGGACATGAGCCTCTGTCTCAACCACTACATTATACCATCTGTCAAAGAAGAGCTAGAATTGAGTCCCAGACCATGTGAGGAGGTGAATCAAGTGCTTCCTTCCTCCATTCCATGATTCTCAGATCATGTTGGATATCAGTTTTTGTTTATGTCACTTCACCCACCTTATTTTTTTTATTTTTTTTTTTTTTTTGAGACAGAGTCTCACTGTGTTGCTCGGGCTAGAGTGCCGTGGCATCATCCTAGCTCACAGCAACCTCAAACTCCTGGGCTCAAGCGATCCTCCTGCCTCAGCCTCCCGAGTAGCTGGGACTACAGGCATGCGCCACCATGCCTGGCTAATTTTTTCTATATATTTTTAGTTGTCCAATTAATTTCTTTCTAGTATTAGTAGAGACAGGGTCTCGCTCTTGCTCAGGCTGGTTTCAAACTCCAGAGCTCAAACAATCCGCCCACCTCGGCCTCCCAGAGAGCTAGGATTACAGGCGTGAGCCACCGCGCCCAGCCTCACCCACCTTATTTTTTATTAATCTCTATATCAGCAAGGCTGAACCTTTAGCCGTATCACACAAAGCATCTGTAAGGTGCTACAACACAAGATGTAACACACTACATATATGAAACAATACATCTTTTTGACCATAAAAATATTTTAAAAACCTAAAATCTATTTTTATTTTGTTGGCCTTCCTCCAGATTTTCAACTTTATCAAAAAGGGGCATTTGCTTGCTTTCTTCAGTTTGCAAGAACTTGGAGAATTCAGCAGCCCCCATTAGAAATGCTCATCAGCCTTGTCCAGATGCCAAGCAACCTTCTGTTTCTTCCGCTGCAGTCAGTTCAAGGTCATGGGAGTGACACAGATAATGAATTGCAGGAGCACAGGTGACGTGTGCAGCGGAGCAGCCTGACTGAGCACATGCGCAGCAAAGAAAAACCACTCCAAGGGCTTCGGGGTGAATAATTATGCTGGTAAGGAAACATGCAGAGAGGCAGGTGTCCTGGCTAACAAGATGCATTTCTTAGCCAGGAAATCATACTTCCAAGGAAGGTAAGAAAACATGTTGCTTTGAGATTGCCAGGAAATCTTGGAAATGTAAGATTGGTTCCCAGGAAAAGGAATAAGGGTAATAACAATTATTGTGCAACTACCAGATATCACAGACTGCACCAGACATTTGATCATTAGTATCTAATTTAATTCTCCCAAAGCCCAAAGTTGCTCAGGTAGTAAGCGACAGAGTTACAACTGAACTCAGTTCTTTATCATTCCAAATCCAAGCTCTTCCCACTATATTAAGCTACTTAATATATTGAGCAAAATCTTGACAAATTTGCCTTTAAGAAAGCATTCTGATTTTTTTTCCCCAGGGTCTAATGCTACATCAGATATCTGATGTGATTGTCATATGAGGTCATGCACCAAGTTATAATAGTTTGTGGAAATGTTAAAGAATAAGCATTTGATGGGACTGGCAGCAATTGCTTGCTGGTACCACAGCTGCAAGTGTCTAAGAAGAAAGCTGTGGGCAACCGACGTTTCTAATCTGGAAAGGAGGGAGCTAATGCTTAGCTCTCATCAATGCTACTGTATAGTACCACCTTGTAGATGGAGATGTAGGCCTTCACAGGCTGAAACCTGCATATGTCCATAACAAATTTATTATTATGTGACAAAAGAGTCCAGCAACTCAATGCTGTGTGTAGAAACTAGGAACAAAAAAATAATGAAAGAAAGAAAGAGAGGGAGGGAGGAAAGAAAAGAAAAGAAAAAAAAAAGAAGAAGAAAAGAAAAGAAAAAAGAGCCCAGTAAGGAAACACAACCCAGTAGAGAGTTTTGGGCAGACAAGCCCATGAAGGCAGAACTGATGGGACCTGGGAATGCCACAGAAGGCCAGCTATAGGTGGTGAAACCTTCCATGAAAGCAGAGTGAAGGATTTAGACATTAGACCATTAAGGAGAAACAAAAGTTATACATGAAGAAGATTCCAAAGATGCATATCGGCTCTCTTTAAAGTCAAAGAGTCACATTGTTTTAGCTCCTGTAGCTCTGGAAATAAAAAAACAAAAAATAAAAAAAAAAAACAAAGACTAGCGATTAGGTGCTGTAGAGATCCATATTTCAGCCATCAAAGATACAACTCCCCAATAATCAGAGCCAACTGAAAATGGAATGAGTTATGTGAGGAGGTAGGAAGATCCCTGTTGATGGAGATGTCATCTCACTCTTGGTGAAAAAAGAGAAAAGAGAAAAAAGAACCTACTTAGCCAAGTTACCATCGCCATGGGTACTATGGCGATATCATGTGATTCGCATGTTTAGGATTCTTCCTAGTGCCTCCTGTCTTGCTCTCTAGGAAAAGACCTACAGCAATAGCTCCACGTTCTGAACATTGCCTCTCCTGACTTCTCTCCACCTAGCGGAAAGCCTCCCTGCTGTTCACAGTGGCTCCCCCAGCTTAGATGGAATCACGCTTCTTCCCCATCGCCCTATTTGCACATGCCATTGCTCCCATACTCATCGCTCTGTGGCACTTTACCTTCACCAGCATGCCTGTGGCTCACCCAGAAATGCAACCCATGAAGTTCTGGGCTCTTTAATAGCAGTGGGAGAGTAATGTACAGAGAGTAAAAGCTAGAAGACAGATTATGATGAAATGCACCCTTACCAATTATACATCGTTCTGTTCAAACCAGTATTTTGCCCTTAATTTACCCATTCTCAGTTTCCAGGGAGTAATTTTCTTTGTGTCAGATCCATTTTAAGTGCATGCATCAGTGTCTTCAGGCTAGCTCGTCTGTCCTGCACTGCTCCTGGCATTTGACTCTTGTTGCATTGTCACTTTTGTGTTTCAAGGAACCGTGGAACATCGGAATCGAAAGAGATCCTAGAGATCACTTACTCCAAAATGCCTCATTTTATGGGTGGGGAAACTAAAGCTTCTAGAAGCGATATGATTTGCCCAAGGTATAGTAAGATTAATGTGTGCGTGTGAGATAGAGAAACAGAGAAACAATGAGATAAAGGAGAGATTTAAACAAAAAATTCATATGAGCCAAAATCAAGTGAAATAATATTAATCCTAAAAATAAGGCATTTTTCTCCTCAGCTACCACCTAAATTAAATATTTTGGGTTTTATTTATTAAAAATGTCATATAGATTTGAATAAGAACTATTTATTTTCTGAACTCTGAAACAGAACAAATCAGGGGTATCAAAAATCTCAAACCAAATCTGTGCCATACATTTCTATCTTTCCTTTTAAGTTCCTAATCAGCACTAAATTACTACAGATGGCACAGATATTGTCATCCTATAAACATCAATTCATCTAGAAACCGACCAGCCCACAGCCCATCTGGAGGAAGAAAAAAACCCAACATCTACTGAGTTCCAACTATGTGTTAATCTCTTTCCTATGCATTATCTCATGGTAATCCCCACGACGATCCTGTGAGGTAGATATTGTTATTTCATTTTTTTTAATAAATAAGGGAACTGAGATGATATACCTTGCAAACTGTAGAGCCAGAATTTGAATGTAGATCAGGGTGATCTCTTTTTTTCTCTACACCATGCTGCCTGTTATCTTCAAAGGTCACCAACATATCCCAGGAAATTTACTGAGCGGTAATGTGTCAACCATTAGAAAATAAGACAAAAGAGGAAAGAACACTATGGAAATTGAAAAGAATGGACAGTGGTCCATCAATCTCAGCAGATGGACCATCAATGGACTAGTGGTCCATCAATCTCTCCTCCATGGCATAGAGGAGAGAGGACAGGCGGCCTGCCTAAGTCAACCAAAGAAACAGAGGCTGAGACAGAGTCCTGTCATCAGACCTCACCTGGAGCATGGGCACCTGACAACAGCATCACACGTGGTCTTACATGGTTGAGCCTTCTTTGGAAGGAGCCAGGACCAACATAGGCAATGGATGATTTGAAAGAAGGGATATGAGTATCCATCAGTTTCCTGGATCTACTGTAACAGTGCACAGCCAGCACTCACAAAGTTTTTATAAACTAGAAGTGTTGTCTGTGACAGTCCAAATCTTACACTCTTCCAACCCAGCTGTCACTGCGTACCTGGTGTGCTAGGAGATCATAGGCTTCGGGAACTATTATTTTTTAAATGAAAATTATTTTCTAGAGACAATAACTTGTATAATTACAAAAACAGTGAGAGCAAACCTACTTCTCCCCACCAAATCTACCTAGATCCATAGATTCAGAATTGGAAGGGAGTTTACATTTTCTTCCTTATTTTCTTCATTCCTTCCTTTACATTCTCTTCCTTATTTTCTTCTTCCTTTTCTTCCTTGATTTTAGATTATTTACTGTGTGGTAGGTGATGAATGAACTCAATGAAGATGGGAACCCATCAATGAGGATCTGGGAAGATGGGATATAATTATGTAAGTTTGGACCTGTATCCCAGGCCAACTCAATTCTCTGTTAATTAAATTACAAACAGTAATTTAAATTACAAAAAGAAGACATACTTCTTACAGAAACTTCAAACAGAAGTTCCTAAAGCAAAAGTGCCCCTTCTCTTTCCCCGCAATCCCATTTCACACATGTAACCAGTAAAATCAATTTGGTGTATATCCTTCCACGTATTTTTATATGTTTTAACAGAAATATGATAACTCTATACATCATGCTCTGTGATTTGATTTTCTCATTTAATGTACCAGAGACACCTTTTCCATGCTAATATATATAAAGCTAATTCATTATTTTCAGATGAAGCACTAATTTTCACAATATGGATGTAACAATTTACATAATATTTTCCTAACTAATGAATATTTTTATTTTTTTGATTTTTTAAAAAATGCTACCAACACTAGTTTTCTTCCTAACCATCATTTTGCATCATTTGGCATGGTTGCTCCAAGACAGACATTAAAGCATCTGATTTCCCACCCACATTGGTTGAAAAATTATGATGGGCCAGATTAATTAAAAAAGAATGGAATTCAAGCAGAGGGAAGAAGGAGGAAGGGACATAGTACAGGTGTTCCGGGTATTTTCCTAATTTTCACTGATATATTTATTGCACTTAGAAGTGGTATGGTGGAGTAGAAACACACAGGTCTAAGGGGAATCAGGAGACCTGGGATTGGGGTTTCTTGCTGTCACAAACTGGTTATCTCTGTCATCTCATTATCTGTTGAAGAGAGCTGGATTAGGTGACATCTAACTGTGGTTATTCTATGTATTATTTAATGCAGGTAGATTAAAATGTAGATGTTAGTGGCGTGTGTGTGTGTGTGTGTGCGTGCACACGCATGTGTCTATGAAAAAGAAAGAAGAATGAGAATATAAAAGAATTGAAGAGAAAGAGACAGTAACAAGGAACAAATACTTAATATCTTTCCTATCTTGAACTTGAGATTCCAGTTATTATATACTCAATATTTCCACTGCTCAGAGAAAATGAGTCTGTAGATAGCTTTTTTATATGATAATTCAAGCCAATAAATACTTTCCATCATTATTTTTTTTAATGTTGGCTGGACCACTGAGATGCAGGTAACTGAACACCTGTATTTGGATATTGCCAGATTTGTAAGTCTTGGCTCCAGTTTTATGGGAACGGAGAGGATTTAAGACTTAGCAAGGAGGAATCTGCTTTTAACATCATGTCTAAAGCTTTCCAATAGAAAAATAAGATTAATGAAGACAATCTAAGTGAAAAGGAGATTATCACCTAATCCTTCAGAGTTCTGAATGAAGTTTCATTGGTGCAAAAACTTGAGATGTCAGAAAAAAACATTTTTTTCAAAACCATTGCCTGCAAACCATTGTTCCTAACCAGCTCTGCTCCACTCCCCTTTGACTATCCTACGGAAGCGTTGAGTTTCTCTTTGGTTAATATATTTACAGACTGAGAAACTTATAGCCAGTGATGATAGTGGTGAGAACCTTGTAAGAATTTTATCAGCTATTGGGTTTCCAGAACAGGCTACACCCCTCACTGAAGGACTGGCCTGAGCACAAATGCATTTTGCAGCCTTCAGTCTAGCTGCTCAGCCCCCCATTCCCCTCTTACAGCACCACTATCACCCACACACATTTACCCCCTTTCTTCTCTCTCTTCCTTCTTTCCTCTAGTCGGTCTCTCCTTCATTCATCATTGCCTCCCATTTGTTCGTTTTGTGGAATCACTGGTTTTTTGAGGGCGTAGACACCAGCACATCTCCCTTCAAGGAGTTCCCAACAGGTTAAGGAATCTGTACATGGAGATATGAAAGAGTAACTAGTGGATAGGTTCATGAACACTGAAGTCATAAAACTCACCCTACCTAATTGCCTACCTCTGGTACTGTCAGCCCTCCAAAGGTAAAGGATTCTGCACGCGGGATTGAAATGGATGGTTTCACAGAAGCAAAAGGATGTGTGTAGGGCTTCGAAAGATGGATTGGACGCAGGCAACCTGTGAGGAGGGAGGGCTGTAGTTTATTCTAGGCAAATGTTTTGGATTCTCCCCCCAGTGACCCTCAAAGATCTTGTTTACTTTTAGGGAAGTGTCAGCTCAAGATGGGCTAAGTCAGCCACATGAATCCCGCCAGCAAACACTGCCGTCTCCACCTCCTCCCCTCTGACAGCCCACCTCCTTGCCAGGCTTCCGCCCTCCTCCTTCGCATATCTCAACGTGATACTAAACAGCCGTTCTTTTCTCTGGGATTATTTAGAAGCAGTTCTCCATAATTATAGTAATCTTATTTCTTTTGAAGTCACCAAAATTACCCTTTCTCTTTATATTAGCACCGTTGCCACATGACAGCCATTATTGGTAAGCTTTGTGCCATGGTGCAATGTTGTTTTTTGAAAGTGACATCTGCTCAAATAGACCAGTGTTCCTATCCGACTGACTCACTTGGTGGGAACATGTCCACATGCCAATGCGAATGGGGGGCGGGAGGGATGCAGGAAGAGGGAAGCATCTGGAAGAACATTTTTTAGTGTTTTAGATTGAGAATAGGACTATTTCATTTCCTACAGAAGAGTGGGGGACATTAGTCGTAGCAGTAGTAATACCTAATTGTCTCATAATGTCTGAAATGTACATGTTTCCGGGTGGGTGAAGACGGCTATGCTCCTCAAGTACGTTTTGATGAACTTGGTGATTCTCATCCACATTTTTTTGTCCTCCACAAACTGAAGGTTCTTCAGCTCTTCTCACCTCCAGCTATGCCCCCTTGACTCAAGTGAACCTCTTTAAGATAGATCTAAGATTCCATCTGTGCACCTTCCTGCATTTAAAACCTGTGTTCCCACATGTCCAGTGGCCTTCCGCTTCTTGGAATCCATCCTCAAATGGCACTGAGGAGTTGGAAGAGGATGTGGCTCCCTGCCAGGGTCCACTTACTCATTACTAGGATTATTTGCTGGGGGCCTACTATGTGCCAGGCCATGGGGACACAAGGATGGTAAATCAGAGCTCTGTCCTCAAAGAGCTCACAGACTCATAGAGCCATGATTAAGAGATGTCCCAGGGCACCATGACACCCATGACACCCAAAGCAGAGCATCAGGGAGAGGGGTAGAGGAGGCTTTTCTGAGTCACCTGAGTAGGATATAAAATGTTCATCTCTGCTTATAAACTTCAAACATCTCTCAATGGCTGTTTCATAATATGCTAACTCCCCTGCCTAGATCTCTTGGCCTTGCAAAAACTGAATCCCCTAGACATCCCCACCCCATTTCTGTCCCCACCATCATGAACCCTCTGTCCCTGTTGGGACAGCCCATCAGCCTGTTCCTTTGCTTCCCCTGGACACCCCCTTATTCCCAACTCTGAGTCTTTGCTCATGTTTTTTTGTCTAAAATGAACTCTCAACTACCACCCCGACAGACACCACTAGCAATCACTCTTCGGACCCATGTCATCTCCAGGGACCACTCGTTTCCCACTTCTTTGTGAAACTTCCTCCAACCACACCAAATACTTTATAGCTCCTCTGAATTCCCATAGCTCTTAAGCTATAAGTACAACTTAGATAATGTATAGAAAAATAATAGTTAAAATCTCATAAAGCACAATGCAAGCATAAAGTATTGCTATTATCTTAAACTGATAAGGGGAGTTTTGATGCCTTTCACCGACGCTAGCTATATTTCCTTAGGCAAATAGGTTCTTTAGCTGAAAATAGGGAAAAGCAAATCTATGTTGCAGATTCATGAAGATTAATCAAACTATTGGCACGCGCATGGAATATGGCTTGTCACAGGACGCTCTTGATGGAATGGTGATAGTGGTAGGGGTGTTGTTATTTCTCAAAGAGCTTTAGTGTTTTTCTTGTTTCTCGATTGTTCAATAGACATGGGTAGGTGTGTGTATTGGGGTGAGAAGAGCAGAAAGTTTGTCTTATGAAGGAAAGGTTGATCATGAAGGATAAAAGTAAACATCCTTCAGAGCTCTGCAACTTCTATCTCAAAAACTTAAAAAAAAAATTATCATACTGTAATGGGTTAATGACTCCCCATTTTTTGTGTCACCAGTTCTTGGCAGGAAGACAATGGTTTGGCCCTGACACTACCTTCCAGACTATGGTATCATTGTTCTCCGGCAGACAGTGTTTATCAGAAATGATGGCACTCACGGGCTGAGGAATGTAGAGATGGAGAGGGTAGGGTGGCAGCTGCTCTTTTCGGAAGGTAGTGCCTTTCTGACCTTTAGAATTGAAAGGTTCTCCAGTGCAGAGCCTGGATGCTGGGCCATTAACACCGTTAAACTAATAGCTGTCAACAAGGGCCATTTTACACACACACCCCCACCCAGGACATTCGACGATGTCTGGAGACGTTTTTGGTTGTCGTAAGTTGCATAGGATGGGGGAGTTCTATTGGCGTCTAGTTTGTAGAGGTCAGAGATGCAGCTAAACATCCTATAATGCACAAGAAAGCACCTCAACAAAGAACTGTATGGCCCAAAATGTCAATAGTAGTGTGGTTAAGAAACCCTGCAGGAGGCCGGGCGCGGTGGCTCACGCCTATAATCCTAGCTCTCTGGGAGGCCGAGGCGGGCGGATTGTTTGAGCTCAGGAGTTCGAAACCAGCCTGAGCAAGAGCGAGACCCCGTCTCTACTAAAAATAGAAAGAAATTAACTGGACAGCTAAAAATATATAGAAAAAATTAGCCGGGCATGGTGGCGCATGCCTGTAGTCCCAGCTACTCGGGAGGCTGAGGCAGAAGGATTGCTTGAGCCCAGGAGTGTGAGGTTGCTGTGAGCTAGGATGACGCCACGGCACTCTAGCCCAGGCAACACAGTGAGACTCTGTCTCAAAAAAAAAAAAAAGAAACCCTGCAGGAGAAGCACCTGGACCCACAGTCCTAGATTCTGCTCATCCCGGCTGAGTGGTCGGAGCTCCGAATCATTTCTCCCCCGTGTCTTCTCTAGACCAGGGTCCAGAATGATCCAATTGGAATTAATTAATAAAAATTGGTCAGCAAAACTTGAAGACCTAGTACAAATGTCACTTCCTCTATAAGTGCTCCCCACGGCGCAGCACACCCTCCTGTCTGGCCAGGGTCTGACTGCTTTGACGACTTACCCCTGGAGGATGTTAATACAAGGAATTGATTCCAGGTAATGGAAGAGCTAAACCCAAACAGGATAGTGAAGCAACCACAGATTAACAGCAAGAAGCCGTTACCGCCCATGGACTGGAAAGACAAAGAAAGGAGGCAGTGTCACTACAGCCCTCAGCCAGCTGGAACGGGAGCCACAGACAAGACGCAGTCATCACTGGAGTCAGTGCATGACACGGAAGTGGATAGGAAAAAATACCTCAGGTGAAGGTCAGTTGACAGGGGAGCCTGGGAGATGCAGCCTGCAAGGGTCAGCCCTTAAACAAAACAGAGAAGAACAGGAAAAAGAGGAGGACTTGATCTAAGGGCAAGGACCAACCAACACAGTATACCCAGTGTACTTTAGATATGCCTCTTCTGTGGCCCTGATCATGTTATCTCATCATTACTCATTGAAATATGATTTCTTTCGCTTTACTCTCTTCCTACTGGCTGGAATGCAGATGTGATGGTGGGAGCTGGTGCAGCCATCTTGGACCACAAGATAGAAGATGCAGCTTGAGGATGGCAGAGCAGCAAGACTGAGGGAACCTGGGTTCCTAATGATGGTGGAGCTGCAGTGCTCACCCCCCAGACTTCTACATGAAAGATAAATGAACTTTTACTATGATTAATCCATTTTCATCATCACTTTTGATCTCTCTTTGCCCAACAGCTGAAGCAAAACCCTAAATAACACAAGTCTGAATGGCAATGAGATCACCTGGAGAACTTGTTGAAACACAGATTCCTGGACCCCAGACTTAAAGATTCTGATTTAGTACATTTGGGATGAGACCTGACAATTCGCATTTCTAAGTTTCCAGGTGACACTGATGCTTCTGGTCCAGGGACCACACTTACAGTGGTCTTACTTTAGAATATGATGCCAGAAGGATGGAGACAAGTCAATAAAAATTGTCCTCTGTCTTGGAAACAACCTAGAAGTGGTGCCTTTTAAAACCCATATGTGTGGGCTGAGCATAGTGACTCACACCTATAATCCCAGCACTTTTGGAGGCCGAGGCAGGAGGATCACTTGAGGCCAGAAGTTCAAGACCAGCCTGGGCAACATAGCTAGACTATGTCTCTACAAAAAAATATTTTTAATTAGCCAGGCATGGTGGTGTGCACCTTTAGTCCTAGCTACTTGGGGGGCAAGAGAATCTTTTGAGCCCAGTTCAAGGTTACAGTGAGTTATAATTGTGCCACTGCACTCCAGCCTGTGACAAAGTGAGATCCTATCTCTAAAAAAAAAAAAAAAAAAAAGCTGAAATTATCCACATTTCTGTGGTGCAAAGATCACTAAAGAACCAGGAGGAAAACTGACTTTAAGTGGATAAAGTATCCAGGTGATTAGATGAAAGGAGAATTTAAGCACCTACGAAGCCCCTGGGGTTACCGGTGGGACTGGCCACCAGTCTGTGGTCAGCTTAGCTACAGTCCCACCAGCCACTTTGGCCAGGGACACAGATGGTGTTCTCACAACGTGGCGACTTCAGAGGCCTATTCTGAGCAGAGATGCCGGCGGGGCTGGGGGAAGGGGATTTGGGAGACTTGAGGAGACCTTAGATCCCTTTCCACCCCATCACAAATAAGCATACAGTGTAAGTGGGAAAAAAAAGTGAGCTCATTATTCAAGCATGATTTCAACGCACATCCCTTAGCCTGCCACGCTCTTCCAACTAAATTACTAGCCCCGAGAGCTTCCTACACAGAAATGCCTGCACTGCCAGCGCCAAGGAGCGTGGGTTACGATCTAGCCCCAGTGATCTAACCTATCTCTGTGAAGTCTATATGAGATTTCACGTAGACAGCAGGGCAGAATAAGTGATTTCACAGGCCTGGAAATAAATTATTGGCTGTCTAAACATAGACACCAAATTTAGATATCGACAGAGCTTAACATAAGACTTCCTTCCTCCTTCTTCCTTTTCCTGTTTCTTCTTCTTCCTCCTTTATTTCTCTTTCTCTGCACATCTCTAACGCCCACCCCCTCACCTCCGCCCCTTCGAACAATCAGTGGGCTTTTTAGCACTGCTCGACTTTATCCTGAGCAGTTCCTCGCTCTTCTTTACTAAGCTGCCAGAACCACAAGGATGTTCACACCACCCACCTTGCCTGACCGAACCTCTGCTAGGCTTTTCCACGAATTAACCTGATTGGTCTACAGGGGTGGGGGTGGGGGATCATTTGGCATCCCAGAGCCTCTCTCACACTGCCTCTGGGCCCGAATCGCCCCAGCAGAGGACTCAAACCAGGACTGGCTTCCCTGCCTGCTCTACGTGTGCGCTGGTTACTTGGAATCTCGGTTCAGAGATGGGGTCTACGCGGTGATGAGTTTACATATAATGCATGAAGATTGATCATTTGTCCTCAGCAGCCCCAGAGTAAGGCTGTGTAAATTATTTCAGCAGTTTTCGTGCCCTATCTCCATCCCCTCAAAAACAAAATCCATCATGGAAAACCTGGTCCCTAACTGGAAATTTTGGAATTCTGAAGTCACATTTCTGAAATGGCTCTTTTTTCGTCCTACAATCTATCTGCCAAACATGTTGTCATGTTTCTGGGCCCAGAGTTCTGTCTCGAGGCTACCTTCACTGCTCTGGGAACACAAGGATGTCACATGAGGAGGAAATATAATCCTTCCCCGAAAGGGGTGTTAACATTGTCCCAGGTGTAGTAAGATGGGACAAAAGCCAGTATTTTAGCCACCTGCCAACCACATGTGAGTGTCTTTGTCTGTTCCTCTGAGAACACTGGGATTATGAACTGTTCTGGAGCCAAGGTAAATATTTTAGAAATTTACTGATGAATATCAAGTCCTAAACCTCCTGTCCTGGGATGAGACAGCCAGCATGGGTCTCCCAGCCAAGATAGCGTCACTGGCCCTGATTTCGTTCTTTATTTGTACAGCTAGATTGAAGGTATGCTAAAGAGCTATGAAACATCCTACCAGGCACAGCTGCTTCTCAGGCCCAGGTAAAAAGGCTGCTCCTTAATTTCCCTGCATGGATTAGGTACCCACCGAGAACAAAAAAATAGTGAGGGCAAAGCGTGAAAACTCGAGATTCTAGAAATGTATTTCAGCTTCGATTGCTTGAGCTTTAAAGCCCTCAACAAATATTGTCAAAATAATGTTGCTGTCCCCAAAAGTGGGGCTTTAGGTACCACACACATGAAAGACAATATGTAGTTACTTTGGGGATTTTCATTAATATTTGATTTACTGAAGAGTAAATTTTGAAACCTAGTGTTCTTCAAGTGTTTTACTTTGACTTACAAATTTTATTATTCTAGTCATGACCCTAGAAAACTTTAGCACCATTTTATGACTTACGAGCTAGTTGATTAAATACTCATAAGCATATTAAAATGCATCAATCAATTTCATCTGATTTGCTTTGTAAGTACTTTATCTAACAGAATCCTACCAAATCTTTAGATAGCTTCCATACATATAATAAAAAATTCTTAATACATTGCGAATCTTATATTCTCTTAACATTACAATGTTATTTATATACACAGCAAATGTGTATCACTTCTACCTTCACAGTAAAAAAATCACACATCTAAATCAATCATTCAGTTATATAACTTAGATTGGAGTCACAAGTCCTATCTGCTTGGGTTTCAATCATCGATTGCTATGAAATAAACTGCCCCAAAATTTAGTGGCTTAAGACAAAAACCATCTTATTTCCTTTTACAGTCTATGGGTCGACTGAGCTCAGTTGGGCAGTTCTTGTTCAGTTGCAGCCAAATAACAATCGGGGCTGGGATCACCTGGAGGCTTGACTGGGATGTACTGAACAGCTGGACCTATTTCTCTCCACACAGGCTCAGGTCTCTCTTCTCCACGTGGCATCTCCACACAGACTTCGCGGCAGGACAGCCACACTTCTTACATGATAGCACATGGCTCCCAAAAGGGAGGGTACCAAGAGTGAAAAAGCAGAAGCTCCCAATCCTCTTAAAGATTAGGCCTAGAACTGGTGCAGAGTCACTTCTGCCTCCTTCTGTGAGTCAACACGAGTCCAGACCAGCCCAAATTCAATATGGGAGGGGACTGAACGAGAGTAAATATTGGGAGATGCAGTTCAGTAGAGGATCCTCCTTAGAGACTAGTTCCCACAGTTGGATACTTTAGTATGCCAGAATCTCTTAAAGCTCACAAATATCATAAATATAAAATCTATATAAGTTCTTGTGACAAGAACTACTAGTGCTCGCTGATGTCTGTGTTCTCCTCTCCTTCCTGGGCACACAGCAAGACTAGATTTTCCAGCCTCCCTTGAGGTTAGCTGTGGCCATGTCAATGAGTTTGGGCCAAGGAAATACATGCAGAGGCGCCCTGTCCCACTCTCAGGCCAGGCCTACCCAAACGTTACACTAGATTTAGCACCCTTTGTTGATTCTCACCTGAACCAATCTTTACCGTGATGGTTGCAAAATGATGGATTCCCAAGTCCAAACATTCCACATTTAGCAGTCAGTGCTCAGAATTACTGCGGGCAATAGCCCTACCTTCTCAACATCTCTGTGTTGGTTTATCTATATATTTATTATCAATATGAGCTCATTGCTGTCCTTAATTATTTTGGTGTCTAAATTGTCCCAGACTTGGTAATTGAGAGTCCCTTCAAGATGGATTCTGGGTCTTTTTCTTTCTTTCTTTCTTT
>NW_012151507.1:2330808-2331880 GCF_000956105.1 Propithecus coquereli
GTTGATTTACCATTCAATTGATTCAATTAATATGCCAACCACTTGACTCTAGTAAAATTCTTTATGTACTTCTCTTCTCTAGAAGGATCATATTTCACATAGGCATGAAAATAGCAAACTGTATTCTGCGTTTATTTCATCCCTACATCTGGTTCTACGCTTACAGCTTCTAAAGTCATTCTTCGTAAGACCCCAGCTGCTTTTCAACTCCTTCTCCCCGACTTCTCCCACGGTGTTGATACTCTCAATCATGGGTTTTCAACTGCTTTTACAGTAGAAAATTGTTTCAAACAAAATTCAATATATATAAAAACATTCTACAGAGGATAAATTAGGAGATGGTCACTTGCTGCACAAAAGATTTCAAAATAATATTCCAATATTCTTTTATTTCAAAAACTACCTAGATGTATTTCTTCGTATAAAATTGAGTGGATAATATCAACTGATAAGAACAGTGGAGCTCTAAATGATAAACACATAAGTTTTAATTCAGGGGTTATGAATGACATCTGTATTTCTATATATGCCTCAGTATCAATTTTGTTTCTAACAGCATACCTTGCAATTTTAGGCTGCTCTTCAATTAAATGAAACCAAAAGTTTGAAAGAGGAATGATAGCATCTTACTGACAATCACTAGCAACATCTAACAATTGTAGGAATTCCTTATCATGAATGTAAAAGTCAAACAAGTCCAACATAAAATATGCAATAAAAATATTAAACTGTAACATATGACCACGATGCCATGTGATGCACACCAGCTTGTCCTTGACCTGCGTGCTTTGCTGCGCCTGAACTTTGCCTGGCATGTAGCTGAACAGAGCACTCAGAGGCTGCCAGGGATGACACACATGCACAGTCTAACATGGGCAGGCACAAGTGGTGTGAACTTCCAAAATGACTAATGATGGAGAGATATAACCAGCATTCCTAATTAATAAGCATTAGTAATAAGTTAAAACACACGCAAGGTGGTGGGAGAAAAGTTTGTTCATAGATCTGCCCCGACAGGAGTTATAATGTGTCCAATTTATCATCCAACACAATTGGCTTTTTAAATTAATTA
>NW_012151507.1:2332490-2336110 GCF_000956105.1 Propithecus coquereli
CAGGCATCCACGTGACATCTTAGAGTGTATCACCCATGGATAAGGGAGGACTCCTGTGTTTGCTTATTTGTCTTATCTTCCTGGAAAGATCACAAAATTCTTGAGGAAAAGAACACTTACTTTTATATCCCTACAGAACTTAGCATGGTAAAACTAGTTGTTTTGTATTAGTCTGTAATTTTTTTTCAACTATCTGTGATTTGCATCCACAGAAGATTTCAAGATTCTTGAATGTAGAAATTCTGTGCGTGTGTGTGCGTGTGTGTGTGTGTGTGTGTGTGTGTGTGAGAGATGAAATAGTGACAGAATCCCCGAACAGTCTCCCGAGCTCCCTAGGCAGGGCTGCTGTTGCCGCTTACCTTAGCTCCCTTTCCACTGCCAGCCTGTGAACCAATAGAATCAAGGCGAGAATCCAGTCCTAGAATAAATATCCTCTTAGGCTCACAGCTCAGTCTCCCCTTCTCGTCTTTCCCAACAAGATACACAGTCCCAACCTTTCTACAGAAGAAGTTTAGCTTTCCCAGTTCTGGTCAAGTGCTCAGCCAGTCTTCCCTAAGAAGGGCAGGTCTCACAGGCGAACGAGGCTGAGACACGCCAACAAAAATCTGCTCAACAAATGAGCAAATGAATGGCCAGAAGCTGTTCTTTCTAGACCTGCTTCTGTCATCCCCTTCGTGTTCCACACCAGGGACCTGGATGAAGTGAAAGCACAGGCCAAGGCCTATTTTCACGTCTTTCAGTGCAAGGTCTTAGAGGTCCTGACCACGTGTTCCGTGTCATGCTTTCACCATGGTCAAAATTCAACCGATAATGGTGGTGTGTCTTTAACTTTTAATACAGCACCCACGTCCTGCATATGCTATTTACTCTCCTAAGCAGCCTCCTGAAACTCTGAAGGCACTATAGCAGATGCTCTGTGCGTAGCCTCCTAACTGTGCCAGAGCGTCAGCTTTCAAATTGGAAATCAAAGTATGCACAAGGCTGGTAGGTGGGAGTGAGGCAGAGAGGGGGAAGGAGAAAGAGGAAGGGAGAAGGAAGAATATTGGCCTAGCTTTGAGGAGACACAGAGCTCACCAACGTAAAGAGCTGAACCAAATGCTGCCCAAACTAAGCTGCCTGCAAATGCCAAATAATAAGAATCCTTTATCAGGAACACTAGGAACCTTTTCAGGAGAGAAGCATAAAGAATTCCAGGAAGCACGTATTCAAAGCCTGTTTCCTAGGCAGCTGAAGCCACCCACCTTTCCTTGCACACAGGGAGCCAAATTCAGTTCTCAAATGTGCCGTTCGCCTTGGCTTTCAAAACAATCCTGAGAATTCAGCTGCTTTCTTTTGCTTTCTGAACGAAGCCCGTGAGAGAAGGGTTTAGTGCTGCTCTCTCTCTGGCCATTGGAAATCCGTTTAATTCCCACCCTGCCTCCCAACAGCCCCACCTCAGCCTTGGTCCCACCTTCGTAGTGGCCTCGAGCTGAACTGTCACTTCAGGAGCTGTGGAAATACAACATGGCAGTTGATCTTCTTGCAGCTCTTTGAAGTTCTTGGGAAGAAATATAGTGTCTGGGGCCCTGCGGGCAGCTTTGACAATCTGACTTTACTTGGAATATGAGACAAGGGGACAGATCTTGGGGAGGAAATGAGAGCTTATTTAAATAAATTATAGCACATCTACGGGATGAAATATTATTCATACGCAGCCATTAAGAAACATGTTGTATGACAGTACCTAATTATATGGGGAAAAGGTCAAGGTAAAATATAAAATGGAAAAAGAAAAAAAGCAAGTTTCAAAATAGAATGGTTCCAGTAAAGTAAAAATGTGTGTAACTACAAGGAAAAAAACCAAAATGTCAATTGTGGCTACTTCTGGGTATAGGGTAGTTATTATGGGTAGTTTTTAATTCCTTCTTTTTCTTCTGTTTCAAATTTTCTATGATGAATGCATGTTAAATTTTAATCATAAAAGGAATATTAATGTAGAATAAAACAAAAATAATAAAGGAAATATAATGTACAAATTGGGCAAAAGTTGTGCCAGGTTACACCCACAGAATTTACCCTGCTCTCACATCCCTCTGTCGTTTCTCTTCTCCCCACCCCCAGCACCTATAGTCTCTTCTTTAAAACTCAGCATTTTATTGTACATTTTCCCAGGTCTCTGACTGTTCAAATGCACATCCTGTCTCCCCAGGACTGTGTCTTATTTTTCTTTTGCACACAAACTCCCACCTTCGATGATTAAGCATAGAGCTATGCAACAGGAGGTATAAGGTCAAATGGTCGAGTTAGCAGGGCCAGAGTCACCGTAACGGAGGGAATGTTAAGAGGTGCTAGGGGCCGGGCGTGGTGGCTCACACCTGTAATCGTAGCACTCTGGGCATCTGAGGCAGGAAGATCTCTTAAGCCTAGGAGTTCAAGACCAGCCTGAGCAAGAGGGAGACCCCGTCTCTACTAAAAATAGAAAAAATTAGCTGGGTGCAGTGGCACGCGCCTGTAGTCCCAGCTACTTGGGAGGCTGAGGCAGGAGGATCGCTTGAGCCCAGGAGTTTGAGGTTGCTGTGAGCTAGGATGACATCATGGCACTCTAGCCCAGGCAGTAGAGCGAGACTCTGTCTCAAAAAAATAAAAGTAAAAAAAGGTACTTGGAAAGTGATGAGCTAAGATGAAGATTGTTTCATTCCTGATGCTCCGTATTCCCCAGGAAGGAAGGAAGGAAGGAAGGAAAGGAAGGAAGGGAGGGGATCTTCTAAACAACATTTTAATTTGAAAGAAATTCCCTCTCTCTCACATACACACACACACACACACACACAGAGTCTGTTAAGGTCCATAGCACCTAGCATAGAACTTGGTCATAGTCAATAAATACTCCCTGGATGAACAAAAACCAAACAGCCCTTTCCATCATACTGTGGCATGCCTTACATCACAGACCCTGGTCCGGATCAGAGAGCACACTAAGCAAGGCAGACCAAAGCACCTACACGACCGTGAAGTTCAGAGCCTTCACTAGGAGAAAGGAGTTCATCAGAAGTCAATGCAGCCGGGGTGGAAAACACAGACCACTCAGTTAAAAAGCATTCTAGGGTCTTCTAGCTTCCGAGGAAGCCTGGCAAAGAGCACTCATCTGTCAGCATGCAGCCAAACCCAGTCCTTTCCTGCTAGCACTGGAATGATCTGCAGGGTGGGGATGGTGAGAAAGGTTTACAGCAAGACACAGCACACTGAGAGTCCGCCAGCCAGATGTGTTTTTTGTTTTGGCTGAGTCTGACTTGACTTTGACTGAGTAGTATTTTATAAACACTTGATTTTAAATGCTCCAGTTTGCCCTGCCTCCCCTCTTCCTAGTCTTCCTTCTAGCAGTTTCTCTAATTTGCATTACCTGAAAGCGTTTGGGTTTATAACCTCTGCTTGGAATGAAGCCACGGGGAACAGTGACTCTAATACTGGAGAGGAGATAATAGAAACATTAATTGTAGTAGCAAACGTCCAGTAAGTGCTTACACTGTGCCAGATACTATCCTAAGGGCTTTATGTGCAGGTATCAGCTAATCTTCAACACAGGCTGAAAATGACACTGTTGGGATTCTGTTCAGATCCCTTTAGACCCCTCTTGCCAGTTC
>NW_012151507.1:2337350-2341548 GCF_000956105.1 Propithecus coquereli
AAAAAAAAAAAAATCTGGTTCCTCCTGTGTTTACAATTTACTGCAGGTGCCCTGAGTCCTTTGCTTTTTTCTTTCTAAGAACAATGATTCTTCTGGGATGTTTCACAGTTACCTTTTTCATGGATATTTTAAACAAAAATACAATATAATCTACTAATAGTGTTTAAAAATCTGCAACTGTTTTCAAGGTATTTTACTATGACATATGCATTTTTATTTAAACAGTAATTATTTATAAACATACATAATTTTTCAATTTTCTCTATAAAATACAGTAGAGAAGATATCATTGTCATGATTTTACAGATGAGAAAATTGAAGCTCAGAGATTTTAAGTCACATGCCCAAAGTCACACGGTTCTATTTGTTCCCACTGTGCGAAGCCGGTGTTTGATAATTTTCTTTAAATGGATATTTTCATTTGCTTTCACTTCTCTTACTTTCAAATGTATCACAAAGAGTGCTTTTTTCCAATGTTCATTGTCTATTCTGCCTCCATTAAGAGAAAAATCAAAGAAAATCTACTTAGTTTTTTATTTTTATTGTCTTAGTCCATAAGATTATCTTGAAATTTGGTTATAAGGACCATAACATTTTAATATTTTCCACTCTCTTTCTATAATTTGACAATTAAGGAAAATGGCCCTCTGTTTCTGTTTCATTAGTCAGTAAATTATTTTAATAATTGATTGTTTTTGCTCTTTATTGAAGCATAATGTTGAACAAATTGTGTGGCTGAAATCTCTGGTGGGCAATTTAGGCCAATCTCTTAATTATCAATAGTAACAACAATAATATTGAAACATGAGTTTGCATACTGCATAGATGCAGGAAGCATGTCTATTTGGTTTCATGAATTTAAGTGCAGTGCCTGGCACACAGGAGGTATGATCTGAATGGTATCAAAATCCGGAGTGGAAAAAGAGGTACACAAAGAATGAAGGACAGAAGGCTGGTGCAGAAAACCAAAGGGACTGCAGGTAAAACTAGCTACAAAGGCTTGGCTGAGATGCAAGTTACAACTACTGACCTTAGGAAGAGAAACTCTACTTTTTAATTTCAGAACCTCACAGCCTTTCCCTTTTCTTATGCCCCCCTCTTATGTTAAATCGTCGCCAGTGCTCCAATGCTTATGAATGACAATGATAGAGAGTCCCCAGGTGGGGTGTCAACTTCATGCCGACCCTTAAACAACCTCCTTCCTATAGCATTAAATTGCTTTAGATAATCGGAATTAAGATAGAAATGGAAGGCCGGGTGCAGTGGCTCACACCTGAAATCTTAGCACTCTGGGAGGCTGAGGTGGGAGAACTGCTTGAGGTCAGGAGCTTGAGAGCACCCTGAGCAAGAGAGAGACCCAGCCTCTACCCAAAACAGAAAAAATTAGCCAGGAGTGGTGGTGTGCACCTGTAGTACCAGCTACTTGGGAGGCTGAGGCAGGAGGATCGCCTGAACCCAGGAGTGGAGGTTGCAGTGAGCTCTGATGATGCCACTGCACTCTACCCAGGGTGACAGAGAGAGATCTTGTCTCAAAAGAAAAAAAAAGATAGAAATGGAAAGGTGTTAATAGATGTAAAGGAGATGCATAGAGGAGATCTGCTAAGTTCAAATCTAGGTTATCTGTCTTTGAGAGCAACAATAGAATTAGTTGTTGATGAGGTTAATGAATCTCTGTCCATGAAACCTGGGACTTGGTGCTTCTTGACACTTTTTTTGTAGTAGCCCTTTGAGGTTCTTATAAGAACCATGGACACTTTCTGCAATACATAAATAAATAAATAGCATGCTTTTATATACACCCATCCTTGTTTTCAATTTCTTCTGGCTCCTCTACCCCATGATGAACCCATGGACACCAGATCTATGGATCTAGAGCGAAAATTTTTGTCTAGATAGTTTCTAAGGCCTCTTCTAGAGCTCACATTCTATTCGTCTATGAGTTGACACATAGTTGTATTCAGATTCCAACACTGCCAAGTTTTAGCCATATTACCTGGATTAAGTTTCTTAACATCTCTGAGTTTCTGGTTCTTCATCATAATTGTGAAGATTTAAAATATGTAATGTGTGCAAAAAGCCTGACCTCCTCTCCTTCACCTCTGTGGCAGGACAAACAATGCCCCCTTCCCAAAGATGTTCACACCAATCCCTGGATCATATAAATATGTTAAATTATATGGCAAAAGAGACTTTGAAGATCTCATGGAGGTTGGGGACTTTAAGACAGGAAGATGATCTTGGATTATCCAGTTGGCCCAGTCTAATCATGTGAGCCCTTAAAAACAGAGAAATTTGTTCAGCTGGAGTCAGAGCAATGTTGGCTGAAACCACAGCAGGAGAAATGGGGCAGAGGAGCGGGCAGGGAGATGCAGAGCATGGGAAGGACTCCACCAGTGTGGCTGACTTGGAAGGTGGAGCCGTGGTCCGGGCAATACCGGTGGCCCTGGATGCTGAGAATGACCCAGCCAGCAGACAGCAAGGAAGCGGGGAACTCAGTCCTATGACCATGAAAGCCTGGATTCTGCCAACTGCCTGAGTGAGCCTGGAAGGGGCTTCTCTCCCAGAGCCTCCAGCAAGGATTGCAGCTCCGTTGGCGTCTCGATTTTGGTCTTGTGAAACCCTGAGCAGGGCCCAGCCGAGTCACCAGGCTTTTGATCCACAGAACTGAGAGCCAATAAATGCGTGTTGTTTTAAGCCCCTAAATTGGCAGCCATTGGCTATGCCAGCAATAGAAAACTAATACTGCTTCTCCCCCATTCTCATGACAACCTGCTCTCAGAAGAATGGATCAGTTGGTTCCTCCCTAAAGTGAATTTAAACTGAGATGCTGCTTCTCCTAGGGTTTTTGTTGTTGTTTGTGAGTTTGTTAGTTTGTTTTTTACCTCAAAGTATACTCATCCCTCTGCTTATAAGTGAAATAAATTTTAAGCAGCAACAGTCAGGAGAGAGAAGGTGTTTTGAAAGGATGGTGTTTTCTTCCTCGCCTTCGTAAAGTTACACAACAGAAGCTACACGTCCAGTTGACCTTTGCACAGGTGAGGCTCTGCATATTGGTCAGCACCCTGCCCTTCCTTCCAGAATGGCACCTTTCTTTGTTCCGGACCTCCCACTCACACTGAACTTTCCTTACCAGCCTAGGCTGTCCTCACACGAGTGCTGGTTAGAGGGTCTCTCCTGGGACGTGGGCTCGGAACGCTGCTTGGTTTCTGCACCTGAGGATGGCCATGAGGAAGCCAGCAGGTAGCTGGGTGAGGACACACAGAACCTCCAGCAAATACTCTGCCGTGACGGAACTCCTGAGCTGCCCTGTAATCCTGTATAGCACCACGGTTGCTGAGAACTGACGCTGAAATAAGACTTTATCAAGATGCTCCTTTGAAGAGAGTGAGCCCATCTTTTAAACACCCAACCTGTTTGTGTGGTCCCTAGGCTACCGTCCATTCGTCTCCACAGGAAACCAGGTGGCCTATGGGGGGGTCATAGCTGGGGGAGCAGATACATGGAGGTGCACCTGGTCTGGATGGTCCCACACAGCACAGACACCAAGACATGAATGAGCGAGGCCAAGCGAGATGAGCTCCAGAGTCTGTGCAGAGGTCCTGGGGCACATCAGAAAATACGGTCACAGGGTCAGTGCGTGTGGGGTGGCATGATGTAACTGACGAACCAGAATTTTAATGCAACATAGGAAAGAAAAATTTGACTTTTCTCAGCTTCTGTAGCCATTCAAAGGGATTTGAGCCAAAGCACAAGACAGCATTTTCACTGTGTCCATTTCAGAAGATTTTCTGGAAAACAGGTATAGAACTTCTCTGTCTCATCCTCAAAGGATTGGCCCAGGTTTTCACGTTGGCTGAATTTCCACTGGGCTCTTTGATCTCTAGTTGTTCAGCATTTCCAGGACTTACCACAGCATCTTCCCTTCTTTCTTTCTCTTGTCACATCCAAAGCATTAGATTGTCTAGATTATAAATCCCAATTCAATCCACACAGTATCTTGGAATATAATTTGCCTCTGATTACACTGCCCGCATGAATTTTTTCTTATTTTCTACTCCTTAAAAATGTGTTTCATGGCCGGGTGTGGTGGCTCATGGCTGTAATCCTAGCACTCTGGAGGCTGAGGTGGGAGGATCGCTTGAGCTCAGGAATTCAAGACCAGCCTGAGCAAGAGCGAGACCCTGCCTCTACAAAAAAT
>NW_012151507.1:2341769-2351035 GCF_000956105.1 Propithecus coquereli
AATGAATAAGTGGTTCAAGATATGTAAGTGTTGTGGACACAGCTATTTGTCTAAAGTTTCAACTCAGGACCAAGGGAGCAGAAGGTTCCTCCGGATAGAGAGAAGAACAGGAAGCAGACTCTGGAATCGGAAATCATGGATTTAAATCCCTGACTAAAAATTGAAATTTCTCTTTGCTCCTCTCTTAAACTGTAAAATAGGAGTAATTAGACGTATTTCTTGTGAAGACTCATTGAAAATCCACGTTCTTACAACAGCCTCCCAGCCCCATGGCTCTCTCACCCGCCTCCTCCCCATCTTGTCTTCTCTCTCTCCCCGCTTGCTCCTGCTGCAGCCGCACTGGCCTGCTAGACCTTCCAGCACACCAGAACTCTCTCCCAAGGACATCTGCACTCTCTTCTCTCTCCCTGGAAAGCTCTGTCCCCAGATAACCACACGGTTTGCTCCCCCGTCTCCTTGGGTGAGTCCCTCAAGTCAGAGATCTTCCCTAATCACCCACGTTATTTAGAGCAGTGTGATGCTGCCACTCCTACGCCACCCAGCCCCCCTGAGTACTTCGTGTTTATCCACCTGACATAGTACCTATTTGCTTATTTTGCATATTGTCCATCCCACCCCATGAAGGGTTGACTATTTTGTTCACTGCTGTATCTACAGCAATTAGAAGCAAGTCTGAAACATTTTAGGTGCTCAAAAAATAAATGCTGAAGGAGCGACTGAGGGTACTTATATAAAGTGCTAATGGCCAGCACAGGAAGAGGGTTTAAGTCATTGCGAAAGTTTAAGTCATTGCGAAAGAGGGGTAGTTATCTGAAAGAAAACTGGAGTTTTTCTTGGAAATTTAAAACTGTTACTTGGTGACTTAGAATTTAAACTTACTTCACCCTGAAGCTTCGAGAGGAAGAAATAATTTGGATCTAGGGGACTAGATTTAAACCTCCTTGGTAGCAAACTGCTGCACAAGTGACTCCAGGCTGGTTCTGTGATCCTAATTGCTGACTCTTCACTAAAGAGGTCACAAGACAGTTGCAGGGGATGGGAGTATACAGCTCTCTGAAGAAGCAGTCCCAGACAGTGGCAATGAAATGAACTTCAACATCACAAGATCTGGATTTAGACCCCGATTCTACCACTAAATATCTAAGAGACCTTGTGTAAAATCTACCCTTCCCTGAACCTTGGGTTCTCTTCCTTTCAAATGATGGTAGGAATAGCTATTGTCTCACGATGTCTCTGTTTCGCATAGGACGTCTCATTTACGAGAAACGAGGCCATGTATATCAAAAGTGTTTGACAAACTGCTAATCACTATACAAAGACCGGTTCTTGTTATTGTTTAGCAGGAACTGTAGACTCTAGAGATTCTCTTGACCTCGAAAAAATGCCACTTAGTCACTCGTACAAGATTTTGACTTCGAGGTGTTAAGTTGTATTTTGCAAGTTTCTTCCCAGTCTGTGACTGTCTTTGCCTCAAACTTTGACAGCTGTCTAACACTTTCACTTTTGTATTCAGACAGTACTTTTCTTCAAGAAACTCAAGATGCTTTGTAGACCATTATCTTATTCATTCTTACAATCAGAGAGAAGGAAGAAGATTCTTTTGAGGTGAGCAAAATGGGCAAAAGCAGAGTCAGGAACCTCAGGCTGATTTCTCATCCATGCGTTGACTGCCGATTTCCATGTGGCAGTGGAAGGGGGGCTTGAAACTGAGTTGTTATCTGACCTTCTAAGAAATCAGGAGAGAAAGATAGCCAATTTCCCAAACAAACATGATAACAAAGTTCCCTCTGTTTTAATCCTTACAACAAAAAGTAACCTGAAGTAACCGGTGTTAACCAATCAGTTATCTTTCTATTGTTCTATCTCCCTGTTGCCAGCTTACAAGGAAAGTAACTTTGAAATGACCAGTCTGTTTTTTGTTCTTTGTTTCTGCTTTCTTCAGCCCTTTCTGTCTATAAAACCAACCCCCTCTGCTCAACTCATTGGAACACTTATTCTATTTTACGGAATGAAGCGCTATCCAATTCTAGAATTGCAATAGAGCCAACTGAGATCTTTAAATTTGTTGTAATTTTGTCTTCTGACATGCCTTTTCATTGGGTACTGGAGTAACAGAAAGACACCATGGAATCACGAACGCTTTGTACTCTCTGAGTTGGTGTCTGAGACCCAGAAACAGATTGGTGGGAAAGTGGTTCCTGAAAAAGGCTCAGCAAAATTTGGCCCATGTGCGTTTTTCTCTAAAAATAGAACCCAGGGAAACCCAAAATTCAGAAACAGCAAGACACAGGAGGAAGCAAATGCTTCCTGTAAGTGCTGAATTTTGTTTCTCCATAAACATTTACTTTTGTTCTTTTCTGATTTTCTTTGACCTTGGCTGTCATCCACCAAGCGGCTAGAAGTACGGGCTCCATCAAGGGCCCCAGTGGCCAAAGGAACAATAGTGGTTTTATCCCCGTCAAAGTCTGTACCCTTGGATGTCACTTAACCTCTTTTGGCTGTTCTTCCTGGTCTCTGAAATGAACACAACATTACTTGACCTTTCGTAAATTATAGAACTAATATGAGAACAGAGCAAAATGATATGTAACCCACAAGTAAGCTGGAGCCACACTGTTCTTAAACTGCCAAATGAAATTGTCTCAAAATCCCTAATCACATGTTGAGAAACTTGGCCTTCCTTAGGATTCTTACATTTCTTGGAGAAGTTTTCTCCTAGTCAACCTGGCCCTGAATTTCTGTCTCCACCAAACTGCTTCATTTTATAGATCACCTGGCCTCCCTGTACTTGCAATCTCTTTTCTGTACTATCTCCTACGTTGTGAGACAGCCCCCCGTTAGTTATGGAAAACCACCCATCCAAGTGTGCTTATATAAGGCTTTCATTGAAGGTTTTAATATGGCAGCATTGCAAAAAGGAAAAAAAGAAAAAGTAGACATGAGAGTTCTTAAATCCTTAGGCTAATCCCCCTCCAGGAATTTCTTGCTGGCCTCCACAGCCATGTTTCTCAGCCTCTATCTTATCTTCTCCACAGATTTCTGTTACCTTCTTGTGCACAGATGTTTAGCTATCACGGTTAACCTCTGGACCTCCTCTTCGTCCCTAGTCAGATTATTTTGTAAAACAAAATGCTACCTACTCCAGCACAGTGTGATACTGCTCATTCAGGAGGCAAGAGTGGCTATCACCAGTTGTCTTTTCTAATAACACTGTTTATATTCTGTTGCACCATGTTTGAAAACTCTGCACTTTTAGCAAGAAAACATTCTTCACTGAGTTCTTATTAGAGTAAAACCTAACATCCAGCCCATGCTTCTTTGGAAATGTTATCAGTTGCTATTCTACACATCTAAACCTCCTTGATAACTGAATTTCAAAAGAATAATAGCAAAACACTGTGAAATTCTGAAGTGCCTCATTTTGACAGATTGATTGGAGTCCATCACAGTACATGTTAATGAGAGAAAAGTGTGGGAAGGGCCTTAGGGGAGAAGTAAGGCAATAGTTTTCTAAACACGCCCCTATTCTCTTCTCTGTTTTCTTGCAATCCATTCTCCACAGGGCAGATGAAGTCATCTCTGCTAAACACAAATCAGACCGTGTCATTCTTTTGCCTAAAATCCGTCCATGGTTTGCCAGGTACTTACGTGTCAGTTTCCCCTTTCACTCCTCCCCAGATAAGATGTCTTCTCAGTTCCTCCAACACACCAAGCTCTTTCCCACACCCGCACCTTCGCCACCACCCAGTCCCACCTCTGCCACCTGGAAGAGAATTACCCCTATTCTTGGCGTTGCTGGATCCTTCTCACCCTCCCATCTCAGCTTAAGCGTCACTTCTGTCTGAAGACCCTATTCACACACACACTTCTGGCATCTTCTGTCTCCACCGCTTTTCCCCCTTCATATCACAATCGGTGATTATTTTGTTATTTGCTTACTTGTTTCTTTTCTGTCTATCCCTCTAGATCAGGAGCCAGCAAACTTTTTCTGTAAAGAGCCAGATAGTAAATATTTTAGGTTTGTGCCCTATGGTTTCTTTTCCAACTACTCTGCTGCTGCAGCATAAAAGCAGCTGCAGATGATACATAAATGAATTAGTGTGGTTGTGTCTCAATAAAACTTTATTGATAGTAAAATTTGAGTTTCATGTATTTTACATGTGTCATTAAATATTATTCTTCTTTCAATTTTATATTTTAAAATGCAAAAACCATTCTTACCTTGTAGGTAAGAATGCACAAAAACAGATGGCAGACTAGATTTGGCCCATGGGCTGTAGTTTCATGATCCCTGCAATAGATTGTAAGTTCCAGGAGGAAAGAAATGAGATCATTTGGTGTGCCACTGAATTTCTAATACCTAGCACAAGGCCTGGCACAAAATAGCTGTTTAAGAAATATATATTAAATGAATAAGGCAATGATACTAGGTTCAAAGCAAGAGATTTATGAACTGGTAGGTAGATGAAAGGAAAAACAAAGATAATAGTAATAATCTGAACACAGAAAACCTTCTGGGCAAAAACTGAATACAGGCCACTAAATATTATGTCAAAAATCCATGCCCAAATACACACTGTCCTAGGTAGTTTGCCATTTCTCCACAATATTATAAGGCCAGTAGATTCAAAGGAGAGGTCAGTATACATTCCTATGAAGTTTAAGGATATATAATGGAATGTGGTAAATTTTATTATTTTTATGCTTTTGAGACTGGGGAATATTTGGCTTGTTAGTGATGGAGGGAGCTGTTGGTATAAGTAACCCAGTAGGTTCTTTAAGATTTGGGTAGTCTAGGTTATGTAAGAAAAATCTTAGAGTTTAGCCATTAAATGATAACAATTTAAGTTGATTTAAGAAGTTATTGATTCACAATGTGAATAATTTCAATCTGTTTTTGAAAATAACTGTACAATTTTTAATTTAAGCAGCAGTAAGAATAGTCATATCAGTGCCACTTGCAGAATTTGTATGCGTTTGTGTGGGTGCATGTTGCATCCTGACTAATAGGCAAAGAGAAAAATGATTTCTGCTACTTTGATTCTTTGAAGTTGAATTTTTCTTCAAATTTTTATCATTGTCTTTCTGTTCATCTTGTCCTTGTCCCATTCATCTCTTGAGGCCTTTTCTGTTCATTTGTATGATGCTTTTATATTTTTAATATGTAGACAGAACTTTTCATTTTCTGACCTCATGTTACGATGAAGAGACTTCTCTTTGAGAAAGGATTCTTCACCTGGAGTCCATTGGGTTGGCGGGATAAAAATGGCAAGAGGGGGGTGTCTTTGAACTCAAAAGGGAAAAATTATATTTTTATTTTCATTAAACTTCATAACCTTTACTTGAAGTTAGGATTCCTCCAACTCTAAATGTAGGTAACTAACCACATCAATATTAGCAGTACCTATAACTTTGCCACCAAGAGAAATCATAGACCTATTTATATCACATTACATATATTGAAATATGCTTTTTCTTATCATGACTTCAAAATTATAGTAATTATTAGATCTGCTGCTAGATTTGAGGGATAATTAATTTAATGGTCTAATTAAGAAGGATGCATTTTATTAAACCTCAAAAAATTTTTAAATTTTTTATAACTGAATTTCAGTACGATCTGTTTCTTTTGTAATTCTACATACTTCACTGAATGGATTTAAAAACGCTATTCTGAGAAGGGGGTCCATAGGCTTCACTAAACTGCCAATATTGTCCATGGCATGAAAAAACTAAGAATTCCTGCCCTGGAATAACACTGACAGTGTCTTTCCACCCCTTCTCTTACTTTTCTTATGGAAAAAGAACCAACTCACCTAATTCCTAAGGAGTTAGAGAAGGAATAGAGCATTTTCAACTCATGTTCTGCTCTAATCTCTCCTACTATCTCCTCCCACTCCACCCTCTCTCTCTCTCTGATCTGCCTGCTCTCTACCTGAAATAAACTACTCAAGGTAGGCTCTGCCCCGGGGGAGTCCTACAACCATCCTGTCCTGCCTGGGACAAGGCAGGGAACTTTATTTCTAGGGTAAAGTATTAGGAAACCCAGTACAGGCTTACATCCAAACCACAGGCACGAGTCCGTCTTCTGTTGTCAATAAAGTGAAATTTTGACCTCCATTGGTCTAATTTCTCTGCCTACTCCTAAGCTGATTCCAAACTTGAAACAAGAAGAAAAGTATATTAATGGTGAGTCCCCTAAAACTTCAATAATATTTTTTGCAAATGCTATTCCAAACTTATCTTTCATTCTTCTTTTTTTTTACTACAGAAGCTTTTAAATTTTGTAGTCAAATCAATGAATCTTTTCCTCTTAATTCCATTCACTGTCTTAAGCTTAGAAAGTCCTTCTTTATATCGAATAAACAATATTCTATGTTTTCTTCTAGTTTTTTTAAGGTTGAATATTTTAAAATCTTAATCAACCTGTCATTTATTTTAGTGTCTACTATGAGATGGTGGCTCCCTAAATGGATTTTTTCAAATTTCGAATAGCTAATAAATTTATCAAATGATTATTTGTTGCCTAGTCCTTCATTATTCTCTCATTTAACAGTAAACCTGCGTTGCTGGCCCGCTCTGCGAAAGGCCCAGCGCTTTGCATTAGGAACTCGATGGGGGACCAGATGCCATTCCTGCTCCCCTGATTTTCAGTACCTCCCTTTTCATATATTAAGCTCTTATGTCACTTGAGGTCTGACTCTGGGCTGGTTTATTACACTGATCTATCTATTGTCATATAAATCCCACATTAATTTTACTACCATAACCCGATGATATATATTAACATGTACTAGAGTTAGGATCAGTCGGGTTTTGCTATGTAGCAAAATGCCTCAAGACTTAGTGGCTTAAAACAACGAACATTTACTATTTTTAATGATTGCATGGGTTGATTAGGTAATTCTGATCTGGACAAGCTGGCCAGAGCGGGATGGTCTGTGATGGCCTTGTTCGCATGGCTGATGCTGCAGCTGGGACACTGTGGCAGTCAGGACAGCTGGCCTCTCTCCACAGGGGCTGTCATTCTCCTGGAGATGACTCCAGGCTGGTCACATGATGAACTCCAGGTCCCCAGCATCATGAGACGATCGCCTTCAATGCACGGTTTCTGCTTGTGTCATATTCGCTCTTGTTCTACTGGGCAAAGAAACTCACATGGCCAAGTGCAGAGTCCACGCTGGAGAGGACTACCCACGTGTCCGGATGCACGGGGAACTATGGTAACCCTTTTTCAAACAATCTGCCAGACAGCAAATCTCTTAACATGTTTCAGAGGCTTCTGAACATCCTTATGCTCTCAGACATCGTTTAGCAAACATCTGTAGAGCTTCTGAACAGAATACCATTGTCGAGTGGAGGGACTGTGATAAACCTATTAATATAAACTAGGGAGAAATCAAAACTTCACACAATTGTTTTTTTATTCACAGGAATAGTATGTATCCTCATTTAATATTTTTATTCTTTTGAAGTTGTATCTACACATTCCCTCGCATTTCTAATTATAGCTATTCCTATGTATCTTGCATTGTTCTTGCTAATTTCAGTAATATTCTCAATTGTGACTTCAGCTATATTTACAGTATACGGAAAGAAAGAGAAATAAATATACACAGAACCAGCCTCCTCTTCATCCTGTCAGTGTTTGTCTCTGTGAACGGGGGCGGACAAAACCTCAGCAAAGCGGTTCACAAACCCAAGGAGACTGAGACCAGATGGCTCTGCTGAAGGACGGGTTAGTTCTTTTCTGCCATCCTCAGCTGTACTGACCAAGGCTTGCCGTAACTGCCCTGGGAAGGGAGGCAGTAAGTTAGTAAGAGAATGGTCAGATGGCACACACACAAACAAATTGCTGGGCGGGAAAGAAAGAAAACTGAGGCTGGGAGAAACTGGCATTGACTTAAGGTGATTGTTTGACGGGGGCACAACCAAAGCGGTTGTGCTGAGGTGAGAGAGTTGCAGGCAATACTGGGACTGCCGGACTTAGGTGGGGACACCTCTCACGAACAGATGATGTTTCTTTATGATGTCATGAGTGGGACAGACAAAAAAGGACTCACTCAGCATCGGCGTCAGAGAAGAGGTATAAACGTGGGCTAAGGTGCTAGGTGGGATCTGGCATTGCTCTGGGCACGCCCCTTACCAACAGCAGGGTGCTCCCACCTTGGGCTTTTCCTCACACTGTTCTCAACGAACTCACGTGGGAGCACACGCAGTGGACGCAACAGTGACATCACACAGTGGACACGTCGCTGACGTCACGCAGTGGTCGCATCGCTGACGTCACTACGCGGCGAATGGGCTCTACCAACAAGGAGGTTCCCCCGCACCCTCTGCCAGTGTGCCCCCATTTCCCGGCACTGCAACCCACGATTCCATCGCCATGGCTCTCCCCGCAGATGCAGGTTTGCTCAGAGTTCCACACAGGCCCTGTCACACGGATATCTGCCTTCAGGTGACACATACACACTGAGAAAGACCCAAATCCCTGCCATGACAGCCTCCGTCAGAGCCCCAGCCCAGACGTCCCCCACCGCCTTCCTCCGCTGGTGTCCTCCAGCCCCCGGCCTGCTTTCCTCTGGGCCCAGGGCCAGCCCCAGTCACTGCAACTCATGACTCCTCTGGGCTCTGTGTTGATCAAATGACCCCCATTCACCACTGTCGGCTTCCTTTTTTCTGCTTCTTATTTTTTATGCTTGCGTTTTGTTTCTGTCACCCCATTTTATTTTTTACAAGTTCTTCATTGTGCACATCTCTAAGCCGAGAATAACCTCTGAGTCTGGGAAATGTAGTGCCAGCTCCAGAATATTCCTGAAAATAAATTTAGGGCATCAATCCATGATCTTTGTAAGAGGAAGCCCAGAGCCCTCTTTGGATTTTCCCAGGTGTTTGGCAGGAAAACCCCACCTGGAGGTTGAGAAGGAGGAAAGGCCTTTCCAAAAGCATTTCTTGATTGGATTAGTTTGTGTCTGGAGTGTGCCACTCTTGGAGTGTTTGTGCATCTGTTGTAAGTGTGGTGGCAAAAGACACTGAAGTCCCACTCTTCTCCCACTTGCCTCTGAGTGCTTGACCCTTGGCACCTACTCTAGGCTGTTTGCATGCCTCCCCCACCCTTGCAAGGAGACACCCACAGACAACACCACAGACCACAGCCAGTGGTCCATATACCTGGACTTATTTTCCCCCTCCAGCAGCACTCCCAGTAAGTCTTGGAAATCAACCAATTCTATGCCAACCTCTCCCATCAACCAGGGATCTCCTGG
>NW_012151507.1:2351765-2365809 GCF_000956105.1 Propithecus coquereli
GTACACTGAAAACTATAAGATATTGATGAAAGAAATTGAAGAAGACACAAATAAATGGAAAGATATCCTATGGAAGAATAAATATTGTTAAAATGTCCATATTACCCAAAGTGATCTACAGATTCAATACAATCCCTATCAAAATTCCAATGATATTTTTCACAGAAATAAAAAAAATCTAAAATTTGTATGTACTCACAAAAGACCCTGAATGGCCAAGCCATCTTGAGCAAAATTAACAAAGCTGGAAGCATCACATTCCCTGACTTAAAATATATTACAAAGCTATTGTACTTAAAACAGCATGGTACTGGCATAAGAACAGACACATCGACCAATGGAGCAGAATAGATAGTCCAGAAATAAACCCTCACATATATGATCAATTAATATTTGACAACAGTACTAAGAATACACAATGGGAAAAAGATAGTCTGTTCAATAAATGGCATTGGGAAAACTGGATATCCACACACAAAAGAATGAAATCAGACCTCTATCTTACACCACACATAAAAATCAATTCAAAATAAATTAAAGACTTAAATGTAAGGCTTGAAACCTTACATTTTAGGTTTCGAGAAGAAATAGAATAACAGCTCTTTGACATTAGTCTTAACAATGATTTTTTAGATATGACACCAAAATCGCAGGCCACAAAAGCAAAAATAAACAAGTGGGACTACATCAAACTAAAAAGCTTCTGCACAGCAAAGGAAACAATCAATAAAATGCAAAGTAATCTACAGGATGGGAGAAAATATTTTCAAATCATATATCTATTAAAGGGTTCATATCCAAAATGTATGAAGAACTCATACAACTGAATAGCAAAACAAAATAAAACCCACAAATATCCAACAAAAAAATGGGCAAAGGAATTGAATAGAAATTTTACCAAAGAAGACATACAAATGACCAAGAGGTACATGAAAAGGTGCTCAGCATCACTAATTAGCAGGGAAATGCAACTCAAAACCACAGTGAGATGGCACCTCACACTTGTTAGAATGGCTGTTATGAAAAAGAGAAGAGATAACAAGTGGTGAGGACATGGAACAAAGGGATCCCTTGTACACGGCTGGTAGGAATGTACATCAGTGCAGCCATCACGGAAAACAGTATGGACGTTCCTCGAAATATTAGAAATACAGCTACCATAGATCCAGCAATTCCACTTCCGGGTATACATCGGAAGGAAAGGAAATCAGTGTCTTGAAGCTACACCTGCACTCCCATGTTCATTGCGGTTTTATTCACAATAATGAAAAATGGGGGTTGGGAGAAATGGGGAGCTGCTGTCAAAGGACACACACTTTCAGTTTTCAGATGAATAAGTTCTGGGGAGCTAATGTATAGCAGGGTGACTATGGTTAATAATACTTATTTTACACTTGAAAATTGCTAAGAGAGTAAATCTTAGATGTTATCACTACAATGAAAAAAATGGTAACTGTGTGAGTTGATGGATATGTTAATTAACTTGATGATGGTAATCATTTCACAAGGTATGTATACATACACCAAATCATCGTGTTGTACTTCTTAAATATATACAATTTTATTTGTCAATTTTGCCTTAATAAAGTGGGAAGAAAAAAAAAAGACCAACAAAAGACAAACTGTCCTTCATCCACGCTGGGGTTTGAAGGAAGACCTGGTCCCTGCCTTAGCTACATGCACCAGATGAAGCCTCTTTTCCTCCAGGAGCTTGCTGAGGGGCACCTGCCACCTCTGAATGCCCAGCCCCTAGCACTTCCCTGGCACTCAGAGACAGAAAACATGAACAGGGAACATACCTCTGACTTTAACCTCACTGATGCCATAGTACCTGTTCTGAGCAGTACATTGTAGAGGCCACGTTGACTAACTCGAAGTCAAAACAGAAAGACCAAGATTAGGAATCTTCTAGAAACCATGTGATATGAGGAACTGCTGAAGTCTAATTTAGCATGGAATGCCCCACTTTGGGAAAAGAGGATATTAAATGAGACATGATAGTTTTGTTTTTTTTTTATTTCAGCATATTATGGGGGTACAGATGTTTAGGTTACGTATGTTGCCCTTGCCTCCCCCCCATAGTTGTTTTTAAATAATTGAAGATGGCCATATGGAGGACAATCCACCTTATTTCAGGTAATTCCAAGTGTATGTATTGGGGGTGGGGGAGAAATAGGACCAATAGGCAAAAGTTGCAGGGGGACAATTTTCAGTTCAATATGGAAGAATCTTTCACTAACGGTTTAAGTGGTTCAACATGAATCGTACCATATTATGAGGTAGTGAGCATCCTTCCTGCTACTGGAGATGTTCAAATAGAGAATAAAACCTGCTCTACAGAGGATTTCTGCATTGAATAGTATAATGGACCAGATAATCTCTGAAGTTCCCACTAAACTCTAATATCTTATTATCATCACATCAAGAAGAGGAAAAAATGGAAAGTGAGTTTCCATACAATTGACACTTATTGAACCTCTACTGTGTGCTGTGATATCATGGTTATTAGGCCAGGTGCTGTGCGAAGTTCTGGAACTACCAAGAAGAATAAGATAAGATTTATTGACTCATTCATTCATCCATTCATTTAACAACGTATGGAATTGTATATGAAAAACAGACAGCGTAGTAGACAGTGTCATTATTTCACCCCAAGTAGGTTGGTGAAGACTTCGAAGTTGAGATAAGACCAAAGCGGGCTTCATAGAGGGAAAAGTCTTCCCCAGGGGAGCCATTATAGATGGAGGAGCTCCCTATGCAAGGCAGCAGAAGAGACCATAATGCTCTTGCTTTTTGTTTTTTAAGAGATGGAGTCTCTCTCTGTCACCAAGGCTGAAGTGCAATAGTGCAATCACAGCTCACTGCAACCTCGAACTCCTCAGCTCAGGGAATCTTCCCGGCTCAGCCTCCTGAGCAGCTGGGACTCTAAGAGCGCTGGCACACCCGGGTAATTTTTAAAAAATTTTTATAGAGGCAGGGTCTTGCTATGTTGCCCAGGCTGGTCTCAAACTCCTGGCTTCAACTGATTCTTTCGCCTTGGCCTCCCAAAGTGCTGAGATTACAGGCATGAGCCACTGCACCTGGCCTAGAATGGTCTTGTTTTATGTGCAGACATGCCCTTGCACACATACAGAAAATGCCAGTGTGACAAATACACACCCATCACTGCCGAGCTAGGTCAAGCAACAACACTGGACCCAAGCAGTAAAAATACGCAATGGTAGTGTGGGGAGATATGACACTGTGAATAGTAAACAGGAGGGTTTCTCAGACTGGGCCCTGCCAAAGAGAGCCCAGGACTTCTGGGAAGGCTCTTGCCTGTTCTCTCCTGCAACAGTCTTGTTCCGAGTTCTGTAAGGACTGACTCTTCTTCTCTAGTGTTGCCCCACTCTCCTTGGTGAGACTTGCTGAGAACAGAAATCCTAGCTCTCTCCATGGGAGCCGCCATGTATCAGGTTAGCGGGGAAGAGGGGAGTGGAGAGGGGCATCTGATAAGGCTATGTGCTAGAAGCATATTCCACAGGCTGTCCTAGGCCATGCCCATGAAGTCAAGCAGGGCTGGCATTCACCACCTCTCTTAGAATTTATTCAGGGTTGCGTTTTTTTTTTCTCTCTCTCTTATTTGATTTTTACTCTATTTCCTCCTTGCTGAGGCCTCTAAGTAAACTCTGTCTTTTCCATTCAACCTCACTTATAATTACTGAATACCTATTATGCACATTTTCTACCATATTTTATCTGTACTTCTCTCCTGTCACTTATTCACTCATTCCACAAATCTTCATTGAGCACATACTATGTGCCAAGCACTGTTTTGAACTGATGATATAACAGTGGACAATACAGGCAGAACTCCTACCCCATATCAGGACATCTCTTCTGTGTTCCCTCCCCCACTGTTACTGGCCCCTCCCCCTGAGTACAAATCACTTGGAGAGTAATAATCCCCCTTTAAAACAGCATTCTTTAAGTGGATCTGTTTCTCGATTTGCCCATTCCGGATAAAATCTTGACTATAATTCTCAGTTAGAGCCCAGCAGATCCAGAAAGCTATTTATAATTCTATCTGAAGTGTACTTTAACTGAGGACTTTATAGAAATAGCAACCGAGGGTGGTTGAACTTTTTGGTATCATGTTGCAATTTATAGAAAATTAAAGAAAATCTTTAGTCTGTTTCGGTAATTGCTATAATTTCTGATTACAAGTGTCCTCATCAATTGATTTCTAAAGACACTTCTCTTCCCTAAACTCTACTGAAAGCCATCCTCCTCTTAATGGCCAGACAGAAATGGCTTTGGTCTGCTTTTGTTGGAACCTGACAGCTTCTCTCTCTCTGGGACTCTGACTGCTCTCTTAACCTCTCTGCGTCTCACTTTCTCATCTATAAAAGGATATGATAATAGGAACTACATCATAGGATTACAGCGATGGTCGAATGAACTAAAGAGTAAATGAGTTTACTATGAGCGTTAGCTAATGTTCACTGTTGCTGTTGCCTTCTTATCACTTTCCTATTCTATGGTTTTACTCTGTCAAATCCAAAGGCCGCAAAGTAGAGTGCCTTAACTATAGTAGGTACCCACTAAATAACATAAAGAATTAATTGACATATGAGTACAGAAAACATGAGCCCTGCCCTCCAGCAGTTCACAATCTGTGGGCGAGGCAGACACACACTCCGCCGGCAGCACCGAGAGTCCGTGTGCAGAAGACCACACCACAACGGTATGGGATGCCTGGGGGGTGACTCATTCTGGGAAAGATTAACAAAGGAACCACAGCAATGAGGTGAGTTCCACGATCTACACTGTCGGACTCCCCACCGGAGTCTCCCTCCTGGCAGACGGTATTTGTTCGACGTCTGTACAGAAGAGAGGATGACTCCCGTGCGAGGAAAGGTGGGAAGTCATGGAACCCAAGCCTTAAGCCTGAAGATCCCAAACAGCAAGTTTCCTCTCTAAATTCTGCCACTCGCCAAATTTGCTCCACCCCAAGAAGGCAACTCACAGCCAATCTGTTGTCATAGAAGCATGGTTCTCAAGAGTCACCCCTGCCCCAAGCCACATACCAAAGTAACCCTTCGAATTACATTCCCACTCTGCCTGACTAAATGCTGGTAAATTCAACCCTCTTGGTCTTGTTCCGTGCCCAGCTGTGTTTAAGGCCTCTTATCAGTGGGTGCCTCACAGGGAAGGCCCCCCACCGCACGTCCCACTTAGCCCCACCGCTGTGGAGGGGAGTCCCCATCTCTAGGGACCGTGCCGGCGGGGAGAGCTGGCTGTGCGCACTTCCTGGGTAAATACACAGCCTGTGCCTGAGGAACGGAGCTTGCAGACAAGACAGGGTTTTAGGAACTGGGAGAAAGAACCTTCTCCGTCTCACCCAGGACAGAGCTCTTTGTGGTTTGGATTTAGCTCACAAACAACCCGCTACTCCAAGTAGATGGAGGCAGCCGTTCCAGGCGAGTGAGGAAGAGCAGCAGGACGCAGACACTTGTCCACGGAACAGGCCTCAGCGGGCTGCAGAAAAACCGTCCGGGAGCTCGCTACAAATAACGATTTCTGCACCCTCATTCCCAAAGGTTCCGATTCAGAGTATTTAGAAATCAGTATGATTAACAAGGCTCCGAAGAGCTCCGTCTGTGTGGGCAGTTTGGGTAGCCACCGGGCGAGAGACATCTGTACACAGCCTCCTCTGGGCCTGGGCCTGGAGTAGACAGTCTCTAATTTCCCCTGGGCTTCGGCAGCAAGCAGTACAGCAGGGGCAGGGGGCAGGACCCTGTGTGCGTTTATTTGAGGACAGCACGTCACACCATTCGATTGTTTTCGACAGTATTGCTCCCAGGGGCCGGGAGGCCATGCCCAATTTTCTCTGATCTGACACTTAAAGAGATTTTCGTTGCTGCCTTTCACAGAGCTGAGCAAAAGCTGCAAAGGCACGGGATATTAATAAATATGTCTTATTACAGGTGCAAATGTAGAAATGGTTTCTAAGTAGGGTGTGAGGGGTATCCAGAGTTCGAAGGGCATTTGAAGGTGACAGCTTGGAAAAGCCTGTGGTTCAGTCCCTCCTCCAAATATTCTTCTGGGTTGAAACTTGTCATCGTCCTCCCGTCTTAGCCACTCTCAGGTGCTGAGATTAGGAAGCCGGCCGGCAGAAGGTGAGGGATGGTGTGAGGAAATGCTAGCTCTGTGGATCCAGCTAGAGGGAAGACGCAGATCCTCTCCGCCCTCCTTTTCAGGCCTTCCCTTGGTAGGGCGCGTTCCCAGCAGGGGCCCAAAGTGGCACATGTACTGACAGGTGCCAGGGTAGGAAAGGGAGCAGCATAACGGGAGAAGGAAAAGTGAAGGCGAGAGGAACAGGCTGCAGTTGCAAACAGGGTAGTCTTACTCATAATGTGACATTTTAGCAAAGACCCCAAAGAGAGAGGAGTGTGAATCTTGCAGATCTCCCGGGAAAAAGTATTCCAAGCAGAAGAAACCACGAGTGAGAGGCCCCAAGAAGGCAACCTAGGGGAGCAAGGATCCTAGGGTGTCTGGCCTGGAATGAGCCGGGGACAGAAGGAGAGAGAATGATGTCTGAGAAGTGACGAGGGGCGCAGGTACAGACTGTGGAGAGCCTTGGGGCACACTCTCAGGACTCTGTCAGGACAGTTTTTGAACAGAAGTTTAACGTAATCATTTCATACTTTGACAAGATCTCTCTGGCTGCTACACTGAGAACCGACTGCAGGGAGGCCGGGGCGAAAGCAGGGAGACCGGCTGGGGGCCTTTGAGACAATCCTGGTGGATATATATTTGAAGGTACCATCAACAAGATTTACTAACAAGTTGGAAGTTGGGTATCAGAAAAAAAGAGGAGTCAGGGAGAAATCTTGGTCTGGGATCTGGCTGGAAGGATTTCTCATTATCTGAGGCGGAAAGAAAAGAAGGAGGCAGATTTGGGGAGAAATATCAGGAACTCAGTTTCATACATGTTAACTTCGAGATGACTATTAGACATCCTCAGCCTCCCAAGTAGCTGGGACTACAGTGCACGCCACCTCGCCCAGCTAATTTTTTTATTTTTGTAGAGACAGGGTCTTGCTCTTGCTGAGGCTGAACTCCTGAGCTCAAACGATCCTCCCGCCTCAGCCTCCCAGAGTGCTAGGATTACAGGCGTGAGCCACCGTGCCCAGCCTGAATAAGCCTTTAGATCTAAGTTCCAGGTTCCAGGGGAGGGAGCACGTAGTGGAACAGCAGCACGAGGGAGCAATCAGGAAAACTCAGATTATGGGACATTTTACAGAACAACCGACCTGCTGCTTTCTTCCACACGTCAGCAGCGTGACGGGGCCTGGGGAAGAACTGGGAAACTATATTTGGTTAGATAAAAATGAATGAAGGCAGTGACGTAACAACCAAATATAAGATGTAAACCATGTCTGAATCCTAATTTAAACAAACCAATTGTAAAAAGACATTTTTGACACAAAAAAAAATGATGGAATTCGCTTTAAAATGTAGATTGAACATACCTAATTTAAAAATCCAAAATGCTCCCCAAACCAGAAACTTTTTGAGCACCAACATGAACTATTGACACCTTTGCTTTATCTTTGGATGGTTCAATGTCAAGGGCTTTGTTTCATGCACAAAATTATTAAAAATAGGATATAAAATTACTATCAGGCTATGTATATAAGATGCATATGAAACATAAATGAATTTTGTGTGTAGACTTCAGTCCCATCCCTAAAATACCTCATTATGAATGTGCAAATATTCCAAAATCCGAAAAAATCTCAAATCCGATGCACTTCTGGTCTCAAGCATTTCAGATAAGGTATACTCAACTTGGGCCACTGCGAAAAAAAAAAAAGAAGAAGAAGAAATAAAAATAAAAAACGATAGATTAAGTGTGTAAAAATGATAATTTGGGGGATCATTATTCTATTCTCTCTACTTTTGCATATATTTGAAAGCTTTTATAATAAAAGTTTAAAACAAAAGTATGGAGAGAGATTAAATTACTGAGGACTCACAGTATCAGAGAAGAAGCCCAGAGAATGACTTTGGGACACAGGAAGGGGTTTTTGTCTTTTGAAACAGAAGAAAATAAAGGACATGTGAAAAGACCGTGTGTGTGGTAAGTAAGGGACAGAGGAGGAAAGAGAGAGAAAGTAAGGAAGGCCTTGTCGGTGACCTCAAAATTTACAGCAAAGCAGGGGGCGAAATTGTCTCCCCACAGTGGAAGAAACGGTAAGTTGGGGCTGAGGTCGGAGAGGGAGAGAAGATTTGGCACAACCCCTGCAGGTGAGGCCAGAGAGAATAAACGGTGGAGGCAAATCAGCGCTCAGGGGAAGCTAGATTGCTGGTTTTACAGAAGGAATGATCAGCAATTCTGAGATCTCGCCAGGTTTCCAAGACCCACATTGTTTCTAGGGATTTCAATACCTCACTCAAAGAGCTTTGTTCCGTGAAGGCTGAACCTCCTTTGGGCAGTGGGTGACTTTTTCTGTTCCTATTTCTACTAGGGTCCTTCAGATTCTTTTCTTCCCAGCCAGACTCTTTCTAAAACCCCACTGCAGTCCTCTGCTGCAAGCTCACGGGGTTCAAAGGGATGGTGCCCCAAACACCAGATGGAAATTTCTTAAGAACCTTGAGTGACTCAGTAGTCCAAGAAATGCTCGCCCTACAGTGACCTTCGCTATTCAGAGAAATTAGCAGGTCAATTCCAGTTCCCCTTGAGGAGGATCTTGAGGCAAGGAAGTGGGGAGGGGCACACAGGCTGCTTTCCCCCTGGGGAAGCAGGAGGTGCAGAGCCGCGAGTTAAGAAGCCCTGACACCCGTTCGCTGCAGGGCCTGGCACACAGCCAGCCAGAGAGATGGCCATTTCCCTGCTTCTGCTCACGGGCTCCAAGGCCCTGGCATCATGGAAATTTCCTGCACTTACGGAAAATCTCCAGGAATGCAGAACTGCAAGAGTCCTATCTCTGCTGGACTGAAGGACACTTTTCTGGCTATCCGAAAAGGAGAGTTTGCTAATGAAATGGCTAATGTCGGCTAGATTCCCAGGGAATAATTTAACATACACGTGGGGGGTGAAGCTACTCTTAACATGACACAGCTTCTGTAAAAGACTTTGCATTGCATGTAGCACACAGCAGGTGCTCAAAAACACTAGTCCCCTCGTACTCTGAATTTAGTGACTTTAGTGAAAGGGGGCACGGGTGGGGCTTCTGGGGGTTTAGCGATATCCCGTCCCTTGACTTAGGTTCTGGTAATACAGGTGTGTTCAGTTTGAAAACAATCATCAAATTGTATATCTATGATGTCCACATTTTTCCTTATATATGTTACATTTATCTAAAAGTTACCAAAAATTTGTTTAATGTTGCTTATCACAAATGAGTGATCTATTCATTAAATTAGGGCCACCTCTACTTGAGTTAATTAAAACACTGACTTGAAAGATTTAAATTTTAATGTCTTTTCAAATAGAAGGTAATTTGAAATCCCCTTCAAGGTAGATATGTTCACACAATTAGAATTAATGAAGATTCCCCAAGGTCAGAACAAGGTATATTTGTTGATATGTTGAAGGAAGGACTCGTCCCTTTTCCATTTTTCTTCTTTCATCCCTAGCCAATGATTTTCAGGAATTTCTTCAGCAAGTAAGTGTAGGAAGAAAGACAGAAAGAGGCCCTATTACATATTATAACAATATCTTATATTTCTCCTTTATAACATATCACAATTTTAATCATGTAATTTTTTGTGCATGTGTGTAAAAATTTGCTTAACATCTGTCGCTCCGGCTAGATCGTATGTGTCATGAGAGCCGGGGGCACTCTCACATTCATCTTTATATTCCCAGCACCTAGCAAGATGCCTGGTACATAGTAGATGCTCAATAAACATTGGTTGAATGAGTGAAGAAATGAATGACTGAATGTGAAATCTAGCATTTGTTTTAATTGGGTAAGAAGTTAGAGGATTCTTTGAACATACCCTGGATAAAACACAAACTTGTACCCCTACTGCCATAAAGAATCAATGAGGGCCGGGCGTGGTAGCTCACGCCTGTAATCCTAGCACTCTGCAAGGCCGAGGCGGGCGGATTGGTTGAGCTTAGGAGTTCGAGACCAGCCTGAGTAAGAGCAAGACCCATCTCTACTAAAAATAGAAAGAAATTAATTGGACAACTAAAAATATATAGAAAAAAAATTAGCCGGGCATGGTGGCACATGCCTGTAGTCCCAGCTACTCGGGAAGCTAAGGCAGGAGGATCGCTTGAGCCCAGGAGTTTGAGGTTGCTGTGAGCTAGGCTGACGCCACGGCACTCTAGAGGGGGCAACACAATGAGACTCTGTCTCAAAAAAAAAAAAAAAAAGAATCAATGAGAATACAGAGGAAAAAAAGTCTTTCAAGGAGGCCCTCAAGTTCCTTATTGTGTAAATGGTTCAAATAAACATCAGACTGCTTTGTCCTTATTTTTATCATGTAAAATTTTTCAAATTAGTAGCACATTTTACACCGGTTTCCCTCATTTTAAGTGTATTATTGAATCCTCACGTTTATACATAAGAAACCTTTATGACAAAATCATAAAGGACTTAAGGGAAGAATAAATAAAGCATAAAAGTCAAAAGCTGACTTTTTAATAATAATAAAAGAAGAAGAAATAGCCTATGACAAGGAGAGAGAAAGTACATCGGTAAGCACAAAATGAAAAGAGGAGAAAGACATTATGTCAAAAGATGCAGAGGCCAGGAAAGAAGACATTTTAGCAAGCGATAAAAGAGCCAAGAGAAAAAGTGTGCCTTTAGCTGCTTGGATGCGGGTGTGGGGTGAAGGGTCTGGGGGCTCCATGCCCATGCACGATCTGGCCAAAGGCAAGCCTTGGAAAACTGGGAGGCCGCCTTAGGATCTCCCCGTGTTCCCAACCAGTGCTGTTCTGTCCTCTTCAAGACATGCGCCCGGCACTACCCCATGACCAATGTCCACGTCCTCTGGCTGCCGGCCATCTGCCCTGACGTCACCACAGAGCTTTGCAGGGTTGTATTTTAATTAACCCTCCTCCCTAGGTGACATCTCTTCGGGACTTTTTCTCCTTTCAGCCCTCTGTCAAAACAGTACAATCCCATGTTCAAGCTCTGTTCTCCTCTTCAAATTTCTTTCATAGTGTCCTTTTTAAACAGCTTTATTGAGATATAATTGACATACCGTGCCATTCACCTATTTAAAGTGTACAATTGAATCATTTTTAGTATATTCACATAATTACACAATCATCACCATAACCAATGTTAAAACATTTTCATTATCCCAAAAAGAAACCCCGTTCGTACCCATTAGCTTCATCCACATTTCTCCCAGTCCTCAGGCCTAGGCAATCACTGCTCTACTTCCTGTCTCTGTAGATTCTCCTATTACGGGCCGTTCATGTGGCTGGGATCATACAATACGTGATCATCTATGGTTGCCTCCTTTCACTTAGTGTGATGTTTTCAGGGTTCATCCATGTTGTGGCATGTATCAATACTTCATTCATTTTTGTTTCTGAATAATATTCCATTGTATGAACATACTACATTTTATTTATCAATTTATCAGATGATGGACATTTCTTTTCTTTCTACTTTTTAGTCATTATTAATAATGCTGCTGTGAACATTCATTCAGTGACCTTTCATAGGATGTTAGATCTGGAAGGAAACTTAGTTGTCACCCAGTCTGATCCCCGTTGAACTCATGACTCTCTTCTACAACACCTCTAAATGTTCATGTTCAGCCTCATTTGAATAACTCCAAAAACAGAAACCTCACTATTTCCTAAAGAATTCTATTCCAGGATTAGACTTCTATAATAACCATAACATTTTTTCCTTAGGTTCTCTCTGCCTCCCACTTCCTAGCTTGGATTCTAGCTCAGTCTTCTGGGGCCAGAGTACAGCTTAAACCCTTTCCCGTACGACATCACTGAAGTATGTTCATCTCATTATCATGTGCTTCCTGAATTTCTACCAGCCCCCCATTACAAAGACTAGGCTACATGACTCGAGATCTGTTTCAACTATAACATTCTGTGAAGGTGAACACCACGCATGTTTTGACATTTATCTACGTGGCATATTGGACGTGCGTTGGTGTCCACCCCAGCATGCCAATAACACCCAGATTTTCCTTTGAGAAACAGCTATACAGTTTGGTTGACACGAAACCCACTCTCAGCTCCAGGAATAAACCCCAACTGGCTTAATTCAATCAGTAAATCTTATTTTGCATTAACATAGTGATGGTTTGGAGGGAAGAGGAAGAACATACGTGCAACCTAAAACCAATCTAATCAGCGTGAACTTTGCCACTTCCACTGAGAATAATGGGACACAAACTTTCCTCTTCTTTTCTGTGCTGGAGAGCGTGAGGATATGAGACTTGGGAAAGCTGTCAGGAAACCATGTGTGAAACCCTCCCCTGAGGATAAGGTGCACTCAAGAGGAAGCAGAGTGGAGAATGGCATCCTGGAGATGGCATCTGGGTTCTGCATCAGGACATATCTGCAGCAGGAATTACCCCCAAACTCTTCAATTCCATGAACCCATGAGCCAATAGATCTTCTTGTTTTAATCCTTTAGCTAGTTTGGGTCAGATTTTTGTCACTTCCAACCAAAAAGAATCCTGACACCTATATCTTGGTTGAGGACTTCCTCTCCTCATTCTACTATATGCTACAGTGTAGTGACCAAAACCGAGTGCAGTTCTCCAGGGGCTCAATGCTGCCCACAGAGCAAGCCCTCTCCTCTTTGTTTTAGTAAAACCCACACCACACTGTTGATGGATATTGCATTTTGCTCAGTGCCTTGTACATAGTAGCTGCTAAATAAATGGTAGCTGTTATTATTCTCTACACCCTTTTCTGAACAAAGAAACAGAGTCCCCAGATGCCTGTTAAGAGACGTGAACTGAAATAGTGGGCTCTGTCTGAGGTATTTCATTGACAATCAGGAGTACAGCCAAAAGAGATAGTCCAAGGTGATTAAGAGGTCCCATGACACAGAGGAGGAACATGCAGAAAGGAGGTGATAGGATAAGTCTGGACCCTATTTTCTACATTAGTATTTTAACCTGTAATTATGCAATTGGTCACTTAGTGAGCTCAATCATGTGCCATCACAAATTCAATTCTGAGGGTCTTCTTGTTTCCTCTTCTACTTAAGTCCCACGTTGAACCTCACTGAAACCGATGGGTTATTTTTCTGGTTATATTAATACACCTACAAGCAGGATACTTACACTGCCTTCTTCAAACTCCAGTGCACTCACTGAAATCCGCATCTAATGAACATGGCTGTCTACCCTTTACGGAAAGTGCTGCTGATACTGCTTTTTTCCCCATGAATCTTAGCTTCTTTGTATTTTTGCAAATACAATTATGCATTGCATTATACTGCTAAGAGGAGAATTTTTTTCCTCCATCCTTTCAAGAAATCCAAGACTTCATTTTTATCAGTTGCTTAATCTCTACCAGCCCGAGGTTTCCCAGTTTTACAATAAACTATCAGCTGAGGTTAGTCCGAAATCCTTTCTTACCCTTTTAGGTAAAGAAACATTCTTAAACCTAAACTTTCTCTGAGGTCTCTAACTCCTATGTGTGGCTTCACACTGGAGCACGCATTCACATACATCAACAGCTTCCAGCAAGTACATATTAGTGTATAGTTTCAACGGAATCCATTTCTAGATCCTCAGCTCTCTGTCTAAACTCTTCCCTGAATTGATATGGGTGAAAATATGGCTGCTCATGCTGGGTTTTTTCTTAGCTACTAACCATCCTTGTCCGATTTAATGAAAGATAAACTCACCTCCTACCCATTCTAAAACTTACTTCAACACATCACCCCAGAGTGTAAAAAAATCCAGGAAACTTCAACAAACTTCCTTTGTACTAAACAAAGGGACAATTTTAAATATTGTTTCTATGATAAGAAAAAGAGTATTTCTAATGACCTGGGATAAAAATCTTCACAATTTCCAATTCTTTACTTCCTGTAAAATTGAA
>NW_012151507.1:2366487-2409775 GCF_000956105.1 Propithecus coquereli
TAAGAGTTTCCTGCATTAAAAAACACGTTTGGTTTTATTTCATTGAGGATGATTATAATAGATACTTTAAAGTAATTGTCTATTAGTTCCAACATCTGTCTAATCTGGGAGTATGGCCTGACTCATGCTCTCTTCTCTTGAGAAAGTGCTTCATTTTCTTGGTTCTTCATATTTCAAATAACTTCGGATTCTGTGCTGAGCACTGTGAATGTTAGGCCGTGGTGAGTCTGGACTCAGTTATTTGTCTCCAGTGAGTATCGTGATCTTTGTTTCAGCACGTAGCTTTCTTGGCTGGGCTTAAATTGCAAACTTTTTTTTCCTGCATAATACCTCTGATCTCTCTTCAGATCTTCTTTGCCTTTAGCTGGCTACTTTCAGTCTGTTTTGCCCATGTATAGTTCAGGATTCTGTTGGAGATGTGGGTAGATAGTGTCTGGGGATCCGTTCTCTCTACAGTCCCCAAACCCCCAGGCTGCGTCCAGTACTGGTCTGTGGCCTGTTAGAAAACGGCCGTGTATCACCACCTGAGCTCCGCACCACCTCCACCCCACCATGACACCCCATTCTCCTACCCTCCGTCCACAGAAAAATTGTCTTCCATGAAACAGGTCCCTGGTGCCAAAAAGGTTGGGGACCACTGCCTCTGGTTCTTTCCCTTCCAGAATTTTTTTCCTATCTTTAGTGTTTAAAGTTTCCTGACTTCACTTTTGTTATTCCCTAGGAATGAAAGACTGCAAGTTTTGTCATAAGTGCAGCTACTACAAGCACACCGTACTTAGCCCCAGTCTAAAAGCCCCAGGGACAGGAACTTATTTGCTCCTGTCTTATAGAACCTATCTGTTCCATAGCCCTCCCTCTCTAAGAGTATGTGAACACCAAAGTCTATGTGCTCCTTAGTTCCAGATTTTGCAGTGCTTTTCTGCATGGATAGAAGGATAATCATCTAGTAAGATCTATAAATCATCATATCTGGAAACAGAACCCAATTTGTTTTAGAATGTCAACATTTATGACAGGTTGGGAATGATATCCTTTGCCATCATTTAGACTAATGAAGAAAAAGTTTCAGCATCAACTTTATAATGTGCTGGGCATGGTGAATCACTCTTGTAATCCCAGCACTTTGGGAGGTTGAGGAGGGAAGATCACTTGAGGCTAGGAGTTCAAGATCAGCTTGGGCAACATAGCGAGACCCCTTCTCCATAAAAAATTAAAAAACATTAGAGCCAGGTATGGTGGCATGTACCTGTAGCCCCAGTTACTGGAGAGGAGGTTCGCTTGAGCCCAGGAGTTTGAGATTGCTGTAAGCCATGATGACACCTCTGCACACTGCACTCTAGCCCTAGCAACAGAGCAAGACCCCGTCTCAAAAAAAAAAAAAAAAATACAAAAAAACAAACAGCTTTATAATGCATAAGGAGGTACATTTATTTTTCAGAATTACTTTAGGGGTGTTGAATCAGAAACCTCTTATGTGCCATTTCAGATCCTCTCAGCCTCACCCAACTTTTGCTCCAGCCACCACTATGGCTACCAGCTCTGCCCAGCTTCTTCTGATCAATGTCATGCAGATAAAATCTGACAATGCCCCATCTCATGACTGTACCAAATCCTTCTTGCCTCCCATCTTGCTGACAAAAAGACATGGAATTTTGTAGGACCCAACACAGAGCCCACATATGCATGACCCAGATTTGGGGGAAGTTAATACTCTGTGGGGTGAACCTTTGACAGATTTGAGATGGGAGCCAGTATAAAAATTCTCTTTCTCCCCTGAGAAGAACTGTCCTACAATGTAGCCACCCGGCTTTGCAGAATCAATCCAGAGGCAGTCATACTTAGTAGAAGCCAACTCAATAATGCATTGCTGTGTTAGTTTGCTCACACCCCTTTTCCCTCACTCTTTTTTCCCCAAGATGACATCTAATACAGTAGTAGCACAGAAGCTCTTGGCCTCAGGCTCTGTTTTCCAGGGTAGCTAGGTTAATAAACAGGTACAAGAACCCCATCTTTAGTCCTATGGACACAGATTCAATGACCCACTTATCACATCTGATTCCTGGTCTTCTGACCTCTCCCGGCCACGCTGACCTATGGTAACTCTAACCGGCCTAGGCTCACCCTTCTGTAAAACTCCCGCAAGTTTCAATGATTCACTTTGTTTATCAGGAGGAATTTTATACCTAATGTGTGACTTTGCAGGAAAGAGAATATCCTCCAGGCTCAGAGTTGCTAGAGGGACTATCCCCTAAAGAAATAGTGAGCCCTAAACTCTGATGCCTCAGCCTTTCTTTTTTCTCCTTTTTTCCCCTTCTATCTTACTTGTGTTAAGTATACAACAAAGGCCATTGGCATCCAAACTGCACATGTTCCATCAGATAAGCTCTTCTTAATACATTAGCAATTTTCTGCTCTTGATCATGTGAGTTTCAATAGCTACATTTGGCTATCATGTTGATGGGACAAAGGAAAGGACTAGAACTGATGAAAGGCCACTGAATGGAAGGAAATTGTCCTCCAGTATAAGGAAGACTTTGTAACAACCGATGGACTTAAGCTAGCAGAGCAGAGAGCATGACTGCCCTACGGGATAGTAAGAAGTCCTGTCTCTGGAAGTCTCACTGCAGAGGCTGTATAACAACCAGTGTGGAATGTAGATACTCAAGACTGAACCCCCAGGTTTCTGATTCAATAGTTTGGGGTTGCCTGAGAATTTGCATTTTAACAAGTTTCCAGGTGATGCTAATAATGCTGTCCCAAGGACCACACTCTGAGAACTACTGTAGGGATGTTCTGTAAGGTAACCCCCAAATTGAGAAGCAGGAGAGTGTAGCCATTAAGAGCAAAGGTTTTAGAGTCAAGTTAGACCTGGACTTGAATCTCAGTTTGGCTGTATACTAGTTGTGGGAATGTAGGCAAGCTATTAACCCTCCCTAAGCCTGCTTCTTCATCTGTGTGATTGGAATATCGATATAAACTACCTCATAGGGTAGTTGTGGGGAATAGATATATCAAAAGCAAGGTAGCCATTAATATTATCCTTCTTCATCTGCAAGGAACCATAATGTTCCTTGTTATGTGGCTATCATTACTATCTGCTTGTCATCTAGGAATAAAACCGCTTTCCTTTCCAGGGTAAGAACACCTGTTTCCACAGCAGAAGCAGGACCACATATTCGCAGCAATAACCTATACATAGCACATATGTCAGGAAATGACACTGGGCACCATTTATTTTCCCAGAATATTATGTCAGCATGTAAATATCATCACAATTAAACTTCCTGAAGAAACATGGCTTCCCCTGTGTGAGTAAATACCATAATCAAAAAAAATCACCTCTCTACTCAAGAAAGTCAATATTGGCCACTAAAGGGGAATCATTTTAACCAAATGGGGTTTTCTAAAAATAAAAACAAAGTGCTATATTAGGACACCACACACAAACCAAACTTTCCTTTGAAGGGGAGGATCCAATGAAATCAATTCTCCTTTTGACATCATTGGGCGTTCCAGGCAATCCTGGGAGCCCCAATGCATCTCTGCTGACTGCAGAGGAAAACCTCGGCAAATAGGATCGTTCGATCAAATCCTCTAAGTGTCTTTGCCCACTGAATCTCCGTGCCAAGCAGGAGAAGTGACTTGCAGATTCATTCCCCACCGGGTCTCTCATCAACAGAGTGCAGGCAGTGCCCCGTGGACCCGAAGTGGTCATTCGATTCACACTCTTGACTGCAATACCAAGAGCATTTGGATGGGTAAGGCCTCAAGGGACAAAGAAAACACAAATAGAAAGCAAAATCTGGCTCCGTGAGAAATAAGATCACCAGGCAACGACAGGTCAATTCTTGCCCCCAGTTGCTTGCTGAAGCACACAGATGGGACGTCCTGTCTTCCACGGAACCCTCCCCGTTCCTGCGGGGCCCCGGCAGCTGAGAGAAGCACCCTGTCCAGGACAACATCTTTATGCAGACAGAGACGGTTCTGGGAACTAGAAATTCCTGAGACTGACTCCCACTACTTTCGGAGGCAGCTAGGGCAGAAATGGGAAAATCTGGCACCGAGTGAGCATTAACATTTATCAGACATGATGGCAGGAACCCATGATCCAAAGAGGAAGCGACACCTGGCTCTGCCCGCAGGAGGCCCCCTTCAGGCAGGGGAGCTTCCGAAGCACATGTGGCTCCCAGGGGGTAAGCTGGGGGGTTGGAGGAGTCCGGGAGTCTGTTTAGGAGAGGACACTGGGAACCCTGAGAGGAGGCCACCTGGGCTCCACCCAGCCCTCTCGCAGATGTCCACACCATGAGGGTAAAAGCAGCAGAAAGGACCCCTCCAGTTTCTCCTGTAGGACTTTGGAGAACCACAGCTGCCTGGAGCTTCCCCTTCAGACGGCACCTAAGGTGGAGCACCCCAGCCCTCCTCTCCCAGGGAACTAGTCATCTAAAAAACAGCAAGAGAGGGGCCAGCAAATTGGGGCTTTTATAACTGGTGGGTGTTTCCACTTCACCAAGTGGAACGTGGAGGTCAGGAAAGCAGGGAAGCGTAACACCTCACGTTTATTTAATGCCGTGGCCTTTATCAAACATCTCCTTGCCCAACTAAGGATATATTTATATAGCACCTAAGGGAAATCAAGCAATGCACTAGGCACTTTTGGTTCTACTACTTTGTCATAATGTTTATACCCACCCACAATAATAACCCTTAGCTAGTTATTATTGTCAGAACTGAGTCAGGGAAACTGTGAGTTTGGTCCAAGTTCAAATATCGAGAAAGTGGCAGCAGAATGAAATTTTCTGGCAGCATTAAACCCCCTACTCTGGTTGTGCTGCCCAAGCCATTTGCCATGGGCAGCCTCAGAGGGGAACATCTCATTAGAGAGATGTCATTAATAGTCTGAGTCTCATGCTGCAACCTAAAGAAATGGTGAGGGAACTAACGTCAACTGAGCACCTCCCCCAGTGAGCTGAACCCTTTCATATACTGCCTGTGATGGGCTGAACTGCGTCCCCTCCAAACGTATATATGTTGAAACTCTAATGCCCAGTATCTGAGAACGTGACTGTATTTGGACACAGGACATTTTAGGAGGAAATTAAGATAAAATGAGATCATATGGGTGGACTCTAATCCAGTATGACTGGTGTCCTTACAAGAAAAGGAGATTAGGACACAGACATGCGCCGTCTGAGTGTGAGAACCCGGTGAGAGGGTGGACATCTGCAAGCCAAGGAGAGAGGCCTCAGAAGAAATCAAACCTGCCAACACCTTGATTCTTGGACTTCCAGCCTTCAGAACTGTGAGAAAATTAATCCCCATTGCTGAAGCCACCCGGTCTGTGGGATTTTGTTATGGCAGCCCTAGCAAACTAATGCGTTTCCTCATTTTATGTTTATAACATCCCTATAAAAATAAGTATAATGCCCATTTTCGAGATGATTAATCAGAAGCCTAGAGAGTCAAATTAACTTCCCAGAGGTTACACAGCCAGCAAGCAGCAGAGCCCAAGTCTGTTTGATCTAAATCTCTTCCCTGTTTAACACCCCACATGGCCTCTCAGTCCACACTCTGGTCTAACCCTGAAACTTCCTTTGGGCCCTGTTCCGAAACACCAGACTTCGAAACTCCTCTGAGAATGGAAGTATTCACAGACAGCCCCACGCTGGAGCCTGCACTGGGAATTTCAAAGGCGAAGACGGAGCAGGGCTCTTCGAGTCAGATGAGGTATGGATGGCAACCGCAATATTTACAGGAAAGCAAGGACGAGACCAACCTCCCAGCGCTTCTTCGAACCACAGGCTTTTAAGCTAAGGAATTTCTCACACTTTTTTCTCCCTAAGAGAATTTACCACATTTTCTGAGTTCAGAGGACATAACAACTGATAATGGATTTTTAGCTGAAAAAACTTCCAGAGAACTCTGCATATCTGCACGCTACCTAGTCAACATTAGTATAGTGGGTAAAAATGCTTAGTTTGCAAGCTACGTGATCCAAATTCACCAAAAATACTGTAACTTTCTTTTCTCTTTTGCAACTCAACTTCTATTTTATGCACCAATCTCCCTGTTGGCAGAAAACTTGATCTAGTGCCTTGAGGTAAAAACAGTAGTCACTTCAAATATAAACATGGTCATCTCCATATTCCCCTCTCCCATCTTTCTCACCCTTCAGTGGCATCTACATTCAAGGGGTCTACATGGCACAATGACCTGGGGTGAAAGGGGGCCCATGGTTGTTGGCAGCCGTCCACGCTGCCCTCCATCCATCGTGGGCACCTGTGCCCACCAGCACGTGCTGGGAAGTCTGAGACCCCATCTGGTTTCCAGCCCTTGGTACACTTGGGTCCCTCCGTTTCCACTTCATCCAGGTCTCAAAGTATACAGGCCATCACTAAGCTAATTTTGAGCCTCTCTTAACCTCCCAGGAAGATATCTGGACCTTCCTCCTGATGGACCTTGCAGGCTGAGGAGACCGTCAGCCCATCTACCTAGACGCGTGCATCCCTCTCTCTCCCTCCACCTCCAGAGGCACAGTGGCCACCTCCTAGAGCAAAGGGTGGCTTTGGATCTCAGATCCCCAGCCCCTCACACCATCATGGCCTGGAGTGGGAAGGCAGACTCAGGGTCCTTTTCTGGAGAACTTGCCTCTGAGGTCTCCTGCTCCCGTTTAACTAACTCCCCTCTCTCCCCACCCAGCTGCCCTTAATTAGTCTCTGGGGCGCACAGCCTCTGGCGGCTCAGCTCTTCTCTTAACAATCTGTTGTTTTTGAACAGATTATTAAAAGGGATTTGACTTTTGCAAATCAAAACCTTGGCTCTTAAGACCACTGTTTCTGCCTTAAGTTTCAAGAATGTCTAAGCCTCTGATTCCTCACCTCAAAAATGGGCATAATTATACTTACTTTTACAGGAAAATTATAAGAATGAAACAACCTATTTTGGAACACAAAAGCCAAGAATGTGACTCCTTACTGTCTCTATTTTGTGAAATCCTGCCTGGTGCAAAGCATGCTGCTCGGGGTAGCAAGGAATTGCAAAGGGAGAATCTCAGGTGCTCACAATTATCTTCTCTAAATTTCATTCCCACTATGTTAGATTCCTCTGTCACTCAAGAATGGGAGGTTGTTTTCAGCCCTGCTCTCTCTGCTAGACCAGACACCTGTTTAGAGTGCCACACCTTCAGTTAACAGTTGCACACGCTACCTAGAGACCTGCCACGTCTCCCTGGCTTCATTCAGCTTTCTATTCAGATGTCGCCTCTTCAGGAAGGCTATCCCTGGCCCTCCTCTCTCAAGCAGAACGCACTTTACACCCATCATCCTTTTACTTCTTATCTGGCTTATTTTTCTTCATTGTGTTTTTTATGACTTGACATTTATTATTTATCCATTTTTTTCTTATACACACTGGAATGTAAGGTACGAAAGCATGGACTTTGGCTGCTTTGCTCAATGTCGTACTTCCAGTGACCAGAACAGTGCCCTCCATGTAGGGAACACTCCATAAGCATCAGTCAAAGGAAGCAAGTGGGAAGGGAGGGAGGGGACAAACCAGGCTGGCTATCACCTTGATGCACTGGCATTCCAAACTTCCAAAGGCACTAGGTCAAGAGTACCCACAGAGTCCTCAAAAGGTGCCTCCTGACACTTGTCCTCTGCTTTCTTTCAATAACGAAAGCCTGTGTCATTCCTCTCCCTTTTGCCTACTCCTGCTGCTGACTAAGCCCAGTGCTCAAAACAGCTGCCACGATCTTCCCCTAAATGGCTTCCTCAGCATGGTACGCCCTACAGGGAGAGCCCGGTGCTCCCTACGCTGCACACCTCAGAGGCCACCAGGCAGGACCACCCCCAAAGCCTTTCTCTCCTCTGTCTCCCCAGAATAACGCACAGAGACAAGGACACGTGGGGCCAGGAACCGGGGTCCTCAGGACATGCAGCACGTCACTCACTCTAGGCAGGGCTACTCCGTCCTGCAGTCTGCGCACTGGCCCAGAGCCGGAGGAAGCAAAGCCACAGCACACAACCACACTGGGCCAGCCAGCTGCCCAGCCAGAGGCCAGCTCCTCCGTGGGCCTCCCTTGCACACCATGCTTCCTTTCAGCTTCCTTTCTCTCCTCTCTGGGCTTTGTACATGTGGCTTCATCTCCCTAGAATGTCCCTCCCAACACCAATGGCCCGGCCAACTTTTCCTCCTTCTCAGAGCTCACCCCAAATATCAAACTTTCCTGATACCCACCTCCTGCTTGGTCTGGACTGGTCCCTCCCCCTCTCATGAGCCTGGGTTCTGCTGTGTCAGTATTTATCGCTCTGCAACTGACATCTGTCCCCCACCCTCCCCCCGACTTGCAAGCGAGCCTAGTAGAAACGAAAGCTGTGTCTTGTTTCTTTTGTACCTCCTGTCCCTAACCCAGAATCTGACACACAGAGACATGGTACAATGCATGTTTTCTCACTCATTTATTCATTTCACAAATATTAGACCAGGCACTGTGCTTGGTGCTAACGGTACTAGAGCAAAAAATGCAGACAGGATGGATCTCTGTTCTCAAGGAGTCTGTATCCTAATGGGGGTGAGACAGAAAATAACCAAGCAGATAAACAATTGTAGATTGTTTTATTATTATGATTGTGGATCATTGTTATTGTAGATTATTATTAAATAATTACAGATTATTATTATTTAGTAGTAGATAAATAATTGTAGATTAATTTTATAGAGTGCTTACTCTGTGCCGGAGTGTAGGTGTAAACACACACGCATACACAAAGTACAAGTGCTGAGATACCAGCTTGTTAGATGATATTGGACAAACAAGACAAGCTTGGACTGATTCTCAATGTTGCCCAAGGCACCCAAGGCACAGTGCGCTGGGCTCTAGGTGAAGAAAATAAGCAGGGTGCTTGGACCAACGTCAAGAGAGGGCTCTTACTGCAGGCAGAGCGACCAGAGGTGGCACTGGAGAACGAATGAACGAATGAGATCACAAGCACAATGCAGCTGGGTCCAGACCTCAGCCTTGTCACTAGAAACCTCTCCATCTTGAAAGCGTTTCTACCAGCGCAGAATCCAGCGGGCAGTGGTGGTGGAAGCCTGGCTTTATACGCAGATGACAGTGCGGACTGATTTCCCCAAAGGTCTCCTTTCCAGTTGCTTATCTTCAGGTCAGGAGAGGGGGAGGATTGAGATTCTGGAACACAGCCAGAATAAAATGCAGTCATTCCTGAGAGCTCACTGGGTTGGAGCCCTGAGGCAGGCCTTGGGGACACCATTAAAAGACCTGTGGAGCTGTGCTCAGCGTCCCCTCCCCGGGGAGGCACGGGTGAAACATCCCCCAGGAGGCAACAGGAGCCGGAAGCCCAGAGCAGAGCAGGGGCAGGCAGGGAGGGCTCCCGAGGTTTATTTTGAGCTGGGCCTTGACTGGAAGATGAAGAGAAGGGGAAGTGAGCGAGAATGTTTTGGGAAGAGAAAGTGTGAAGAAAGGCCCACAAGGGAAGAAGCACCATGGGTGACGGGCGAGGCGTGGGAGGATGGCGGAAGGGGGCCAGGGCGGGCCTGCCGCGGTATGTTAGGGCCAACCCTGGCAGGCCCACCCTGGAATGTGCAGGGCTCACCCTCGGATTCTAGAAGGCAGCTCAGAGCATCAGGAGCAAAGCATCAGGAGACTCAGATCCAAATTCAGAGACAGCATCTGAAAGAAACACCTAGTGAAATCCCTGCCCTGGAAGGTGGGGGCTGTGACAACAGGGCAGCCCCTACTCCGGGCTGTCCTGGCCTTAAGGAATACAACCTTCTCGGTGGGGGAGTGGGGGAAATACCTGGGAATGCAAAGAAAGGAAGTTAGAAAGTGGAGCAGACTTCGGCCTCATTCAGACCAACAAAACTCATCCGGAGTTCAGGCCATAGGTGCCGCTGTCCCAGCCCACTGATGTCTCTACCCACAGACAGCCCTGATGAAAGGGGAGCTCCTGGGTGAGGACCCTCTGCACCTCCTCCCAGGGGCCCCTAGGGTTTATGTAATGTGCCACACCTCCCTGTAACAGGTGCAGGGCACAGCCAAATGGGGCCTTTAGGAGCAATGGCATTTCCTGGGCCTCTTAAGAACCCAGCCCACACCTAACGGGGATGACATCTGTGCTTTCCAGGGGAGGGAGAAATTGCCTCCAATTGTCCTTCCAGGTGTTCTGACACAAAGATCTCCTTGTGAGATGTCCCAAAAAGCCAAAACTAGCACCTACCCTGAATGGGAAATGATAAATACAGGCAAGACAGCAGATGTCAGACTATTTCCTAATAATAAAAAATAATAGCCAATGTATACCAAGTGTTTACACCAGAGTATACATGTACACACACACACACACACACACACACACACACACACACGCACACAAGTATAAGTGCTTATATACCAGCTTGTTAGATTATACTGGACAAACAAGACAAGCTTTGACTGATTCTTGATCTTGGCCAAGGCACGGTGCGTTGGACTCCCAGTTGGAATCCTGACTTGTGCATCTCCATGCGTGAAGGGTGTCAGGGGAAAGCCTCCATTCCCGCAGGATTAAGGTTCCTCATCCGTCAGATGTGTTGACTGCTTCCTTAACAAGTCTCGAGTCTGACAAACGAAAGACACAAACACTTCCTTAAAGTAAGCTCTTGGGAAAACGTCTGGGGAAGTGTCTATGCAACGTGCACACGTGACTCTCCGTTGCTCATTAGCTCACCCACACCCAGGTCATGGGGAAGGCAAGGGACAGGTGTGCATGAGGCTCCTTGATCCTCATGGAATTTCCCATGTCGTAATTGTGTACCCATCCCCTTCCCTCCACCGCACCCATTCCCTGATCTATCCACATCCTTCCAGTCCGGCTCTGGAGCTCTGAGCTCCCCAGGTGCCTTCTGAACTGCATTCTCTGACAAGAACGCTGCTCCCTGGGCACTGGCGCTCAACCCACAACCTTGGGCTCCCCTGGATGTCCCAGTGCCACTTCAGAATGGACTGTGTGGGCCAGGGAGTAGAGCCGCTCAGAGCGAGGGAGAGAGGAAATAAAAAACAGAGAAAGAAGAAAGAGGAGACAAAAATGGAAACACAAAAGAACAGCAAAGAGAGGGGGAAGGAAGAGGAAGAGGCAAAGTGCTTGGGCAGCAGAAACAGAGGAGAAAGCTGCAGGGGAGAGAGCTGGGAGATGCAGCGGGACAGCAGGTCCAGGGGCTGGGGAAAGAGGGCTGCAAGAGACAATCTCAGAAATCTGCGCTTGGCCTGGGCTGCAGCTCCCAAACTCTAGTGTGAATGGAAATCATGTAGAACGCCTGCGAAAATCAGACCCAGGGTTCTAGTTCCTTCGATCTGGGTGGGGTCCACCGCAAGTCCCAAAGGCCAATAATATCTTTTTCATCTTTATAGCCCATATGTGGCATTCAGCAAATGTTTATTGAATGAATGGATAATTCTCTGTTTTCCCCCAAAGAGTTTGGATTTTCCTTCCTATAATTAGAAACCCCTTTGATAGTAATATAGATATTTTATCTCCCCTAACTATAAAATTATTCCAATGAATCATTACACATATGTCACCCTGTAACTTAAAAAAAATCCAAATATGGTGGCTCACGCCTGTAATTCCAGCACATTGGGAGGCTGAGATGGCACAATCACTCAAGGCTGGGAGTTCAAGGCCAGCCTGGGCAACATAGTGAGACCTTGTCTCCACAAAAAATTTAAAAATTAGCCAGGCATGGTGGTGCATACCTGTAGTCCCAGCAATTTGGGAGGCTGAGACAGGAGGATCATTTGATCCCTGGAGTTCCAGTCTGGGCAACAGAGTGAGACCTTGTCTCTATATTTAAAAAAAAACAAAAAACAAAAACAAAACTACCATTGCTGGTGAATGCTGGGATACTTGAAGGGTAGCAGATCAACCTTAAGAACCGTAAGTCCTTGGCCTGATTTCCAAAGTCACCTATAATCTCCACCTACCCCACCTGCCCAATCCTGTCTGCCACGAATTCCCAGCTCGGTTGGTCCGCCCTGCACAGGACAGCTTCTGCACTGACATTTCATGTGTGACCCTCAGCTCGGCCTCTTTGCTTTTGCTCACACTGATCACCCGTGTTCAGAGTGCTCGTTTACCTTCCTGATCCCTCTTTCAATCCCACTCAACGTAAAAGGTACCGTCTGCATCCCATCATTTCCGTAAAGTCCACCCTCAACGCTATGATCCACACTGAGCTCCCTCTCCTCCAAATTCTTACGGCAGAAACACCGTATTGTATAATTTTCTGTATCATATGGTACAGCGCTTAAATTACACCTAACTTCATATATTGGTTTTCCTACCAGTCCTTTTTTCTACAAATGGATTATAAAGTTTGAAGAAAATATCTGGGTACAGTATAAGCCGTGTGCCTGCCTCACCCAAAGCCCCTTTCATGGGGAATTTAGACGGGCTGCAGCTCAAAGTGAGCAGCCTCACCGGGTTCTTGTGTGTGTGCACTGGGGCCGTCACAGCCAAACACCACAGCCTGGGCAGCTCCAACAACAGAAATTTATTGCTCACAGATCTGGAGGCTGGAAGTTCAAGATCAAGGTGTCAGCAGGGTTGGTTTCTTCTAAGGCCGTCTCCTTCTCTTACGGAGTCCACTCCCTTGCTGTGTTCTCACACTCTTTCCTCTGTGTGCCCCTGGTCTCTTTCTGCACCCAAATCTTCTCTTCTTATAAGGACTCCAGACAGAATGGCTGAGGGTCCACCCTAACAACCTCATTTTAATCTTATCACCTCTTTAAGGACCATGTCCCAGGGACAGTCACATTCTAAATAAAATATCAGGGGTTAGGGCTTCAACATTTGGATTTTGAGGGGATACGATTCAGCCCAAGATAGTTCCAATCAGCTCTATCCCAGCTTAGAGGAGGGCAGATGCCTGACCCAAAGACACGCAATCCACAGGTTATCTGGTAGTCCGAGTGGCTTAATATAAAAACTCCTTCCAGTGAGGACAATGGGATATACCTAGAAAAATCATATTCTGTCTTGAGAACTTAAAGTGGGAAATATAAAGAAAAGCAGCTTGTTGGCTACGGGAGGAAAAGCTGATATATTAATGCTATATATTCTCCGTCTCGTCCCTCTCATTTGTACCGTGCCCTGTTGTTTAGCACAGTGTTCAGTGTATGCTCATTGAATCTGGCTTTGGAATAGACTGATTCCACCAGCAGAGTTAACTTTTCAAGAACTTTGGTTCCTTCAGGCAACATCTGGTAGCCTGTCTCATCTCCTGAACACCTAGCTTCTTCCTTCTAGTTTACTAAAAATGAAAGATCTCTCACATCTACCTTCAAAAATGGCTTCTATTTGGAGGCAATGGGAATAACAAGAGTAACTGTAGGAAAAACATTTATATGTTTTCAGTGAGTTGCAAACTCTATGCAATGTTCCAGTTCCTATTGCTGTAATGCAAACTACCCCACACTTACGACAAAAACAAAACAAAACAAAAGTTTTTTAAAACTACGCCCACATATTCTGCGGGTCAGGAATTCAGAGAGAGAGACAGCTTATCTCTGTGCTTTAATTTGGGTTCTCAGCTGGGAAGACTTGAAGCCTGGGGGTTCCTTGACAACAGCAGGTTGGAATCTCCTGCAGACTCACACACTCATATGTCTGGTGATCGACGCTGGCTGTTGGCTGGTGCCTCAGCTGCGGCTGTCAAAGGGAGCACGTACACATGGTGGCTTGGGCTTCAGGGCAAAGGCCTGGGCTTTAAGACAGGACAGGGTCACCGTTTATGACCAAACAGAACACTGTATCACCATTTATGATGTAGCCTCACTTCTGGTATAGTCAGACATCTGCCCAATTTCAAGGAAAGGGAACATGGACCTGGACCCTCAATGGGAAGGGTAGCAAGCTCACACTATAAAAAGACAGGAATTATTGTTGTGGCCATCACCACAGTCTACCCTCTGGCCACAGTACTTCCCATCCCTCTCACCTGCAAATATACTCATTCCCTCCTCTGGGACCACCAAGTCCCATCTCATTATGACATCAGTTCAAGTTATGTAAATCAGACCCAAGAGCATATGAGTTCCTCAGATACAGCAGTTTGAGTACCATTCCTCCAATCTAAACACCAGTAAACTGCAGTTGGCAGCTCACGCACCCAATTATACAATGGTGGGACACAACCACTATGGACACTCCTGTTCAGAACGGGAAGAAATGGGGCACACAGAAACCACGGGCCCATACATGATTCTGGAATCCAGCTGGGCACGTGTTGCCTGTTTTGATTAAGGCTGCTGCTTGTTCTCCGGCTCTTGGCTCTGCCCTCAGGGCTCTTGGTTCTGCCCTCTGAGTCATCATTCCTCTGCAATAAGAATGGCCCCAGTTTGCAGCTGAGTAGTTTTCTCAACCAGCCCTGTGTCTGTAGGAGCTAAGGGGTCCAAAGGTCTCCTTCTGTTCGTACTATTTCTGTCCCTTTCTGGACATGCTTATACAATTCTTTTTAAAACTTTGTGAACTTTTGGGGTATTAATTTGTAATTTATTCCATTAGACAAAAAGCCACAGCCACAAATCTCCTTGAGATAGGCCTTTCTCTACCATGGGCTCCCTGTGAGGCTGCTATGGGCCAGTAACTTTAAGCTTCTTATAAGCCCTATTGTTAAACAGACAGGGAAGCAAGCTTCTAATGGCCTCTCTTCAGTAAGAACAGTGAATCTCGGAAGAGGAGTGAGGTGCGGAAACTAAGCCTGACATTTCCACTAAAAGTCAAAAGCTAGCAGAAGTCAAAGTTAAACCTTCACCTAATTGGGTGAAGCCCTCAGGACTTGCATATCATTAAGCTCAAGTAATGAACTGATGCAGATGACCATACAAGTCAAACCACTAGTGACAATCGATTCAGACACCCAAGAATTGCAAATGTTGGAATTGTCAAAAAAAAAAAAAAAATAGAATTGTTATGAATAAAATATTTAATGAACTATTGGCTACAATAGCAAAGATGAACATACAAGAAACCACCAGCAATGAACGATCTTAAAATATCACTCCGCAAATTGTTTATTAAGTAAAAACACAGGGGAAGAAAGGTATCTCTAAACGGAGAAATTTGGGGCACCCCAACTTCATTGCATGAGCAAAGTTGACAGCGTCAACGTTGGAACCATCTGGTGCCTTCTGCAGAGATGCACCAAGGAGGACATAATGCCACATATGCAGTGCTCCTGCCAGAGGTGTTAAATCTGGATCTAAGCGTGAGGAAACAGCTAGATGAATGCACATTGAGGGACATTTTACAAAATAATTTAGCTTGAACTCTTTGCAAATGCCAAGGTGATAAGAAAATTTTTAAAAAGAAGGGCTCGGGAACTGTTCTAGCTTAAAAGAAAATAAATAAACAGGACAGCTAATGGAATGAGTGATTCTTGATTCTATCTCCTGGACTGAAAAAAAAAATAAGGAAAACATTTTTTAAAAATCATTAGTGGGACAATTGGAGATATTTAGATTTGGTCTATATATTAATAATATCATGCTTTCAATGTTAAATTTCCTGAATGTGATCCTTGCATTGTTCTTATGTTGGAGGATGTCTTTGTGCTTAGAAGATATGTGTTATTTCAGGGAACAGTAATTGAATGTGAAATGAATTCTTAAATGACTCACCAAAAAAAATACTTGTGTAAACATGCAAATGTGTGAAGAGAAAGAGAAAAGGAAAATGTGGCAAAATATTAACAATTGGTAAGTCTAGATAAAGGGTAAGATGTTTGTTATGCTCTTCTTGCAACTTTTCTGTAGTTTTGAATTTTTTTTTAAATAAAATTTGGGAAAATATAAATGCTACAAAGAAAAAGTAGAGTGTACCCTGTTAATTATTAGTATTAATATCAGGACTTCCAGGCCGGGCATGGTGGCTCACGCCTGTAATCCTAGCTCTCTGGGAGGCCTAGGCGGGCGGTTCGTTTGAGCTCAGGAGTTCGAAACCAGCCTGAGCAAGAGCGAGACCCCATCTCTACTAAAATTAGAAAGAAATTAATTGGACAACTAAAAATATATAGAAAAAATTAGCCGGACATGGTGGCACATGCCTGTAGTCCCAGCTACTCGGGAGGCTGAGGCAGGAGGATCGCTTGAGCCCGGGAGTTTGAGGTTGCTGTGAGCTAGGATGACGGCACGGCACTCTAGCCCGGGCAACGCAGTGAGACTCTGTCTCAAAAAAAAAAAAAAAATATCAGGACTTCCACGTACATGTTAGGGCCGCTCCTTTCTGCAGGCCAAAGCAAAGCTTACACACTTTAGACAAGGCACCACGAGATAAGATAACTTTGTAAAGGTCACAAAGAAAAGTGTTAAATAAAGTGTTGAATAAGCAGAAACCAAAAAACCAAAGCTTCAGACACCCATTGCCACATTTCCAGAACTTTCCTACCCACATAAAATGTCTCCTTGCCCTTGGCTGAATACGAAAATTCAAATAAAGGATTCTACTCCTTTTTATATCATTAACCAATGTTTTGTATAGATTAAAAGATGAGTTTGAGAAGAGAATATCCAAAAAATTAAAATGAAATTAGGCATATTAGGGTGGTGAGATTCAAGCTGATGTTCTCTGGCATTTCTCTTTTGTTCCTCTGATGCTATTTTAAAACTGACCAGAGAGAGTACGGGAAAAGAAATTAGCATGGCTACAAATGACTGCCATCAACCACCAATTTCAGGAGTCACCAAAACAGGATACTTCACAAATGTCAATGTCTCTCAGCTACACATTTATTTTCCTTTCCTTCATTTATTACCTGCATGTCACCATCTTCTGCAAATCCCAGCAATGTAGCATCTCTGGGCCACCAGTCCGTCACACTGTGACTTAAAAGCATGGGGTCGTGGGAGTAGACTGGGGAGGTGACCTCAGCCAGACCACTATCGAGCCAAGAGTGCTTAGGGCTCTGTAGTTCTCCTGGCTTAAAAAAAAATTCTCTGTACTTGCACAGCCTTGAGGAGAGATGGGACTGTTGGAGACAGGTAAGATTATTTTGTTCTTCACTCTCTCTAGTGAACCAAACACAATCCCCACTTCGGCTTTCCAGACTCAGGGCTCATGTCTGAGCTTTTCTTTCCTTGCATTCTTTGGTCAGAGGTGATTGCCTTCCAGTGCTGCCTTCGCAGCTCACGGTATATGCATGATTTTATGTGTAATACCTTAAATAGCACTTTTAGGAAACCTGGTAAGTTTTCTGGTTAGCCTAAAGGGGCTCATTCTGGAAGAGATGTCAACTGTCTTAGGAAACAGAGTCTGGTATGTGCTGAGATTTTTGTAACTCCAAAGTCTCATCAGGATCAAGTTGTAGACAGCAAAGCGTGGCCTGGGCTATTCTCAGGCCTCCCCACTAAGGAGAACTACACTGCAGGGAGGACAGCAGTGCAGTGAGCGTTAATACAGGACCTACACAGCTGAACCGGTAGAGAAATCTCTGACCGATAAGAGATGATGGAGCTTTGTGTGCTAACAGAGGTATGCAATGTAGAGATGGCATAATAGGTTTTTTTTTTTTTTTCCTGCATCTGTCTCTGGGAGAGAAGTCAGGCACAAGAATGACAAGACAGCATAGGCTGGTCTACTCACCTCTCCCCACTTCCCCCCTGCACAATCATCCCTCTGGCAGGAGCTAAAACCAAATTATAACAACCATCATGAAGGGACTTGAGCACACAGTGAATTGGGTGGTTAAACTCTGGGTAAGGCTAGTGTCTTTTTACCAAGTCAGAGTAGAGGAAAAACAAAAAGTGGCCTTTATCATTACATACTAATTCTAAAAATTTTATTTTCATCTCCTACAGTATGCTTCAGTGGGCTTGGAGATACAAAAATAAGTAGCACACAATCCCTTCTCTCAAGTTGCCCGTAGTAGAATGGAGATGAGCCTGCTTTAAACCAAGATGTTAGAGCCAAAAGCAAAGGAGAGGGAAGAGAGAGGCTAAATCATGAGGCAGCATCCCAGCAATACGGGAGGAGAGGGGGTCTGCACCCAGGGACTAGAAAAGCGACATCTCTTCCACAGAGACAGAGGAAAGGAGGAGAGGGTAGCAGGGTAGATCATTTTTGTTGTGCGGCATCGGCAAGATTACAACGTCGTAACTCTGAGTTTGTAATGGAACTCACAGCCATGATACATTTATCACCGCATAGTCTCAAAAGCTTCCAAATGGATGACTAACATTAAGGAAAAAAAAAAAGAGAAATAATTTAAAACCATTAGATTAAGGATTTGTAGGGAAAGTACTTAATGACAGCTAAGTGTTATTTCTGTAAGTCATCCTGTCTAGGTATATTCTTCTTAAGTCTGGTGATTAATACTTCTGAAGTTAACATTTTCAATAAAAATTTCAATATGTTTCATGTTAAGCAAAATAAGCCAGAAACAGAAAGACAAATACTGCAGGATCTCACTTATATGTGAAATCTAAGAAAGTTGAATCCAATTTTTTTAAGTTAAAGAATAAGATGGTAGTTACCAGAGGCTGGGCATTGCAGGATGGGGTGATGTTGGTCAAAGGATACAAAATTTTAGTTGGATAGGAGGAATAAGTTCAAGGGATCTATTGTATATCATGGTGACTATAGTTAATAACGATGGATCGTATATATGAAAATTGCTAATGGAGTAGATTTTAAGTGTTCTCATCAGAAAAAGATGATAAGTTTATAGGTAACATATATGTCAAATAGCTTGATTTAGCCATTCCACAATGTATACATTTATCAAAACATCATATTGTATGCTAAAAATATACATCTACAATTTTTACTTAATTTAAAAAAAAAATTTCAATGTTTTTCAAAACATAATTTATTGTTTATATAATAATATAAAGCAACTTGCCTTCTATGCCACAGGCTACGAAAAAAAAATAAGGCAACAAGTTCCTTAAGGTATCCCCAAAATATTAATATAGAGATAAAACCTGGAGAATAAAGAAATACAAATATCTAGGTCAAATGGCTTCTGTTACTAGATTTAAGAATTTAACCACAATTCAGTAAATTTGATCTTCTTCTAGGCCCGAGTTACACATTGATCCTAAATCCACTCCTAGGAGCCAGAAGTTCTGCAAGCCTAATGAGCCATCAAGGGTAGAGTTGGCTTTGCCCTGAATGTTAGCCTTTAACTAGCTGGCCATGGTTATGTCAGCTCTTAGCTGCTTATGGTGGTTAGAATTAAGGCACCAGGAGACTCCAGGACTATCAGTATTAGAAAAAGCCCCTCCTCGTGGTTCAAGCTGCAGAGAAAGTGCAAAGCATCTGGAGTGGCCTAGGCAGCCCCTCTCCAGGACTACCTCACCAATGATGAAGACATCGCTTCTGTTAGCTAAGTTTACATCTTATTTCTCACTCTGTTTCCTTCCTTCCCAGATTGCTTACTAGTTCAGTAACTTCTAGTTTTTTCCAAGTATGTTAAAGAATCCTTGATCTTTTTAGTCTGTTAACATTTTAAAAATTCGAACAGCCAATGTTCAACATAAACTTTTAAAATGGAGTTACAAAATAAACGCCCCACCAAGATCTAATTATTTTCTTTTCTTCCCCAGATTCTCTGAGTATTGGGAGATCTTAATAAATAGAAATAGAATACTGGGTGCTCCATGGGTGATTCTGGCCAAGCAAATTCTCTCTCTGGCATCCCACCAGTTAGTGTCTAGTCAGGAGTTTCTCTGTTACTGAGTAGGTTAGATTTCCAAAAGCTATTAATAGGTTCATTTTTTCAAAAGTCTACTCAGTGAGGCTGAATAAGTAACCAGTGCACATAGAGAGTATAGCACTCTGATGGGCAACCTCTGGAGCCCAACTTCCTGGGTTCAAATCCCAGCCCTGCCACTTATTTCTTGTGACCTGACTATGCCTCAGCTTTCTCATCTTAGAGATGGGAAAGGGGGTAATAGTATTCTACTCTTTTGAAAATAATTTTGTCCACACATTTCAAACAGTGCCTGACACATTAAAAAGTGTTCAATAATTATAATTATATAATATAATTAACACTATTAGCTATCTATAAAAACTTAAATTTGCCCTATAAGTATTGATGGCCTTAGTTTCAACTCCTTTTTTATTTCAACTCTCTTAAAGATATTCCTATTTTGTCTTTCCTTTCTTTACTACGTATAAAATTTATGATGAGACCATGTCTTAGATGACCATGGACACTTTCGTAAATCTAAGTTAGGATCCTGATATCTGAACAAGGAAAGTATCTTTTCAATAAAATGGAATTAAATATGACTGATTTTTTTGGTTATTCTTTTTATCTTGCTTTGCTTTCCAAAAAAGCAAAACTCTAAAAAAACAAAAAAGCAAAACTCAGCAAACATACCTTATGCCATGAATGACAGTATAAAATGGCCTCATGTGACTGCTAACACCCCCTATTGGTGGGGGCAGAGTTGATATGCTTTAGCTCTGGTGCATAGCTTTTGTCATCTGTGAAAATTAGGAACATCTATCTTCATGGAAATTAGATGTTACTTTCATTTGAAAGGTCATAAATAGAGGATATTCTATACTAAAATAAAGAGTTGAAAAATACATACTTCTCTTTAAAAAAAAATACATTTACTCTATGTATCGTCAGTGCCCAAAAGAATGCTTGGCAAATAAATAAATGTGCAATGAATGGCTATTGTCGAATGAGTAAGGGCTGAGGACTTTGGCAAACACTCTGTAATATCATCTCTAATACTTAAAACAAACAAAAAAAGGCTGGTATGATTATTTACATGCTATAGATAAGGAAACTGAAATGCAGACTTGTTAAATACTACCCAAGTGGCCTTCTGATTCTAAAGCCTTCCTTTCCCACAGCTCCAGGCCGCAGGGTGCTCTGGAATTCATTGAAGGGGTTGTGCTGCGCACCAGAGGTAGACTAAGGTCAGAGAGCAAAGGGCACCGGGCGGAACTGCAATCAAGTGAAACTCCAGTGAATTCAAACAATGAAGCTGACGCAGGAACGCCACGTCTGATGGGGTGGAAGGAGAACCCAAGTCTGCAGGCTGATCTGAGACGAGATCTGGAAGGACAGCGAGGAGGGAAGGAATTCGGCCAAGATTCATTTACATCAGGACCAGGAAGGCAGAGCCTCCTTCGCTTTCCATGAGTTTTCTTTCTTTATTGATTAATGGCTTTTTTATTTTCCTGACTATAATAAAATATATTCTCATTAAACATTTCCAGGCAATTCAGACAGGTACTTTTAAAATATGAAAATTTCTTCTCATCTCACCACGTGGTGTTAATACTGTGCCGTATATCCTTCCAGATTTTTTTTCTGTCATTGTATGTGATTTTCTTTTTCAATGCAGAGTAGGATCCCTTTTGAAAGCCCAAGAACGTGTGCCACAGGCCTGCCTCTATTTATCCCAGCAGCACAATAAAAGCTCAAATCTGCCGCCTGACGCTGCAGCTTCGATGTTTATTTGTAAAATGAGAATAAAGTTAGCACCATCTATCACCCCGGCCTTACTACAAGTTAGGTATTCCTATTTAAAATAAAATTACCTATATCCTTTGGACTTTGGGGGATATTCTCTATTGCATAAGTAAATTGCACAATTCTTACCACGGTCCTCCCCTGCTGACATCTACATAGAAACCATAAAAAGTAAAGCCATGCAGTAAATATTCATACTTATTTAAAAATACCATTTTAAGTACTTACCTGAAAACACATAAGCCCATGATTTCTTCAAGGTACACTGATGCAGGCCTCACGTAAAATTCTGGCTGTTGGAGATCTACGTGGGGCTTCATCTTTAGGGGAAGGGCTTTCTGCAGAGTCCAGTAGATATCACATCAGCCTTTGGATAAATAAAATAAATAATTATAATGTTTGTTAACTTTGTTGAAGTAAACATGCTTATTGTTTTCCTCTGGCTCTCCTTTTTAATTACATTGTTTTTATTGAACCACAACAGATGGTGCTTATAAATGTAACATCACGCCCAAGGCAGGAACAGGAAAGCCCGGCCGGAGGAAGCAGCCCAGCCTTCGCAATATGGCTGCCCTAGAGGAAGTGCATCCACCCAGGATGAACCAGAGGTGGCCAACCTTTTGTACAGCACCTGATTTCCAAAAGGTGGAGTATTTATGATCCTGAGTTCTAGATTCCTGGATTCACTGCTAACTACCTTACAACTATAAGTTGGTGTAAAATAGGGATAACAATGACATCCTCCACAGCGTGGTGGTGAGCATTAAACGAGCCTATTCTTAAAAATCTTAGAATGGCAGCTAGATGTGGACAACATTCAGCAGATGTTAGGTATGATGAATGATAAATTAATGTTCCTCACTTTGTTGTCAGTGAGTGTCATGTGTACCCAGCACTGTAGGGAACACAAAGACAAGGTCCCTGCCATTTATTGAGCATTGTCAAGCATTGGACTAGGTTCTTTATTTACATTGTGTTATTTAATCCTTACAACTTGATAAGATAGGTATTCTTAACCCCATTTTTCAAATAAGAAAACTGAAATGCAGACAGATGGATCTTGTTCCATGTCACAACACCTAGAAAGTCCTTTCTCTAAAGAGAAAAGAAAAGGGTGCTGTCTTAGTTTGGGCTACTCTAACAGAATACTATAGTCTTGGTGGGTTATAAACAGCATAAATTTATTTCTCACAGTTCTGGAGGCTGGAAAGTCCAAGATCAAGGCTTCAGCAGATTTGGTATCTGGTCAAGGTCCACTTTTTTGTTCATAGATGGCGCCTTCCCACTGTGTCCACACATGACAAAAGGAGCAAGGGAACACTCTGGAATCTCTTTTATAGGGTACTGATCCCATTCATGAGAACTCCACCCTCATGATCTAATCACCTCCCAAAGGCCCCACCTCTAAATACTATTGCATTGGAGATTAAGTTCAACATATGAATTTTGGTGGGCACAAACATTCAGTCCATAGCAGGTACACATGTATTTGTTAAGTGCCTCACTAGCTATGTATTCACCTAACCTAACACATGAAAACCAAATAAATTCTATCTAAATATTTATGATACTCAGTGTTGGTAAGGGTGCGCAGAAAGTCAGTCTAATGCAATTAGTAATAGCTACCGAAAGCATGTAATGTATATGCCTTCTAACCCAATATCTTTAATAGTAGGAATTTACTCTATATATCTACTGGGACAAATATGCCAAGATAAAAGTACTGTAATATTCCCTACTACATTGTTTGCAATACAAAAACGCAATTCCAACACAAAAGTCCTTCAGTATGGGACTAAACAAATTATGTTACATAGATAAAGAGATACAATACAGCCCTTAAAGGAATGTGGTAGATAGATAGGAAAAGGTATCCGGCTCTAACTTCAAAGAAAAGAAAAATCTTTATGCACAGAGGCAACCAAGGGTGGCTTCCGAGAAAAAACCAAGACTTGATTTGAGTCTTGAACGAAAAACAAATTATTTTGACTAGGCTGAGAAGAGGAAAGCCATCCAGAACAGAGCAACCATCGACCAGGGAATGATGTTGTGTAGTGGAAAGACCCCTGGTTGTAGAGTCCAAATCCCAGCTTTAGAACAACCTGAGGCAGGGCCCCCAGAGCTTTTATATGGAAGCACCTGGTTGGGCAGTGAAGAGAGGCGCATTCCCATGAGAATGCAAAGTGCCCGGCTGAAAGAGAAAGAGAGATTTCTTTTGAAGTCTCAAATTCCCTACCTCTAACTTTGGCTAATGGACACCATGTTGTTTCATTGGGACTGACAAATTGGGAATGTTGGACGGAATCGCAGAGAGCTGGTACAGCGTATCAGGTTCAATTTCCTTTTTCAGACTCAGAGATACAGTTTTTCAAGGACCTGGGCTCACATGATTATGTGGACGTGAATAGTGGGAAGCAGAAACTAAGAATCCAGAGCTACTTTAGCAGATAGCCAGGCATGTTTGTCAAATCTAAAGATCTTTATTTATTTTTACTTCTTTATATCTGTTTTTTATGAAGTGACTAATTCTCCAAAAACCGAACTGTGCTGGTAGGCTGTAGGTACTTCACAGGAAGGGCTACAGATTCTCTGATTTATCTGATTTATATTGGGATTCTGTGTAAAATACCATTTAAAAAATAAATTTATGGCTTAAAAGAAAACTATTTAAAACCACAGTTTGATATCTTCTTAGCTCTGGCCGTGCCATAACTAAAAGAAGGGAAAAAAAAAAAAACCAAACCACAGCTTCAGAAGCTAACAAGTAAACCCTAGGCAAGATTCTACTACACCTTGAGCAGATGATAACAGCAAATGGTAGTGTCTGGGCTCATTTGAACATTTAAGGCTCCAAAAGAGCTTTTCCTCCCAAATGTAACTACGCCTGAAAAAATACACAGTGTACGTTTGCAACTAATGAAGGAACCATGTTACATTTATTAGTAAAGAACTTTCTGGAAGTAAAAATGGAACATTTTTTTCTAATCACCAATGTGATTATTTAGAGGTGGGGCCTTTGGGAGATGATTAGATCACGAGGGTGAAGATCTCTAATTAGAAAGTGTATAAGAAGAAATCTAAGTTGAGCCCACATCTGGGAAGGCAGCATGGGGCTATGGGGACAGCACTAGAAAGAGAACAGGTTCTAGAATCAGTCATGCTTGGGTGTGACACACAGGGGATCTCAGATCAGTCATGTAAGCATCACACGCTGAGCCTTCTCAACTGCAAGACATAAGAAACAATATTCATATCGTGGGTCTGTTATAAGCATTGGCCATGATAGATATATTTATAGCACAGAGTAGGTATCAAAAATTGGTAGTTCCTAATAGACAAATCCCCTAACTCTGAGCCCGGTGTTCTTGTGTGTCAAAGGAAGACAAGGATTCCTATGGGAGCATAGATACAAAAAGCCTTTCTGAGCTTTAAAATTCTCTAAAGAGTTAAGATTATTATCAATAATTGGGGAAGTCAATATTTAAAGATACAAAGCATTAACTAATGAAGTGCATGACTTTTGTCTCCAGAAATATGGTGAGCCAGGGCTGCAAGGGAGAGAGAGAGGGGCAGTTCCTAAATGGTGGTCAAGATGGACCTCCTTCACAAGGCAAGACTTGAGCTCAGACTGGTAGGAGGCGAGTGAGTATCTATCTGTAGGAGGGCATTCCAGATAGGGGGCAAGGCTGGAACCAAGGCCCTAGGATGGGAGTGGGCCTGCGTGGTCCGGGGAGGGCTTGAGGCCAGTGTGGCTGGAGCACCATGAGTGATGGCAGAAACTGGGTCAGATTGGGCATGGCCTTAGTGGACATGTTAAGGACTTTGCCTTTTACTCTAAGTGAAAACCATGACAGGGTTTTGAGCAGAGGAACAACATGATCTGATTTGTATTTTAGAAGAATTACTCCCAGAATAAAGTTTCCAGTGGCAAGTATAGAAACAGGGAGACCCAAGCAAAAGCTATAGCAGGGATCCATGTGGCAGATAATGGCTTAAAAGCCCAATCAGAAAGAGTTTAAGAGAAAATAGCACAACTAAGAGATGAGCATGACTTTTGCGTGCAAAACTGCAAACACAAAATTCAGCACAGGGCCTGAAGCAGGCTCAGGCAAGCAAGGGGCCCTGGAGTGGAAGCTCTGCCAGCATCAGTGCACACCCACCTCTGCCCCAGCCAAGGCCCCTGCCTGGTCAACTGCGGGGACAGTGGGGCATTCTCTAAGTTGGGGACCCAGAAGGAGACAAAGATTTGCAAGCAAGAGAAAGACAACCATGCATTTTATTGTGAGAGTTTTGAGACTCAGGGGTCAGTGCAATTTCCAAGTGAAAATGTCCAGGCTCTCCCTGCTCCTACTAATACTTCACAGAGCTACCAGGATGACCTTTCTACAAGGCATATCTGATTAAATAACTTTCTGCTTCAAAGCCTTTGCCCACATGGTAAGTCCATATTCCTTTAAAAAGAAATACAGAGTTACTCACAATCTAGCGCTGGCCTGTCTTTCCAGGTCTCCCTCCATTCCTTTCAGACCCTAGCACATTGTCCCCTCTGACACTCAACTCTCTCTGCCTACAATGCCCTTCTCTAACTACCAAACTCCTCCTCATTCTTCACAGCCCAGATCTAACTTACCCTCCTTGGATCTCCTCCAAGGCAGGACTAACTGCCTTCTCCTCTGCAGACCCAAAGCCCTTTGTTTACAGTTCCATTGAATCTGCTACAGAAATATAGGTTATTAAGTATGAAATGTCCAACTTCCTTAAGTGCTAAGTTTGACAGTTGGTATTTCTGACATTTCACTTTGACACTTCTTATTTAATTTTTATCATGAAGGTACATCCTCAGTCTTGCAAATACATTTGGGATTGTGACTCTCTTTCAAATTTTGTTAGAGCAATTTTTGTGAAACCATTGATAAGTCCAAAATTCATGTTATTTTTGAATGTGAGTTCCATCGTGGAACCAATGCAGTGCAAAAAGTTTGAAATATCAACAAAGTGGGAAGAATATGACTAATGAACATGCAGTATGTTAATGGTTTGAGAAGTTCTGTTCTGGTGATTTTAATTTTGAAAATGAGCCACATGGATGACCTGAGACCAACGTAGATAAAGATGAGTTGAAAGCTGTAGTGGAAGAGAATCCATCTCAACTCATGTGTGAATTAGCAGCAAGGTTTGATGTTACTATTCCAATAATATTGGACCATTTGAAACAAATTGGCAAGGTAAAGAAGCTGGATAGATGGGTTCCGCATGAATTAAATGAGTGTCAGAAAACAAATAGTCTCGAAGCTTGCCTTTCTTTGCTGTCACAATATAAAGGTGAACCATTTCTACACCATATTGGTACGCGTGATGAAAAATGGATTCTTTTTGACAGTTGAAAGCATTAGGCACAATGGTTGGATAAAGACGAAGTGCCAAAACACAGTCCAAATCTGAATATTCATCAAAAAAAGCTAATGGTGTCTGTTTGGTGGTCCAGCGCTATTATTATCCACTACAGCTTTATGAAACCTGGTCAGTCGATTACAGCCAATGTCTACTGCAACCAAGTGGATGAAATGATGAGGATGCTTGCAATTAAGCAGCTGAGATTGGTCAATATTGACAGGCCAATCCTCTTGCAAGACAATGTTCCACCACATCTCATACAAATAACGCTGCTCAAACTACAGAGGCTGGACTTGGAAACTCTGTCATCCACCATATTCACTAGACCTTGCTCCAACTGACTACCCCTTCTTCCAGGCTTTGGACCACTTCTTGCAAGGAAAAATACTCAATTCTCAATAAGCTGTGGAAAACACCTTTAGCGATTTCATCGCCCCTCACTCTCCAGGCTTCTTCACTGCTGGCATAAATGAGCCACTGTTAAGATGGCAAAACTGTGTCAATAGTTTTAGGCACATACTTTGATTAATTGTACTGCTTCTTGTTTGAAATATAATAAACAAAACTTGTGATTCAAAATCGGACATTTCATATTTAATGACCCAATATAATTGTGAACCCATAAGCCTAAGATAAGAGGCAGGGTCTACAGTGGAACAACTATGGGCTTCAGAATTAGACTAACTTGCGTTAAAATGCAAGAAGTTGCTTGCTGTATATAACTTTCAGCATGTTATTTAATTTCTATAAGCTTAGTTTCTTGTAAAGGTAATGCCTGTTTTATAGGGTTGATGTCAAGATTAAATGAGATAATTTAAGGAAATCACCCTATATAGGACCTAACACAAAGTAGATCTTCAAAAACCATTATTTCCCTCCATACCTCCAGCTTTTCCAGGGCACAAAATATATTTTATTTGTATTATATATGCCCTGTCATCATCTGCTCCCTGGCATATAATAGGTGCTTGATAGATGTTAACCTGAATGAATGGACCCTGTCTGCTCCAGACATTCACGTATGAGTTTAGAAGGACCTCAGCTCAGAGGTTAGGATGGTAACACTGAAGCGGATCCTGGCGTGTAAATCCCCTTGGGGCTGACATCAAACCACTCGCTTCCCCTTGCGGCAGCAGCAGAGCCCTCATTGTTTTTCTCTAGGGAGCATTCATCCGTCCTCTCCATGAATATTTTCCTCTTTGCTCTTTGGAGCTTCTGTTACATCGTGCACTTCTCGTTTTCCGCTCAGCTGTTCCACTCCTCGGCCTTGTTTGTTCCATCTTCCTCCACCATTTTGCACCACACACCATCTGGCTCTTCCTCCCTGCCTTGAGCTTGCGACTTCACAGCCTTCTCCAGGCCTCACCAGGGCCACTTGGGCCCGCCGGGCCTGCTGACTACCCCCTTCAACCAGCAGTCCTGCTCTGAAGTTTACCACGAGCCCAGTACTGTTCCTAAGGAGATGCGTGGCGCAGAGAGTCTTCCGGTGAATTCACTTCAGGGGCTGGTTTTGCCAGTTAACGATGAGCCTAGAGTGCTTTGAACAGGTGGTGATCTTCCAAACACAATATGATCATGTGTTTAGTCTTAGAATATCGAGAGGCTAGCAGGGCAGATACAGAAAAACGCATTTTTACCTGTTTTTTTAACCTCCTCTGTTATCAAGTGAGGCAGCCCCTGGTGCAGCAGATCGAGTATGAGCTCTGGAGTCACACAGGCACAGGTTTGTGTCCCAGCTCTGCATCTTCTTAGGGTATTGTGTCTCTTAAGTTCTCTGAACCTCAGTTTCTCCATTTGTTAAACTCAGATAACAATACCTATTACACAGAGTTCTTAAGCTGATATAGTGCATGCATTTGTTACCTATCCACACATCACAAATCAGCCCGAAATGTGGCGCTTTACAAGAGCAATGATTGTTGATTAGTGTGCACAGTCTTTATGGGTCAGGCATTTGAGAGCAGCTGAGCTGTGCTACTCTGACTCAGGGTCTCTCATGAGATTGCAGTCGTCAGTGGCTAGAGCTGGGGTCAGTTCAAGGCTGCTTCCTCGCACGTCTGGTGCCTGGGCTGGGAAGACGAATAGCGGAAGCAGGGGCTGGAGCAGGGGCTGGAGCAGCTGGGCTCCCTAAGCACCCCCTCTGCCTCTGTGGGGCCTCACAACATGTCTGGCCTCACAGCCCTTCAGGGGCTCCGGATTTCTTACACAGCAGCTCAGGGGCCGAAGGCACGTGTCTCCCTAGAGAGGGAGAAACAGGTGGAAACCGTCTCACGTTTTCTATCCTGGTCTGGAAAGTCACCCAGCAGCATCACTTCAACTGCCTTCTGTTTGTCAGAAGCAAGTCACTACTGCCAGACTGTATTCTAGGAGAGAGGAATTAGATTCCTCATCCTTTTGAAAGAGTGCCCAAAATTTGTGGACATACTTTAAAAACACCACAGTGTGTGAATTGCCTGATTCTCAATAAGTCGTGGCAATTATCATAAAAAATAAAACAGATTGCCCTTACCAATCCTGTCTTCACACCACAAACACACCCACCCCGTGACAAGGTGAAAGTACCTATCAATTTAGGCAAAAGGCAAGAAGGAAGCATAAAAACGAGAAGCATATATAATAATAGTTGACATTTATTGATCACTTGCAATGTGCCAAGCCCAGTGTTAAATACCTTACATACATTATCTATCTTCATCCTCAGAACCACCCAGGAGGTTTTATCATTAACCTCGTTTATGGAGGAGAACTCTAGAGTCTACAAATGTGAAGTGGATTGTCCAGGTGTAGACGGCCAGTAAAGACGTAACAGGGAGTGGAGCCCAGATGGGCTGATCCCAGGACCCGTGTGCCCAACCACTGTGTACACTACTGAGGTAATTTCAGCTGAGATAAGCAGCTGAGAAGCCTTTGACTTAATTTTTCCTTCCCTTGGTTACTCCAATGGGAGAGGCTAAGGGAGCACATGGAATGGAACCCACGAATTCAAGAGGTTCTTGAACTTGGAAAGTGAAACCCCAGGTTGTGGTTGATGGAGACAGAGCAGAGGATGTGAGCGGGGGGCCCAGCCAGACAGCCAGAAGCAGGGCAGCTGGGACGCCTGGCCCCACCAGGCCACCTACTGGGCTCTCCCCTGTGATGAACAGAGAGGGCCTTGACCAGTCTTTAACAAGGGTGCCTTCTACCAGCCCTGTGCCAGCTGAGCTGTACCAAGCTTGTGCAGTTCAGCACTGCCTCCTACCTCTCTCCTCCCACCAGGAATAATCCGGGGACTTCCCTGCAGCCTCTCCTTCAGGATGTGGAAGCTACCCCCCTTTCAGTTGACAGGTGTCCTGAAAATTTGCTGGGCAATTAAACAGAGATGATTGAGCAGGAGCTGAGGAAAATCTTGTCATCAGATGCCGTCCTCCTGGCCAGGCCTCGGGTAAGCTAAGGGGATGGAGCACAGTTCTCTCCAGGGCCCGCAGGAGAAGCATCTGGCCTGGACCAGTGGTCGCCCACGCTGCTCCTGAGGACTCAAGCAAAGCCTCTAGCAGTGGCCACACTCAGGCAGCACCCTGCCTCCTCCAGCGTCTCTTTCCGTGGATGCCTTCTCAGATCTGCTCCTGGGGTTCCCAGGCCCTGTCTCCATTTGTTCCTCTCCATTCCTATTGTCTGAAATCTTTTTTGACTTTTGTTGCCCTCAAAGTACTTTCTTCTTGCCAGGTGTGTTGGCACCAGCCTGTGGTCCCAGCTACTCGGGAGGCTGAGGCAGGAGGATCGCTTGAGCCCGGTTCTAGTCCAGCCTGGGGAACCTAATGAGACCCCCATCTCAAAAAATTAATTAACTAATTAAAAATAAATTATTTTTAAAAACTAGTGCTTTTCTCTCTTCTACTATAGTGTGGCCTTCAAAGTATTCCTAATTCAATCTCTTCAAAGTCAGTCATTCAAACAATATTTATGAAGCACATGCTACCTGCCGGACGTAGTTCTAGGTACACTGGGGATTCGACAAGAAACAGGATATTGCCTAGGCTAGTCCCTGGCTTCCCTGAGTTTATGTTCTAGGAAGCTTGTGCAAAAGGAGCATTTAGATTTTTTCATCAAAAAAGATAGCCTCGGTAGGTACAGGCAACACAGGAGGAACTTACTGAAAATAATGTCAGTAAATTTCCCTTTCTCGTTTAGTAGAAGCTGCAGCCTGCCAGAGTGTGTGAGGCACGGTAGAGAAGTGAGACTCTGTCCCTGGCACTGAGCACCAGCCTGCAGCCAGTCACCTGGCCTCTGAGCCAGGAGTCAGCTTTGTAACCTGGAAATTCACCTGTGCAGACCTTATCAGCGGCAGGAATGTGGTCTGCGTTCGGCTCCTGTCACCACTGCATGTCTGGAGTTTCCACCCGGAGGAGTCAGAGGAGGGGAAAGTTTCTACATTCACCCAAAGTACTTCCTGTTGCGTTGACCTCTTCCACATTTGCAACGATGATCTTGTGGATCTTTGCGAGTTCTGCCGAAGACTGCTTCTGGAAGAAGGTGCTTGGCCCGTTGTCATCACGTGGGGTACGAGCCTTGCCAGGGGTGAGTGTAGCATCTCTTGAAATTGAAAATTTGCCAGGTAAGAGGACTTAAATAATTTAACTGGTAAGTGGGCAAAAGATGAGCTTTATATTAAAAACAAGATATTTTAGGAACTAGCATGAAGATTTCACATGAATTTAAAAGTTCAGAACATGTAAAGTCAAATAAATTTCAGCTTTTTGGCTAACAGCTTTAGGTTTTGCCCCCTCCATTCCATAGAAGACTTACTTTCCCTCTCCTCTGCCTCACCTTGTAGACTGGTCTGGAAAGCTCTGGAAAGAGACATGCACTGTGACGGTGCCCTTTCCCACGTGAAACCTTCTCCCAACTGCTCTCCACACAGGGAGAGGCATGTGGGAGCCACCGAGGCAGCTGGTCCAGCAGCAGCACACTTCTGTAACAGCAGGCCCACTAGAAGTAGCTCTGAACAACAAAGACCGACTATCATCTCTCACAACAAGAGCTTCCAAAGTGCACAAGTTCCAAGGTGGTTTAAAAGAGCAGCTCAAAATGCTTTCAAGGACCTGGGTCCTTTCCACTTTCTCTCTTCCATTCTTACCTCGCTGATGTTTGTTCTCACGGCATCCAGATAGTCAAGCATCATATACTCACACAATGACATGGAGGCCAGGAAAAGAGGGAGCATTGCCACCTTGAATCCCTTTTAAAGAACAAGAACAACTTTCCTAATAGGTTCCGCCACCCTAGCGGATTTCCCCTCATAGCCCAGTGGACGGAGCCATAGCGCACCATCATGGCAGGAGGAATGGGACGTCGGACACCGGATTATCCAGTCCGGATCCCCCACCTCCCAGAGCCAGGGAGGGGCCTGTTTCCCTGAAGAGTGTGGCCACCAGTACCTGAGCAAATCAGGGTTCTCTTAGCGAGGCGGGGTGCGGAGTGTGGCTGCGGGCTGTCCACAGCCCGGCACCCCGTGAGGTGCACACGTCAGCACCCCCATCTCCCCTCAGCCGCCATCACACACAGGCCGTCAGAGCGTGGAGTGGTTAACTGGGGAAAAATAAATGTCAAGTGGCTTTCTGTTCCTGAGATGAAAGGGTTTTGTTACATTTTTGTTTTTCATCATCTAATTATTATGCAACACTTCATCAGGCAAATCCATTAGGCTGCTTTCCAAATCTGAAAAGTTTTGTCAACTTGGAAGAAAGCAGCAAACTGAGGTAAGCTGAAGCGTGACCTCGCCACTGAGCAGGTCATGGACATGTGTCCCTACCACGTGGCTGCGGCACATTCAAGCCCCACAGTTACTGGGAGGTGCGATCGGGAGCCCCAGAACGTGAGAGCTGCGTCTTCCCGGCCGTCCAGTCTCCTACGTGCTCTGCATCTCACGACACCGAGAGGCAAGCGGAGGAGCAGACACGAGAGGGCCTGCCCAAGGTCAGACAGCGGAGAAGCAGAGGCAAGAAGGGAGCCCGGGTCTTCATAAAGCCTCTCAGCTCTGGCTCACGCCCACCTGCCAAAGAGCCTTCTACAATCCCATAAATACCTGCAAGTAACTAGATTCCCGCACCACGGACCACAAGAACGGGAGGACACGAGGCTAGGAGGTAGATGGGGGTAAGGGAATTGGGGGTGACCTGCCTGAAGTATAAACAGGCCCCAGAACATACGGAAAGCTAATCTTGGAGTTGAATAAAATGAGCAAGTTCATATTCTATAGCTCGAAGTGGATAAGCTGCAAGACACCAGAGAAAAAAAGGAATTGAAAAGAGCATTTAGTGATCGAGTTAAAAATAGATACGGTGCGAGACCAGACTGCAACAGATGAATGTGGGTTTAAACTGCAGAAAGAGAAGAGGCCTTGGTTCCCGGTTCACATTCTCTGTAGATAACAGGCAGAGGTGCCAGAATATCTCACGGGCTCTAGAACTTCCCTTTTGAAGTCCCGTTCTACATTATGTCAAGTATAACAAGCATATTAAGATCCATACCACACATTTAAAATAATCGATATACATACAGCCCAGTAAGAGTTAAGTTGTATTGCAGTGGACTCATTGAAAGAAACACGTTACAGACATTTGCTTAAACATTCGTTTCCTTTCTTTGATATTGCAGGGTTTTTTTTTTACATGTTTCAAATTTACATTTTTGCTATGTCTCACAAATCTCAAATAAAGTCTCAAATATTTTAACGAACCCTTGAAAAGTTCTAAGTCCTAGGCTCTATGCCTACAGCATTGAATGGGTAAAATGAGAAACCACGGATCTTTAGACCCCGCAACCCCACCATGGGGAGCAGCGGCCGCTGAGTGAGGAAGGCGCCGTTACGTGAGTCACCTGTAGCAGTTAGTCTAACAGGACTAATGCACATCTGTATCATGCTCCATACCTTACCCAGATCTTTCATGTATTTAATTTTATTTGATTCTCTTCAACAGCTTAGTATATAGACAATTAGTTTTATTGATAAGAAAACTTTGGTTCAAAGAGGTTAACTTGTTGAACACCACACAACTAGTAAGTGAAGGAACCTACATTCACAGAGAGGCCTTTCCACGCCAGTGACCGCCTGCCTTGGATCGCAACAGCTGTCTTCAACTCCTGGTTAACAACCATCACCCGAGTTTCCTACTTCATGACTGGGAGAGGACAGAAGCCATCTCAGGGTCCCAGCCCTTTGGATGGAGCTGCACTGGGGCAGGAAGCAGGCAGAATAAGAGATTGAGGAGGGCCCCATCTGAGTCCATTTGTGCTGCTATAACAAAATACCACAGTCCAGGTAATCTATAAACAATAGAAATTTATTTCTCATGGTTCTGGAGGCTGGGAAGTCCAAGATCGACACTCCCTCAGGATTGGCGTGTGATGAGAGCTGTTTCTCTGCTTCCAGGACGGCGCCTTGTGGCTGCACATCCCGGTGGGCGGAATGCCCTGTCCTCGGGTGGCAGAGGCGGAAGGGTACAGGAGCACTCCCTTCAACCCTGGGCCCTTTTTAAGGGTGCTAATTCCATTCATGAGGGCGGGGCCACACCTCTTAATACTGTCACATTGGGGATTAAGTTTCAAAGTGAATTTTGGAGGGGACCATCACTCAAATCATAGTAACCCCTAATGTAAACGAGCAATGCTCTCTTTTCTGGATGGTGTTTTCCTTCCTGAAGCCCCTGCCCAACTCTCCAATCTCATTTCCTAACACTCTCCTTCCCCTCAGTATTCCAGCCACATGACCTGTCTCTTAATTCTTTGAACACACAAGTCTCTTCTTACCACAGTGTCTCAAAGTGAAGTGTTTCCCCTGCCTGGAAAGATGTTTCATAACTGATTGATCCTCAGGGCTTGCTTTTGTGACCTCCTTTCTTGACCACAAAATGTAGAAGTTTGCCCCTCCACCCTTTGCTTCTTTCGTATTTCCTAGTTTAATGCTTTGCAGCACTTATTTGGATTCATAATTGAGTATTTTGTCACCTTTCCTGCCTCTCTCGGTAGACTATAAACTCCTGAGAGCAGAGAACATGTTTATCTTGTTCCTGACCGTATCTCTCATGCCTAGCACAGAGTATAGAACCAAGGAGAGCCTCAGAACATCTGTTGAATGAATGAACAGACGAACAAATACTTTAAGAGAGATTCATCCTTTGCTCTCTGGCTCCGTTTCCTATTCACCCACTTTAGGTCCTTCTTGGAGGCTGAGAAACATTTTCTTCTACTCAGAGGATTTATCTAGGAACACAGATAAATTAATATAGGAGGGTAGGGAAGTTATTTGGTTCCTACCAGCAGAATGAGGTCTGAAATGTACCAACAATGAAGAAAAATGTGCAGAATGCAGGTTAGGAGTCATGGTGAATTCAACAACCCAGTTCCCAGGGCAGAAATATGTCTTTACAATCTAAAGGAACTACCCGTGTTAGAGCGGCTCATAGCTCAGTAAGTGACAATGTTGTAAACCCTATCAAATGTAGGTCATATGCCATCCCAGAATAAGACTGATAGTGGGCTGTGTCATTTTTAAAGATGACTTAGGACCTGCCTAAGCAGAAGAGATTTACTGTGTCCCTCAGGAGGAGAAGATAATGCAAAATCAGGAACTGCCTTCTCCGTATTTCTCAATCTACCTGCAGGTCCACGGAGGCTGAGCCCAAGGTAAGAAGCCAAACAGCCCTCCTAGCATTTATTGGGCATTGTTGATGTCCTTAATTAGATTGCATAATTGGGGAGATTCACCCCCGGTTCAATTGTAATCTTCCATGGGATTCTAACTCCAGGTGCCCCAGAACAAAATGTCCTCCATAAACTTCAGCTCAGATCAGCATGTGGACAGAAGCTGCTGCCCTATCACAGTTTACTTTCTCCTTGAGATCACTGTCTTCAATGGTGTCAGGCACTGCACAGCTCTCTGGGAGGGGTATCACTGGGGCTGTGGTTTCCAGAAGTGCTGAGGCAGTGTTTAGGCAACTAAACCCACTCTCTCTTCCATATTGCTATGCCATAGTGGGCCAGGTGTTCATTTGGTACCATAGCTCCTCTGCCTAATGCTCTTCGTTTTCCTATCTAGACCTTACAGGAAATATTGGTAAATAGAAAGATTCTTATCTATCATACTAATTCTGTGACCTTGTGAAATTTACTCAACCTCTGGATGCTTCAGTGTCCTCATCTATAAAATGGGGATAATATTAGTATCTACCTTATGCAACTAAGTTATTAAATGAGCTATTGTATGGAAAGCACATATAAGTGTTAAATAATAATTCATGCTCCATAAAAGTTAGCTAACGTGACTAATAGTATTGTGTTGTTTTTCACAGTGAGCTCCTGGAAGGGAAGGGAAGGGATTAAACTCCTTCATTTCTATGTCCTAGGGGTCTGATTCAGCACTTGACATACTGAAGTGCTCAACAAACGTGTTGAACTGAATTAAAATCCCCTGGCATTTATTATCTGCACCATTCAGATGCTGCTTGTCACCTAGTTGCTTGCTCTGACTGCCAGTGTGGAAATTATATAGCCCTCACTGAGCTGTTATCTCCCAGAAGTGCAGGAGAGCTCACTCACCTTCATATGCCCTACACCTGGGGTCCCCAATCCACAGGCTGTGAACTGGTACTGGCCTGTTACGAACCATGCCACAGAGCTCTGCCTCCCCCACCGACAGACACACACACACCCTGGTCCCTGGAAAAATTGTCTTCCATGAAACCAGTATCTGGTGTCAAAAAGGTTGGGGACCGCTGACCTACACCATCTGGCTCATAGTAGGTGCTCAGTAACTCTTCACCGCCTTAAAGTAGCTATGTTTCTGACTCCTGATAACAAGGAAATCATATGGAATATGTGTAAGAACAGCTGAGATTTATGCCCAGTAACTCTCTAATTTAAGAGTGAGAGGAGAGGTTCAGTCGCTCGGGTCACTAAGATTGGGGCTGACAGGCAGGATTAGGGCCTGAGGCCCTCACGAGATGCAGATGCCCAATTTTGAGCTTTTCAGCCAACAGAATCATGAGTCAAATAAACCTATTTTCTTTATAAATTGCCTGGTTTCAGGTATTCTTTTATAGCAACACAAAACAAACTAAGACACTCCGCCAACCAACACCAACTATCCAAACAAATCTGTGTGAGATGCTTTGGACAGCAAATGATGAAAAATCTAACTAAAAGTGGCTTAAACAATAAAGACGTTGATTATTTTGCACAATGTGAACTCTGGAGGTAGAGTAATTTCAGAGAAGGTTAACTCATCAACATAGAAACATCATGAATCTAACGTAGCTCTTCTGCAGCCTTCCCCCACAGTTCAAAGATCTGCTGTGGGTCAGGTGTCACACGCCGTAAACAATCTGCAGACGCAGAAAAAGGGAATGTCCCCATCTTGTGTCCCTCTGTCATCTATCGCCCTATGTCTCCAGCCAGAATCAGCGCAATCTGCCCATAATTAAACAATCACTAGGCAAGGAAGACCCACCACAATTGGCCTAGACCAGTGAAGATTCACCTTCTGTGGTTGGATAGAGGCCAAGTTCTTAAAAAGGACATGAGTCCTCAGAGGAGGGTAACTAAAATCAGGGTTTTGATAGCAAGTTAGAATGGGGGAAATAGCTCCCTGGTAGGCAGCCAACAGTGTCTGCAACAGAGAAGGTTGACCACATTGTCCTCTAAATAGAGAATGGATAAAACTATCTCAATTTTACACTTGAGGACATCAAACCATTAGAAGACAAGGATCCTACTTCCTCAGAGCTGCAATCTGGTTGAAGAGACAAAGCCTTTCCAAAAACATTAGCTCAGAATGGCTTTATAATCATTATGCATGTGTACTGTAATAGAAGCAAGGACCCTCCAAAATCTTTTAGCATACAAAATATTAAAGTAGCCTCACCAATGCAAAGGAAACAAAATTTTGTAATGCTAGGACACTAGGTTTGCACACATCCTAATTCCAGAAAAATGTCAACAGTGAAATGGTGATATTTGGCCTCAATTTCAGTCTCCCCGTTACAAAATTGACTAATGCCTCCCTTCTGGAAAATACAATACTTTTTTCTTGTTCTGGACAAGAAACATAATTCACAACTTCACTGGAGACTCTGCTGAGGATTTTATAAAGGTTTTCTTGGAAAAACTTGAAAACTTCTAATTCCTTGTGAAAAAAATTGAAAATTAGGTAAGGAAACTGTTTGATACTGAAGACATGTCAATAAATTTCCCTCTCCAAGGTTTATATTAAGCACAAAATTTGATGATCAAGTGCTGTTTGACTGATGACTCATGACTCATTCGCTTAACCTTGGGTCGGCCAGTCTCTCTTCTCTTCGTGCTGTCTAGGATCTGGTAGGACCATGAGAGCCGAAAGGCCAAGTCTCACCTCTTAGTATTCTCAGAAGGGCCAAAAGGGAGTGTTTTGGGCTGAATTGTGTCCCCTCAAAATTCATGTTGAAGCCCTATTTACCCGTACCTCAGAATGTGACCGTATTTGGAGACAGGGTCTTTTAAAGGGTAATTGAGTTAAAATGAGGTAGGTGGAGTGGTCTCTAATCCATTCTGAATAGTGTCCTTATGAGAAGAGGAAATTTGGACACAAAAAGAAGTACCAGGGACACACCAGGTGAGGACAAACAAGAAGATGACCAACTGCAAGCCAAGGAGAGAGGCCTCAGGAGAAACCAAACCTGAAGACACCTTGACCTTGGACTTGTAACCTCCAGTGCTGTGAGACAGTAAGTCTCTGCTGTTTAAGCTGTGGTATTTTGCTACATCAGCTCCAGAAAACCAATGCAGAGAGCAAAGGTGCACGGCCTCAGGGAGCTTCCTCTGATTTCCCTACCTCCTCCCTTCCGGAAAGTCCTCTCCATTCAGTCCTGCCCCCACACCGCCGCTGGCCTTCCCCCAGCTGGGGGGCCCCCACCCACAGATGCAAACTGACACGCAGATTCCTCAGCGATGAACACCGAACACCGTCCACATTACGAAATCTCTTCCTTCTCTGACTCTGCGTCTCTCCAGAGAGGATGAGGGTGTCTTCTGAGCTCAGGCCACAGAAGCAATTTCTTCTAGAAGTGCCTGGAAAAGAGACAATGAGTCACGGAGCTGCAGACTTACATTATATAGAAAACTCACCTGAGAAAATAGCCAGGAGTTTTCAAAGCATGGTTAACTACAGCATGTCTCCTCTGTGTGTTGTCTAAGAGAATGAGGCTCTTGCCTGCCAGCAAGAGCTGGCTGGAAGCAGAGGGATCAAGTAGGCAAACCTTCAAGAGGACTGAGTTTCAGATGTGGGTCCCTGCCAGACAGGGATTGTATGTCCACAGGCAGATGTCCTTCCCTGTGACCCACGATATCACTCTGCATGGCCCTCTTCCCAGAGAGGAGAAATGGAAATACCCATCCATGGTTAGGGACTGGGATGCAGATGAGAGAAGGGAGGAAGGATCGCACAGTGTTTAAAATTTAAACAGGCTACTGAGGTTAAAATTCCTGCTCCATCACTTACGAACTACATGGCTTGAACGCATAATTCAACATCTCTAAGCTGCCATCCACTCCTCTCCAAAATGGGAATAATAGTAGCTACCTCACCAAACTGTTGGGTGGAATTATTTAATAAATAAGACAAGGTGGTAAAACCAGCAGAATATCAGGTAGATAGGAAAGTGGACAGCAACAGCGACAGCAGCAAGAGTGTTGCCAGTTATTAATAAAATGGTGACCAAGCAGAAGGATACAGCGTTTGCAGAGCTCTGACAGAAGTAGAAAAGGAAGAACTAGAGATGTGGGTGAGGAGGCTAGAGGCCAGGTCAGAAGATCCTTCTGGGGCGGAGGAATGTTGAGTGGAGTCAGAGGGAGATAAGACCTTGAGACAGAGAGGGAGGTGGTGGGGAAACCTCCCGTGGTATTGGAGTTTCCCCTGTCTTTTAGCTAAGTATGCTAACAAAAGTGCATTCTGGTGGGAAGGCTTTCCCACTAGAAACAGTCAAGTTACTTAATCTGAGAAGCGATCTTCTCCAGGAACTACTACACTGAGAATCACAACAACAGACCAACCTCAGACACATCCCAGGGCAACAGCCCAAAACACACAGTTCTGCTGTGGCGGGAGAACCTGCTATTTTGAAAAGTAGATTAAAAAGTAGGAGCCCCTCTAAATTAGATCAACAACCGGGCGCCAACTCACAGGGCCCTTCTAGCCAAGAGAGGCTGTCCAGAAAGCAACAGCTCAGCCGCTCACTGGCCAGCCCAGCATCCGTGGCGTGCCTGGGTGTTTCTCGGACTGAAAGCTGAACTTAACCAGGAGACGCCACTTTCCCCTTAGGAAGAAAAGTGGTAGAAAATTTTGGAGAAGGATGAAGGGTATTTTTTCTCCATTAACAGAATATTCACACAGGCCAGTTAGCAGCCATCAATAAAGCGATGGTTATTCAACAAAAGGTTATCGTGAAATCATTTATTAGAGAAAAGTTTCAAATTTGAACTTTATTGTAAGTCTGAATAAAATTATTTTCCATACGGATTAAAGATTTAATGTTTATAAAAAGGAAGAAGAAGAAAAAGAAGAGGAGGAGGAGGAAGAGCATAAACAAGCTAGAAGAAATCGTAAGTGTGCCTTTAACTCATCTTGAAGTAGCCTGGCTCTTTTAAAATACAGCCACAAGTTCTGTGATGTACTTCCCATGAAGCCACTTGAATGTGGGCAGTCTTGAGACTGCTCTGACCAACAGAGTAGTTGATGTCCAAGGCTATGTCATAAAGGCTTATAGCTTCCACTTTGTTTTTGGAATGCTCACCATGTAAGAATTCTAACTACCCCAAAGCAGCCATGCCGGTGGGCCATAGGCAAGCACTGGCAGACAGTCCCAGTTGAGCCCAGCCTTTCTGCCATCCCTACCAAGGCTCCAAACATGGGAGTGATACCATCTGGTACTAACCAAGCCAGCTCCTCCATCAGCTGATGAACACTGAATGATTTCTGTCAACACCAAGGGGTGCAGAAGAACTGCCAGCTGAGCCCTGCCCAAATTCGTGACCTACAAAAATTATAAAATACAACAAAGCGATTGCTGTTTTAAGCCATTAAGTTTTGAGGTCACTTGACACGCAGCATAGACAACTGGACTGGTCGGGAAGAACGTTCTAAGCACAAAAGCTCATAAGTAATCTGAAGAATAGTAGAGTTGAAATTGTAAACTGCTCTATGTCAAGTATCATCATATATAAAATTAAAAGGTAAAGATGAACTAGAAAAATATTCTTGCAGCACATCTAACGGACAAACTAGAAGAAAACTGCAATAGAAAAAATGTGAAATAACAGTTATCAGAAAAAAATGTAAAAGGTAAAAGAGAAAAGATGTTTATCACTATTAATAATAAAATAAATGCAAATTAGATAATATGATACTTTTTTGCCTTTAAATTTGCAAAGATTTTTAAAATGGTAGCACTCAAAACCTGCAAGACTGCAGTATGGCAGGAATTTTCCAACACTGCTGGTGGGAATGGAAATTGGTAATCTTCCTGGAGAAAAATTTGATGATATAAATCAAAAGCCTTAAATAGCCTTTGCTCAAGCAATCCAACTTCTAAAAATTAATGAGATGTAGCCAAATAGTTCTTACAAACATTCTCATCACAGCACTATTTATAACAGTGAGAAATTATAAACAACCAACAAAACATCCAATGGTAGAATTGTTGCTAAATTTCATATAATGAAATACAATGGAGTTATCAAAAATCATGTTTCCCAAAAGATTCAATGCTAGGAGAATACATTTACAACAGAAATAAAGTAGAAAAATGTACAGAAAGAATAGCCATAGTTTTGTTTACATACATGAATAGATAGATTTTAAAAACTGGATGGAAGCTGGGCATGGTGGCTCATGCTTATAATCCCAGTACTTTGGCAGGCTGAGTCAGGAAGATCACTTGAGGCCAGGAGTTTGAGACCAGCCTGAGCAACATAGTAAGACTTCACCTCTACAAAAACTTTGTAAAAATTGGCCAGGTATGGTGGCATGCACCTGTATTCCCAGCTACTCAGGAGGCTGAGGCAGGAGGATTCCCTGAGCCCAGGAGTTCAAGGCTGCAGTGAGCTATGATCACACCACTGGACTCCAGCCTAGGCAACAGAGAGAGACCCTGTCTCTTAAAAAAAAAAGAGAGAAAATGAGGAGAGATTTACACCTCCAAGAAGATGGACTAGATATACTTTTCCCTGTTCCACCCACTAAGCACAAGTGAAAATCCTGGACGTTATATATAAAACAAATATAAGACTCTAAAAAGTGGAAAGAAGAAACCAGATTAGATAGGGACTCAGGACCTGAGGAACAACATGTTAGTGAGTTCCATGGGTTTTCTTTGTGACTCATACATCCCAGACTTGGAACTGAAGAAGCCCACAACCCAGAAACACCAACTGGAGCAGACAAAAAAAAACCCCAAGAAAAACCTGCTATCCCTAGCCAAAAACAGGAAAGGGAGAACTAGCAAGACAGAAGACTTTTAGACAATAACTGCTCTACTCCAGTCAAACATCACAGAAAAAAAATTGTGGCCCCCATCCCCAGCCAGCAGCAGATGCCAGTGGCAAACCTCAACTTCCACCATCATGAGGCTGTAACAAGGCATCCCAACCACCCAATGGGAGCGTCAGCGAAGGCTAAGCAGCAAGTCAGGACTTTCATCCACTATGACCAGTAGGCAGCCCTGACCTCCCCCTACATGGGGAGCCTGGAATTCCACCCCTATCCAGCAATAATGAGGCACATCTCCCACTCCACAACAGAAAGGTGACAGAGGAGGTCTAGTAGAGAATCAGAACTTTCACCACCACTGAGCAATAACCAGGACACTCCCACCAACAGAGCTCCCATCCCCACCAGCAGTACTGAAGAGTCTCCCTACTTCCCACCGTTGAATGTCAATGGAGGCCAAGTGATGAACCTGGACTTCTACCCCTGCCTGAAAGTAACAAGATGACAGCCCGCCTTTCCCCTGCTGGAATGACGTCAGAGGAGACCAGCTGAAAGAGTAGGTTCAAATAAGATCCAGAACGTCATAACATAATACCGAAATGTACAGGGCTTCAATAAAGAAACACTCATCATCCCAAGAAGACCTTGAACTAAATGAAAAAAAAGACATGCAATCGATACCAGCCAGACAGAGATATTAGATTTATCTGATGAAGATTTTTTTTTTTTTTTGAGACAGAGTCTCACTGTGTTGCCCTGGCTAGAGTGTCATGGCATCAGCCTAGCTCACAGCAACCTCAAACTCCTAGGCTCAAGCAATCCTTCTGCCTCAGCCTCCCAAGTAGCTGGAACTACAGGCATGTGCCACCATGCCCGGCTAATTTTTTCTATATATATTTTTTAGTTGTC
>NW_012151507.1:2410050-2416112 GCF_000956105.1 Propithecus coquereli
TTAAGAAGAACCAAATGGAAATTTTAGAACTAGAAAGTGTGATTATCAAAATTTAAAATCTTAGCATATGGACTTTCATTAGTTTCCTATTGCTGCTGTTACAAATTATCACAAATTTAGTAGCTTAAAACAATACAAATTTATTATCTTATAGTTCAATGATTCAATTCAATTGTGACACTATCTACCTGGTCATAGCATCAGATTCCACAAGTGGAGGGCTTCTTTCCACAAGACTGCCCCACGTCAGATGCCAGTTGCAGTCCCAGGTTGTACAGTTGTGCTTCTGATGGAATGGATTATAAATTGGAGATTCCTACAATCTCCCTGCAGGTTCCATCGTTTGCTAGAATGGCCCACAAAACTCAGGGAAATACTCTACTTACGTTTACCCATTTATTATAAAAGGATACAATTCAGGACCAGCCAGATGAAAGAGATGCTTAGGGAAAGGTACTGGGGAAAGACCCTGGAGGTTCTATGCCCTCATGGGCACATCACCTTTCTGGGACCTCCACATGTGCAGCAACCCAGGAATTGACCAAACTCTGTCTTGTTGAGTGTTACAGAGGTTCATTACGAAGACAAGATTGATTAAATTATTGGCCGCCGGCCACTGGCAACTCGACCTTCAGCCTGTCTCTTTTCCCTGGAGGTTGGGAGTGAGGCTGACACTTTCAACCCACTAATCAATGATTGGTGCCCCTGGCACCCAACCCCCACCCTGAGGCTATCCAGGAGTCCCGATGGTCAGCAATCTCATTAGCATACACAAAGATACTTGGAGTTTTTAGGACCTGTATGCCAGGAAAGGCAGACAAAGACCAAATATATATTTCTTATTATAAATCACAGTATCACAGCTAACATTGGGGGAAACTGGGTAAAGGGCACAAGGCGCTTCCCTGTATCATTTCTTACAACTGCATGTGAATCTACAATCATCTCAAAATAAAATGTTTAATTAAAAAAAATTTTAGTGTAATTTCACATAAAAATCTAGATCTCCACCTTCTCTGAAAAAATTACAAAATCTGACCCACTTCCAAATATGGCTGAAATGGCTGGAGTGGAGGAACAGCTGCACCTCCAGCCGGGGCCTGCACTTGCCATTCATCCCAGTCCTCACCACTCCCTAGCGTCTGCCACCTAGGCTAAGGTCTCTCTGCTGTTGCTCATTCAGCTTGCCCTGCTGTGTCTCTTACATCCACTGAGAGTCCCTGGCCTGGTCCCTGTAGGCATTTGACTTGTCCACTTTTGTAGATTCAGATTCCTTATACCAGAAAGCAGATCTAAGTCGTGCTGAGGTGTTAGCTCACAGAAACATCTTAATACCTTATGCCCGGAAAATGGGAACCTAAGGCACATACCATATAGTGGAAACCCTTGTAATTCAGAAAGACTTGAATTAAAATCATGGCTTTCCCACCTGACCTTGAGCAAATTCCTTGAATTTCTATACTTTCACTTATAAAATGGTGACAATATATATAACTCAATCCAACCAAAATGCCTTCCACCATAGATAGAGTAGGTGTTCATTAATATGTTTTCCCTGTAACAGCAGGAAGCCTCTTCCTCATAGCTGTGTTATTCCTCCTAGTGATCGACAGGTTATGCTAAAAGAGGTTGGTTACCACCAGAGTTTTACACATATAATTATCGTTGACTGGGAACTTTGCTAAGCATCCAGAACTATCTCACAATCCCCCCGATAACGAAACAAAGCAGGCATTCTCCTGTATTATGCTCATCTTACAAATGAGGAATTAGAGGCATGGAGTTATTTGGTTATTTAGGTTTCAGCCAATAATTCTGACTCTAGAACCTGTGCCTTGAATTACTTTTCCATCGCCTCTTGAAGTTTCTGGGTTTGGCAGAACTTGGTAGAGTTTTTCTTTCCAGCCCCTCTCAGGGACTGGCACACGCCTTTTTGCATCTCTTGGAACATTACTAAGGTAAGGTCATTAATGATAACGTCCTAGTCAGCCTCGTTTTACAGCTTTGGGGAGACTTTGAGAATGCCATCGCTGTTTCAGCTTCTTCCCCCTGGCACCTGAAATCTCGTTTGGGATGAGTGTGTGACTCAGGGACCTGCAAGCACACTGTGTTTGAAGATTTTCAGATCCCACGTGCCGAGCACAGAGTAGTATTATCGAGGATATTTTCCTATGGCAGATTTATTGGCATCCCTTTCCCAAGCCGATGATCTTTTGTTGGCACTGACTTATATTGGCAAAGAGAAGGGGACAAAAAACACAAGAAACAGTCTGAGTGAAATACCAGCTCTCCCCCGAGGACTGGTTGCTGGCCAAGCTCCTCAGGGCTTGTCACTCACCAGAGACGAAGGTACTCAGGAACAACAGGGTACTCTCTGCCTCTTGACGGCATGTCCAGGACCTTGCCAGGAAACGAAACCAGAGAGATGTCTTAGGCTTACTTCTCAGTGGTTAAGAGCTTGGACTCTCCTATAAGACAAAGCTGGATTTGATTCCTGGCTCCGCCGCATCTTAGCTGTGTGGTCAAGGTTCATAACCTCTCTTGCTAAGCCTGTTTTTCCATTTTGTAAAATGGAGATGATAATGATTGTAATACCTTCCTTACCGGGTCTTTGGAGGAAATAAAATGAGGTGATACAGGAAATGTGCTCACCACAGTGCCTCACGGGCAGTCAGCGCTCAGTAGATGTTGGTGTATTAGTGGTGGGATTTGTAATAAGCAGCAGACAAAGGGAGGGTGGTGGTATTTTAGTAAGTATCAATAAAAAAGCAAGAAAAAAAGAAATTAGACTCTAAAGGGTACTCTGAGGAACCTCACATCCCACAAGAGCTGTATTCCTCAGAGATTCCCTGGATTTAATATTTAAAACTTAAATCATGTTTTTCTATTAGATTATAATTCCAGAAATGTGTTCTGTTCAATTTTGATAAATTTAACTGTTTTCTTTAAACAATGTCCTGGCTTCACCTCTTTCTAGCTTTGTGAACTTGGGCAACATTATTCACTTTTTTAAATATCAGTTTTGTCATCTATAAACATTAAGTCCTGGAGTCACCTGAGAAAATATCCAGGGAAGCGCTTTGTAAAAGTGTAACCCTCCCCATAGAAATGCTGAGTTTTAACGGCTCCAGTGGGACTCTCAGCTGGGCACCTGACTTATGACGTTGGTAGAGTGACCTATACTTTCATATGGAAAATAACAACAGCTTAGTTTGACCTATTAAGTTGGAATTTTGTTTGGAGTATTTTCTTAAAGAAGGCAAAACTGTGGAGAAAACTGAGCTAACGAGGTACAAGCATTTAATGTGGAGAAAAATATTTTAAAAATTGATTAGTATCTTAGGAAGGTGATAAAATTCTTCTCTCACACAATTTCATCACAGAAAGGCAGAGCGATGGGTGAAGAACAGAAAAGATTTCTTCCAGCTTATCACAGAATCCATCCCTTTGACTTCAGTCTCTCCTAGATTCCAGACTGCCGGCAAAATGTTACCAAATTAACCGTGCTAACACCTTGGTTTTCATCTTATCGCTCCCCTGCTAGAGAATTCCCAGGCGTCCCTGATTATCTACATGAAAAGCTCCAAACCCGCAGGCTGATAGTTGACTGTCTCACTGTACAATCTGGCCCCACTGCCTTCTCTGCCTGGTCCTGCCTCTCTCTATCATGTGCCTGCTTCACGCTCCAGCTGTACCGTCTCCCAGTGAGTATGCACTTGTCCCCGCTCCCAACATCTGCTCAGGCTATCCTCTCACCTGTTTGTTTTCCTTTACTCTTTCATCTGTATTGAACCTACATACCCCTGTTTATTTCCTTCTTTTTGCACATCTGTATTGCCTTAATTTTCCCCAATATTTGTTATTTGCATTCTAGTTGCCCCTAGGGCCTAGCTCCTGAAATTCCTTCCCCAAAAGTCCGGGTAGGCATTGACCACTCACACTGTAAATGGAGCTCTTAGCTTTCCTGTGGGTGGATCTCTCTCCCCAACCAGGTTGTTCCTGCTGTAGGGCCAGGGTTAGGCTTTTATTTCATGTACCTTGTGTTGTTTGTTCTGTGACTCTTTCCGGAAAAGCTGGAGGGCAGCTAACAAGAAGAACACACAGACACACTCAAATGGTGAAATAGAAATAATGATAAATAGAAGAGGAGGACAAAGAGGTAAGTATGCAGTGTAGACTCAGACTTCCTCCAGGTTCTCTCAGTCCCAGGAACTCTATGTAAAGATGCTCAAGCCACAAAGACTCAGTGTACTAATATACACATTAGTACACTGTTGCTGAAACCCTAGCAAGGGAAGAGCAGGAAGAAAACCAAACACAAGCGAAAAGAATAGAAGTTGTAACAGAAAGAATCCTAGAGTCTGAATCCTTCATTCATTCATTTATTTCTTTATACAATAAAAATTTTTAAGCATCTATGATGTACCATGTACTGGTTATATAGTTGGTTCTATAACTTAAGTGGGTCTCTTCACTTATCTAGCCTCACTTGTTAAATAATAAAAATTAAAATAAAAAAGGAGGATTAAACTCGTGTTCCTTCCCTACTGAATGTACCATATATTTGAAAGAAAGCATTATTTCCATAGATAGCACTGAAAGGCAGGACAGGCCCATATGCTTGAGGTCTAAAACTAGTTCGGAAATTAAACATTAATCCTAAAAAAGAGCTAATGTTTTCTGACTTTTTAAATATTTCATGTGTGGGTTTCATGGACATTTGCATTTATAAAGAGAATTAGGTAAATCTAACAATTAAGAAATGTATAAATATTAGTCAACCTCACTGGTAATCAAGTAATTGAAAAGGTGATATCGTTTTGAAGATGATGGAAAACCACAATGAAATCCCACGACATACCCACTAGAATGTCTAAAATGAAAAAGATTTATAATGCTAAATATTGGAGAGGATGTAGAATAAGTGAGACTCTGACCAGTGTGTAAATTGTAACAACCACTTTGAAAAACAGTTTAACGACTTCTTAGAAAGTTAAAATGGACATTTAGCCTATGACCTAGCAATTCCACTCCTAGCTATCAATCCAAGAAAAATGAAAATATTTGTCTACAAAAAGCCTTATATAATAATGTTCATAGCAGCTTTACAAATAGTAGCTAAAACTGGAAATAATCCAGATGTTCATCAACAAGAGAATGGATAAACAAACTGTGATATATTCACACAATAGAAGAATACTCAGCAATAAAAAAGTAATGAACTCCTGATACATGAAACAACTTGGATAAGTCTCAAAAAGCTTATACTGATTGAAAGCATATAGTGTATGATTCCATTTATATGGAATTCTAGAACCTACAGTGATAGAAATCAGACCAGTGGTCGCTTCTGGGGTGGGGGGAGAGGAGGAGAAAACTCTGTCTCAGAAGGAGGGGAAGGCACAAGGAAACTTCCAGGGAGGACTGAAATATCCCATGTCTTGACATGCATTTGACTTAAAGTCTAACCATTTCTCTACATTCAATTACGTCTCAATAAAACAAAGAAACTTTAAAAGATAATGCTGAGGGAACTTTGGGGAGATGGAGATGTTCTAAAACTGGATTGTGGTGATGGTTACACAGCTGTATACATTTATCAAAAATCATTGAACTGTTCACTTACACTGAGTGAATTTTACTATGTGTCAATTATATCTCAATAAACTGTTAAGTAAAAAGTCAATGCTCCGTGATGGCTATTGGGATGTAGAGAAAGGTAATCACTCACGGATTATGGGTACAACTTTTCTTCAGGGCAGTTTGGTGATGTGTATCAAGAGTTTTGCCGTAAGTATGCTTCTGGCCGAGTAATTTTACTTTGGAAATTTACCGTAAGAAAATAACCAAGGACATGCACAAGGATTTAGTTTTAAAAATGTACATTGAATTGAAGCGTTGTTTGTAATGATAAAAATTGAAAGCAATTTAATGTCTACCAACAGCACATCAGTGAAATAAATGTGTATGAATGTGTGTATAAACTATAGCTATTATAGTGTTGTAAATTAATATTTATCAACATGGAAAGCTATTTATAACATAGTAATAAAAAAAGTGGG
>NW_012151507.1:2416162-2464493 GCF_000956105.1 Propithecus coquereli
TGAGGGAACTTTGGGGAGATGGAGATGTTCTAAAACTGGATTGTGGTGATGGTTACACAGCTGTATACATTTATCAAAAATCATTGAACTGTTCATTTACACTGAGTGAATTTTACTATGTGTCAATTATATCTCAATAAACTGTTAAGTAAAAAGTCAATGCTCCGTGATGGCTATTGGGATGTGGAGAAAGGTAATCACTCACAGATTGTGGGTACAACTTTTCTTCAGAGCAGATTGGTGATGTGTATCAAGAGTTTTGCAGTAAGTATGCTTCTGGCTGAGTAATTTCACTTTGGAAATTTACCATAAGAAAATAACCAAGGACATGCACAAGAATTTAGTTTTAAAAATGTATGTTGAATTGAAGCGTTGTTTGTAATGCATAAAAATTAAGAGCAATTTAATGTCCACCAACAACAGCACATCAGTGATATGTGTATGGATGTGTGTATAAACTATAGCTATTATAATGTTGTAAATTAATATTTATCAACACGGAAAGCTATTTATAACATAGTAATAAAAAAAGTGGGTTGGAAAAAATATACAGAAAACAGCATGATTAATATTATTATATATTACTAGTATTTTTAGTATTATGTAGTAGTGTTATTATATACACATAGTTCTGTAGGGATATATTTAATGTATAGCAAAGTGATAAGTGTAGCTACCTCTGGGTGTTACGATTAGCAGGGTAATTTTCTATTCTTTCGTAATAATTATATGTGCCTTTTACAAAAGATATATATGTCATTCTTAATTTTCAAAATAATATTTAAAATGACTTAATCATGAAAGAAGACAGAAATCATTAGAACCATGGTTCACATGTGGTAAATAAGGTAAATATGGGGTAAAGTGGATCATATACTTTGTGACTCTAGTGAGTTCTGAAAATTTGGTGCAAAGATGTGTCTAAATTGAATTGCATTTCCATTATGCTAATGAAAAATCTGCAAGCAAAGCAAAGAATCATTTGAGGATGTGAGTGACTATTGCCCTGTGTTTCTTCTTGGAAGTTCACATCATTTCAACTTTCAGATTTGCTTAAATCGGAAACACCCAAATCATTATTTTTTGTAATATCCTGATCAGATTATTGATCTCAATCATATTAAGAAAGACGGGTCTATGTTGTACTTTTACTTTCCCAATTTGCGGGGTGCAGTCACCTTCTCACCTATTTGGGGGACAGCCTGAAAGGGAAGAATTTACTTGCTTAAAGAATTTGCATTGTTAAATAAAAACCACAGGAAGCTGTTGTTTAGGACCAAGCTTCTGCACTAGGCCCCAAGAGACCAAACTAAAAATCAAAATGGAGTTACCCGTGCTAAAGTTCCACATTACCAAAAAAAAAAAAAAAAAAAAGTTGTTCTCAGATCTTCCAAGAAATCTGGAGAGAGAGTTAAAAGCCACTTTTCCAAACAGGCAGATTTTCAATCATCAACCGGTATGATAATAAAGTTCCTTCTCCTTTAATCCTTAACAAAAAAGCTAGGCTGAAGTAACCTGATATTAACTAATCAGTTATTTTTTTATTGTTCTTTCTCCAGGTCTCCTCCTTACAAGGAAAGTAACTTTGAAATGACCAATCTGCTTTTTGTTCTTTGTTTATGCTTCCTTCGGCCCCTTCTGTCTATAAAGCCAAACTCCTGCTGGACTCTTGGGAACACTTAACTCCATTTTATGGAATGAAGTCTTGCCTAATTCTAGAATTGCAATAGAGCCAATTGAGATCTTTAAATTTGTTGTAATTCTGTCTTTTGACAGGTTGATTTCTAGAATTACTGATAATTGTATAAAGCTGCTTTTGCCAGACTCTGATGAGGAAACAAAGCAATCTCCATGTCCAAGAGAAAAGCAAAGAAAATAGGCATCTCTGGGTAAAGTTGACCCCTCAAGAGCATTCCTTCCAGGAAACGCACATGAAACAAAAACATCTAGGGTGCACCTTTCTCCAGAGAGCTTGAGCTCTAGCCAACAGTCACCTTGGCCCGACACTGTCCCCATCTGAAGACAGTGAAACGTAAGTACAGAGAGGGCGACTTGCCCAAAGTCATGCCAAAAATCTTTAGTGAGGTTATGATTAGAATCCTTTGTCTTCCAAAAGTGTCAGAGCTCTAGTAAGTCAAGGACATAGTGTGGTGCAATGAAAAGACCACTAACTAGACTAGGAGTCAGGAAACCCGGGTCTCGGGGATGGTTTGTCACGTAGTTAGCCCTGTGCCCTTGGGCAGCCGCCTAACCTTTCAGGGACTGCGCCTTCTCACCGTAAGCCCAGCCCGAGGATCGTTCAGACTAACTGTAGGCCAGGCTGGATGAGGGAAGCCATTTTGCTTCCAGTGTGCCTTCGTTTGTTCTGTCTTAAAAGTTTAGAATTAACCTGCGGCTCGCTTGCTTACACAGCTGCCCGGCACAAGATTGGAAAATGACCTTGAGGAAAAACAGATCAAGAATCCGGAATTAGCCAACACCTGACAACCTATTGTTTGCTAATAACCATCAGGCGAGTCTTGATGACCTGCACAAAGCCTGCTTTCTGTCGCCAAACCTCTTTCCCCCTTCCCTTGATAAATTGCTCAGTAAGCGGAGGAGATGAGAGGGTCTTTGAGACAACAGGCCATCATCTCCTCCGGCTGCCAGCACTTGAATGAACCACCTTTCCTTCACCAACACCTGCCTCTCCTGTCTGGTTCTTGGGTGATGGGCCGCTGAACCTGCATTTGGCAACGGCATCTGTAACATGAGGAGGTTCTAGCAGAAAACGTTTAAGAGCTTCCCCAGATCAAACAGCCTGTGGCTCTAAGAAGCTCATACTCCTCCCTTCCCTGCCCCCTCAGGTTTAGTCCTGGCAGGCATTCTTGCCACTCCACCTTCCCTCCATCCATGGTTCCCTTGAGCACACCTGTCCTGTGATCGCCAAGCCGTGGAAGCTCAAAGGGATGTCCCATGAGCCACCCAAGCAAGTGCTGAAACATTTCCCCTGTTACTGCTGCGATTTGCCTAGAGCCATGTTAATCCTTTTTTCCTGCACAACTGGATTAACTAGGCACACATGTGTCTGTAGACAGAACACTATTGAATACACTTTGCAGAGTAAATAGAAGTTTATTTTTTTAAAACAGACACCAAGTGCCTGTGGATGCATGAAGCCAGGATGAATGATTTTCTCAGCCTGCCTCTCCCTGGAGCTGGGACCACCCAGGTGCTGACCCAAAGAGGAGGGAGAGCTTGGGCACTCAAAGACAGGATCTGGCCACATTTAGCCAGACCAAATCATAACCCAGAAAAAGGCGACAGAGAAAGGACTGGGTTGTGCTACTAATTCAATTTTCAACTTCAGTTAACTTTATTGGCCTGACAAGGTAGACACGGTGCCAAAGTCAATAGAGTGGATCTGTATGCCTAAGGCAGGTTTTGGTGCTAATGGAGGTTTTATGCCAGACAGTCTGTCCTCTGAATGTTTCCCAGTGTCCTTCTTGGTCTCCAGCTGCCACATGTTGTAGTTATGAGCTTACTATTGATGGTCATGGGATTAAATTTTGGGTCTCCAACCAAACTTTTGATAAGGATCTTTTCTCCTGAAAATTCTTTACACTATTTGGAAAAACCTTGTGAACTGTTATATTTTTATTTTGTTTAACATATAATGCACAAGAGTAAAAATAAGCAAATGTTTTCAGATAGGATAATATTTAAATAGTTCGCTCTCTAGGCATGTTTTTAAAATAAAAAAAAAAAACACTAAAAAACCTACCTAAAATTTTTATATCAAAAATTCTTGCTTTAATGTTTACATTTCTAGTAAACATCTAGCTAAGCTGTTAATACCTAGGATCTTTCTGCAAAGCGCTCCATTCTTAGGAGAAACAGGTAAATGGCTCTTTTCTAGTTGGGCAAGGTTTTATAACCCTAGTGGCACAGAGACACGCTACACTACAACTATCGGGAGTCTAGCTTGAGCTGCTAGGGCAGGAAACACGTACAGACAATAGATGGAATCAGATCATGAGCAGATCATGACCCTAGCCAGTAAGTATGTGATAATGGCTAAGCTTAATGCTTAAACAAATATTTATTTTAAAAGGTATAAACGTGGGAACATAACATATTTCAGATACACCTCACATGTGGCATAAGCCTGCCATTTGGAGCACATAATTTATGGACAAAGTATCACCCTTACCTGGTGGCAGCATGCACTGGTTATAGAGCTATTATTTTTCTGCAAGCTTTCTGTGTTAAATGACTGAATGCATTTGTACCTACAAAATCTAGAATATTTAAGCTATAAGGAACTTAATCATCTAGTACAATTCCTGACATTTCACAGAAACTGAGATGCAGGTATTTTTGTTTTCATGTTTTGCTCAAGGTCAACAGCTAAGGTGATACTGAATTCAGGTGTCTTGACTCTCAGAACAGTCCATGTCCCATCATGCCAGGATCCCACTGCACATTTGGATTCTGAACATTGCCCTCAACATATTTATATAAAATTGAAACTTTAGTCCATAAAGAGGCCAATGTCCACCAACAACAAACCAACCAATAAGTCTTAACTATTTTTCAATTTCCCCTTAGCAATTTACTTGTTCATTCTAATGGTCTTTCTAAGGAAAGATGGATTTACTTTTGTTCTTATTTTTGCTTAAAGATACCCTGTAATTTAATTTAAAAGCCAAGGAGCAATCAAAGCCTTCTTTATCCTGCGGGTTTAATAAGCATTCCCAAAGGAGGGTCATGGTCATTACTGACACAAACCTAACATCAGTTATATGAGTCAGAAGATATCTACGTCTATGTATATATCTATAGCTATCCTACATCAGATAAGATATTGTTAAAATAGTCCAATTCCTAGACAGATTTTAAAAATAAAAATGTCACTAAAAAAATACCTAAAATTTCCTTATCAAAAAATCTTGCTATAATGTTTCAGATAGATATAGGTATCTCCCTTCTTGCCTTCTAAAGATTTGAATAAGCCTTCAAAAGTTACACTCTTCAAAGTGACTGCATGGCTGGTGAGCACAGAATGGGAGGTCAGACTAGTCAGAGAGTAAATGGCATAAATAATCAAGCTCTGGACTTTCCCCTTCCAATCAAAGGCTTTAGGGAAGGAACCATTCCCCTGGGTCAAGATCTTAAATATTTCAGTACACTTTGAGCATCCTTATGTTTGCAGTCCTTACTAGTTTTAAAGGTGTCCAACTTGAGGGACTGGGATGAAATCAAGGACGAAGATTAATCAGCTAGGATCTCCATTTCCTAAAGCACTGGGAGCTGTTAGCCAGAAGAACAGCACATCATACTTTGATGAGGGAAATTAAAATATTCTCCCAAGAAATTCTATTTGTAAGACATTTTCTAAATTGAATTCCAGTCACAGAAATATTTTTGGCAAGTAAGCAACAGGGGGCTGAGAGCCTGGTCTGTGCCAGCTTTGCTGACTCCAGCAACCAAGGCTGGAATATCTGGCCCAGAGAAGGGTAAGCAAATGCCGGTTGGGCTGAGCCCACGTGAGGAGGGGCAAACGCTGGCTAGGCAGCAGCTCTTTCACTGCTGGGCACCCAGTCTTCCCCAGACTCCAAGGCATAGTGTTGCAACATTGACAGGTGCATGTTAGAGATGGAGACAGCTGGGAGAGCGGGAAAGAGGCATGAGGTTATGTATCCTACAGTCCCCAACCCGGGGCTGATACCAGTCTGCAGCCTGGTAGGGACCAGGCCACAGAGCTCTGCTGCACCCCCACCCCGCCATACACACTCTCCAGTCGGTGGAAAACTTGTCTTCCATGAAACTTAGGAACCTGGGGGCCAAACAGCAGGAGGTGAGCAGCAGGCAAGGGAGCAAAGCTTCATCTGTATTTACTATTTACAGCTGCTCCCCATCGCTCGCATCACTGCCTGAGCTCTGTTTCCGCCTCCGCCACCCCATCCATGGAAAAATTGTCTTGCATGAAACCGGTACCCGCTGCCAAAGAGGTTGGTGACTGCTGCATAAGCCCCCAGACCCCATGAATCCAAAGTGGGTGTAGTGGGAGCATGACCCTGGGTCAACTGGAGTTGTCCTAAGGTCCACACTGAGTCAGCCTTCGGGGGAGCCTTGTCTTAAAGCTGCTTTGTAAAATGACATGCTTAGGAGGATCTGTAATTCACCAGCATCCCTGAGTGTAAGGCTTGGTTGATAGCTCTCAACCTAGCTGCAAAGAGGGAAAAAACATGAGTTTGAAAGAAAATATCCCTGATATATGCAACAACATGGATGGATCTCAAAATAACTATGCCAAGTAAAAGAAGCCAGATTTTTTAAAAATGAGTACATACTGCATGATTACATTTATGTAAAACTCTAAAAAATGCAAACTAACCTATAGTGACAGAAAGCAGATCACTGGTCACTTGGAGGTGGGGGCAGAGGGAAGGATTACAAAGGCATACAAGGAAACGTGGAAACTTTGCGGGGTGATAGATACATTCACTATCTTGAGTGTCATGATGGTTTCATGGGTGTTTACACACGTCAGACTCATCGAATTATACACTTTAAATATATGCAGTTTCTTGTACATGAATTATACCTCGGTGAAAAAAGATCCATATGCAATCTCGGAGATTCTGCTTCACTTGGTCCAGGGTGGGATCTGGGCATCAGAGTCTTTAAAAATCTCCCCAGGGCCGGGTGCGGTGGCTCACGCCTGTAATCCTAGCTCTCTGGGAGGCCTAGGCGGGTGGATTGTTTGAGCTCAGGAGTTCGAGACCAGCCTGAGCAAGAGCGGAGACCCCGTCTCTACTAAAAATAGAAAGGAATTAATTGGACAACTAAAAATATATAGAAAAAACTAGCCGGGCATGGTGGCACATGCCTGTAGTCCCAGCTACTCGGGAGGCTGAGGCAGGAAGATTGCTTGAGCCCAGGAGTTTGAGGTTGCTGTGAGCTAAGATGACGCCACGGCACTCTAGCCCAGGCAACACAGTGAGACTGTGTCTCAAAAAAAAAAAAAAAATCTCCCCAAATGATTGGGAATGTGCAGCCATGGTTAAGGTGAAGAACCTTGCTAGCCACAGTAAGGACTTTGGTTATATCTGCAGTAAGACTGGAAGCCATTGAACGTTGTAAGAAATTCAAGTCAAAAACTCTCCTGCCAGCCCCAGTGCCTTTTGAGGATATGAGCCCCTGACGGGGAAGCAATTACAAATTCAACTTTTGTGAACTCCACTAGAAAGAATAAGCAGAGCCATTTTCGCGTTGAAGTGTATCGTACAGTTCTCAAATAAGTGGAAGTTTACGTCACTCCACATGCTTCAATTATCTTGTGTCTATCGATGGCATTTGTGATGGGTGGTTTCTTTTATGTTCTGGAAGAACTTACCACATTTGGACGTGGGTCTGTTGGTTTGCTGCCAGGTAGGAAACTGGCTTCCAGTTGTCAACCCAATCAAGGTGACTACTGTGACCGCTGATTGTAGATTCGAAAAGCTCACAGATCGTGCACCAACATCTATCGTCCTCACACCGTTCTCAGACTTCTTCATGGACTCTTCAGTCAATATCATTTTCTCAGAGAGTATAAAGCTCAGTTCCAGGGGCAACCTGAACTATGAGATTCATTCTCCATGGGAGGGATAAGTGGCTTCTAATCTTACTATACATTCATTAGGGATGAGCCAGCAGACCAGTTTTCATAACAGTCTTGTGCCAGTATGGCTGTTCCTTCCTGTGGTGGCCTGGGCTTTTGGATCCAATTAAAATCCCAGTCCCAGTGCTAATTAGCTGTGCCTTTGAGCAAGTTACTGAAAGTCTCTGAAATACATGGAAATACATCTATCTTACAGAATTGCAATATCAGTTAAAAGCGACATCTGTTCATTTATTCATTTTCAACTATGTATAGTGACAAAGAGAAAGGAGCCCCTGACATCTGAGAGCCGGCCTTGTACCACTGCTAGGCCCTGGTGTTGCTACGAACTGACCCAACACTCAAAACTAGGTCTTGGTGTTCTCCTGTTGAACAGAAACAATTTCACGTAACAGCAGAAATGGCGACTCGGTGACCATGCTGGAAAAAGACAAAAACAAGAGCATTCTGTGACCGTATCCAAACAGACAAAAATGTGAACACTGTCCAAATCCCCAAAATGACTAAACGCCCTCCTATTCTGACTAATATGAATGACTGTTACTTTTTTTTTAAACAATCACTGCTTTAGCCTCATTCTAGCTTTAGCCTCATTCTAGTCTGCCCCCCTCGTAGATAATATACCCAAGCACAGAATTACTCCTGCTTTCTGACAGCATCTAATCCAGAGCAAAGCCTGCTTCTTTAAATCCTACCCAAAATAACCTAACACAAGCCCAGTGCTTTACTAAGTCCTTCTAGCAGCTTCTTCCTGAGACATCCCATGAGTGTGTGTTCTCCCCCGTTGCAATGAGTCATAAGCCCAACTTGTTCAATGACAGGTGTGTTCCTGGCCATCTTTAGCTAGAGAACCAAGTGACAATGGAGTCTGTTCTTTGCCAAGCAAGGTGCTAACTTCTGGGCTTGCAACTCTACACAAAACAGCTTTGCCCTGCCCTCAGGAAGCTCACAGTCTAATGGAGGAGACAAAGGAGCAAGGAGCAGCAGGCAGAATGACCTCTAGATCATGACAAGTTGGACAAAATTCAAGAGTATCATGTTAAATAGTCTGCAGATGTGTGATTCTTTCTAAGAATATGAAAGAATTGAAAACCCCATCAAGCTCAAATGTATTTATTATTAGCAAGAAGATAATGCACACAAATCTTAGGATCCCATCGTGTGTTTAAGTTAGAGTTACTTGTAAATATATTTACACATTTTAAGGGCCAAGAAAATGCAAAATTCAGTGAAGTGATCGACAAGAATGGGAGCTGTAGCCTTTCTTGAGTAAAGACAGAACTAAATGCAGCAACTGGGAACCTAGGGGACCAACCTCTTCAGTGTGAAAGCCTATGACATTGCAACCACTGATGAAGGCTCAGTGAGTCCCACGTGGTCACCAAGAAGCCCATGCCCTGGCCAACACTCTGCTCGGAAGTAACTTCATTTATCTGTGATAGCAAATATCTTCCCTTAGGTAGGGCATGTGTTTCCTAGTACCAGGAAGATTGAAAATTAAGTACGGAAAGATTTGAAAGAACAAAACCATAGTATTGATAGTTCTGTATTAAGAAGAAAATTATGTATATTTGCTGTATTGTGTATTTGCAATTTTTGATAGAATTGTACCTACTGAAGTCATAGCCCTGTAATGCTAATTTAAAATATAATTGAGTAATTGATGTAGAATTTTATGGTTTTAAGTTCTTACAAAGCTTATTGGAACATGTAAGAGAAACTTAGGACCCTACATTTATACATTGAAGGACTTAAATGTATGTAAGTATTAAAGTACTCCAAAACATTGTATTTGCTAATCCAGACAGACAGATAGACAGATAGGTAGAGAGATATAATTTATAGTCACAGCTTAAAACATTTGAGAGTAATGAACTAACTTTATTCATAAGTCCTTTAGAAGTGATTGCTAACCTCTGCTAGACTAAAAATAAATAATTACATGTGTAAGTTGAACCAAAATAAACTAAGTTTTTCTAATTCTAACTTTAATCATATTAACTTTTAATCCAGAAGTAAATCCCTGAATAGTGTCTTCTACATACAAAATCCCCCTTCAATGACATCTAGAAACTCCTATTCACGTGATCAATTGCCGGAACGTGCGGCAAGTGCTGTGAGGGGAAGATAAGACACCATACGGAAACAAACAGGAGGGATGGTTTTGGGGTGTCTAAGAGGGACCTTAAGAAGGAGGAATAGGTGAGCCAAGAAAAAGGCGTGAGGATTGAGGGAGGGAGGGAGAGCCACAGGGAGTTCATTCATTTATAAATTCTGAGTGTGTGCCAGGAACGAAACTAGGAGCTGGAGAAAGAGCAGCAAACCCAACAAGGCTTCTTTGCCCTGGAGCCCAAGGCCAGGCAGTAAGAGGGAGCTCGGCCTCTTAGGGGAACAGAAAGAAATTCAGTGTGAGTGAAGCCCACCCTGGGAGGGTCCGAGGAGGCCCCGCCCACTCTCCCAGATGGGTGAGCCTCTGGACCCTGATGGGTGGCATGCCTAATATGGTTGAGGAACCAGAAGGCCCCCCACAAACTGCTCCTTCTGCAGCATTTCCCTTGCTTAATTTCTTTTTGTTTGGGGGATCAGAAACCTATTTGTAAATTAAACATTTAAACTTTCGCAGGGCTTAACTACCCAAACTACCAACCCCTTAGCCCAGTGTCCCTGATGCCTAAACAGGTGGAAGACAAGAGAGAAGCCCATCTTTTGCTTAAGCCTGAGGCCATGGGCTGCAGGAACTGGCGAGATTTGCTCATAAAGACCACTGAATACCTGCAGGAGGAAGGATCTCGGCTCTCAGCGTTGCCATGGGGACTGCCAGCTGAATCAACTGAATGCTCTGCAGATAATGACTCTTCTTTTAAAAGAGAAAATAGTTCCTATTTTCCAAAGGCTAAATGGGGAGTGAGTTGGTGGTGAGAGGGAGAAATAGGTCTGTGAGGGTAAGAAGTGAGGAGCAGGGCTGGCAAACTCACCAAAGAAGAATGAGGACAGACTGCCCCAGGACCAGGGATCTAGAGGGTTATGCTAACCCATGCCCAGAGTTTAGGCCTCCACCGGAGGATGTGGGTGTACTCAATGTATCTCTTACAGAGAATAGCAGATCTGAGATTTGCAAAACTAATTTTCAATTTCATAGGCTCAGCCTTCAAATAATGCTAAGCCGCATCGCATGTTTAATAGGTCAGACACGTGCCTCAGGAAGAAGTACCCAAGAAGCATTTCCTCCAAAGGTCCTGGGGACACTATGAAACGGGTTCCATTTAGAGAACCGTTTGCATCAGTGTGTGCAGACCCTCTGTATGTGTGTGCAGGGCACCTAGGCCTCTCCCTGCTAGGAATACAGTCTGGGATCGCCTAGTGGATATCTGACTATACAGACTTGGACGTTATCCCCAAATCTCCATGGAAGAATTGTTTCTGTGTTTCCAGTCAACAACAGTTGAGCCAAACTGCCTTTGATGTCCCCAGAATTAGCTGATCACCCAGATGACACTGAACAGAGTGAGATGATTGGAAGACAGCAGCTCAGCTCTGACATCTGCCCAAGGCCAGCAGCAAGGGTTCCAGGAGTTACATGAGCTACTAGGTCCATCAATCTACCATCTGTCGCTGGCTTACCTTGCCACTTTGGGTCACTGACTTCCCCACTCTGTGCCATCTGTGAAATGTGCATAATAGCACACCATGTCCTTCCGTCCCACCACCCTCCTCTCCTGTTCTATCTCCCTCCCTTCTTCCCTCCTGTCCTCCCCCTCTCTCTTCCTCTCTTCCTCTCTACCGCCTTCTCTCTCTCTCCTTCTCTCTTTCCCCTACAGAAGAGAGATAATGTGTCTTTAAAGTGCTTTGAGCTCCTTGGAGATAGAGGGTCTATAAATATAAGCTGTTATCACTGTTACCATGGAAACACACACAGACAACTGTGCTCTATCCCTGTATTTGCTGAGCATAATTCTGGCCTTCTTGCCCTGCTGCCTGTTAAACAATCAATTTTTTTAAAAAGCTCTGCCGCCAGGTAGGAGGTGGGGACTCAGGGCTGAACTTGTTTGCTCTTCAATTGTTCTTTGTGTCAATTTTCAAAAATTGTGCTTCTGTTTGCTAAGATAGAGAATGGTATAAGGTTGGCCAGAGCCAGCTGTTAAACCAAGGATGCAAATGATGACAGGCACAGGAGTGCCACCCAACCCAGGGCCCTAATCTGCAACAGGATTCAGGCAAGGGAGACTTCCCTGAGCTTCAGAAATAATATTCCACTCATTTCCTAAATTCGCTCCAACTCCTGACTCCTCGACTTCAGAACCACGGCTCGCAAAATGTTGGGATAAAGAGGGTCTACACCTTTCTGCCAGTCTGTGACCTTCTGGAAAGCAGAGGCTATGTCTTTCTCATTATTTTCTCCACAGGGTTCAGCTTTCTCCACGGTGCCTGGCACACAGCAGATGCTGTATGGAGGTTTGTAAAAAAAAAAAACAAATAACCGAATGAATAACTGGCTGTCATTTTCTATTACACAGCTGAAAGTGCTGCAGGTGACGATGTGCCATCAAGGGTCAGCTTGGACTCAAGATCCCAGAATACATCATTATTGGCACAGCCTACCTGCCCCCCTAACCCCACCGTCACAACGAAGCAACGATGTCGCTTCACTCGTCATTTTATTGGTGGTCCTGGGAAAGTTGCTCTGTGACTGAGAGCCTGATATAGGAGAGTCTAGAACAGCATATCCTAGGTGTTAACCAGACAACTGAAAGATTCTGTGCATGAGGTGAGGATGTGAAAACTGTAGGAAAATCCTTAGTCCTTTCAGGTAAAGAATGCTGTGATCTCAGGGGCAAGCTTCCCAGGCCTCCTGTTAGCAAAGGCAGTGAAATGGGAATGGGCTTTAGAGTCACACAAGCAGAACTCACTGTGTGAGCCCTGCCACTTACTGACCTTCGTGAGCCTCAATGCTCCTATTTGTAAAATCAGTATAATAGCACTTATTTCACAAGTGCATGGTGATGGTTAAACAAAATAAGAATATAAACCTACAGCTCGGTGCCTGGCACTGGTCAGTGATTAACACATGTCCATCCCATTGCGTGAGTTTGCCAATATGCATGAAGAAATCCATTTATTTTTAATATTTCACTTACTAGTTCATTGTAAAGGCCTGGTAAGTGTTTCGGATCCCACCAAGATGGCGGCATGTGATGTCCCTGCCTTTGGAAAGTGGGATGGGAGGATGTGAAGGGAGAGAGAGAATGTCCAAGCACACACAGGCAGCAAGGCAGGACCTGCTACATAATTGGAAGGGTCCAGTGCAAAACAAAAATGTGAGGCACTTGTTAAAAAATTATTAAGAATTTTAAGAAGGTGATAGCTGAGCATTAAACCAAGCGGGGACCTTCTATGCTCAGGGTCCCATGCAACTGCACAGGTTTCACACCCATGAAGGCAGCTCTGGAGCCAGGGGTAGAGGTCAACTTGCCTATGGTCCCCAGTCTTGGTACAAAGATCACACGATGACGTAAATAGAGTGAGTGACAAGATTCACAGTGTTACCCAAATGCTGCTTTTGTCACCCCTGTGGGTCTAAAGCAATCAGAGAGGCCACAGGAATGTTTTCTATGAAACACTGGAATACACTGAATTCATATTCTAAGCTAAACCTAAACTATAGTAAAGGTCATTTTGGGAGGAAAACACTCATAAAAATAAGTAAACTCCTATAAGAGCAGTTAATGATTACACAAAACACATAATGGTTGTGTTCAGAGATTCAGATTGTTCCCGTATCCTTGTTCACAGAGGTTATACGGGATAGGTCAAATTATAAAGCATATAAAGAACATTCATCCACTTATGCAACTACTATTTATTAAACACCCACTGTATACAAGGTACAGTGCCAGGCCATGTAAGGAAAACAAGAAAGGATTATCTTAAGCCATAAAATGGGAAGTTTAGACAATATGATCTCTAAATTTCCTTCCAGTTCTGACATTTTAGGATTCCTTGATGAAGACATAGAACTTACCTTTAAGAAACTCAAGTCTAGTGTAATAACAGCATCTGCGAAGTTGCTCTGTATGGAATACTTTTCATGGAGTGTTTATAATTAATCTATTATTTATATACATATATTCTTAATCTATCATTATATACATATTCTTACCTGCTAGGATTTTTACGTGGTCTTTTTACTAAGCCCTTCAAACACTGACAGCATTGTCTTTTTTTTTCTTGTCACGGGGTAGACAAGAGATTCTCTTGTAGTCAAACACTAAGGTTGTACCAGAACATAATCCCCTCTTGAAAAATTACAGAATTCATTCACAGTGGTTCTCCATTCTCCCTCCACCCTCAGTCCACTAATAAAAACGTGGTGATTTAAATGGGCCACACGTCTCTCCTTTTTGCCAAGGTATAAGTATCAATGGTATTAATGGAAGACTCTTTATATAAATGTGTTGAAGCCAAGTTTTGAGCACAGTTTTTAAAAACCAAACAAACCTTGATCAGAGTCGGACTCCACCACTTATTCGTTATTAGTGACCTGGGAAAATTACTTAATTTTCAATTTTCTCAAAAGTTGAAACATGAATTCCTCTCCAGTTTATTTGAGAATTAAAAGCATGAAGCAGTGCCTGGCATGCAGTGGCCATTTATCTGCTGACGCACTCCCCATATCCACCTTCTTCCCTTCTTGCTATAAGGCCTACCGCAAACAGAATGGCATGAAACTGCGATGGCCCCATTATGTCACTGGAAATTATGGGGTATCCAGACTAGCGCTAGCCCTTAGAAGAGTAAACTACCCAGAGACAGAGCCAAGAAACACAGGGTAGATGAGACCAAAACAAGTGTCGAGCTGATTAGGGCTACACACTGACTTCATTTTCAACTCTGAATATGGAAATCCCATCATCAAGAAGTTCTTCTGATTCCCCTTTGTTTATTCTAACCCTTCACTGAACATACCACATGTGATCCTGGCACTTTATTTGATCCGGAGATTTGAACAGCAGGGTCAACAGTCAACTTAAAAAGAAGAGATAAACTAGGATGGAGACAGAAGAGACCCAAGAGTTCTACTTATTTCTTCCAGGAAATAGAAACCCTGAACTGCTCTAAGCATTTCTGCATTGTTATACAGTGGGCCTGGCAGCCATTCTAAATGATAGATTGAGCCCAAAGAAAAAAAAATATTATTTCTGTCACCAGAGTACTACCCTGGAATGTGGACAGAGAGCTGCTGCAGCAACGTAGCCAGAAGGACCCTGCTTGGGTGTTATTTGCAGGGCACCAAAAGCCCCTAATAAATCAAATGGACCTAAAATTCCCTGTTACTAAAGATTCACATTAAATGATAAGGCACTAAGCTGCCAGGAGTCCCTAGTGCATTTGCACACAACACAACACAGGATTCTGAAAGAGTGGACACAGGTCCTGGGAGTTCTGATGGCGGAGATCCCACTGGCTATAAACGCAGATAGAGATGAAAGCCGCCAAGGACAAGTTAACACATTTCGTGGTTTTGCCTGGGCTCAGGGCTCTCAACGGAGGCAACAGTGTTCAAGACGGCTCAGCACTGCCATGCGAGGGAAGTTCCCATCTCATCATCTCAAGGCCTCCTTGTAGTCAAGACCGCACAACCTTCTCGTTCAGCGCTTGCGTTCAGTGCTTGCTCTGGGCCTCCTAATTGTCACCGTGATGTTTCTTTCAACCTTTAACTAGGATATGAGGGATTTGGCACACACGGTTCTAATCTGGAGCATTTGGTTACAAGGAACAGGTTACTCACGCTCATTCAAGAAAAGGGGGTTTTGATCTAAGGGTACAGAAATCTCATGGGAATCCAAGGATAGGGCTGTTGAGCACAGTTGGGCCTCCTGAGAAGAGGAGCCGAGAACTCTGGCGGAGGCTGCTTTCTTCCAGTGTTCCGTCTTTGCTTTCTTGTCCTAGCATACAGCCCTCTGTGCTTTATGTGGGCACATGGCCGCCAGTTGCACACTACAGTTCCCAGCCTCCCTTGCAGCTGGGTATGACAATATGAGTAATGGGGTATAAATGGAAGTGAGAGAGGTATAAATTTGGCATCGTCTTAAAGATAAAGCCACTTGTCCTGGATTTTCTCCTTGCAGCAAGATGGAACGCAGATGCAGTACTGACTCAGCCTCGCTCACACAAAGGAGGACAGCACCACAGGGGCTGCGAGAGTACAAGACAGAGGAACAAGGATCTCTCAGCAATTTCACACAGCAGAGCAACCATTCCAGCCTGGACTGTTCACCTCCAGGCTGTTACGGAAGAAAAAAAATCACTGACATTTTCTTAGAGCCGCCGTACTTTGGGGTCTCTGTTACAGCGGCTTGGCTTCTGTCTCAGCTAACACGGGAGTTGAGGGCGAGCCCACGAGGGAGCTTCCCTCGAGCCGGTGCCTACCCCGTCCACTCTACCGTAGCTGGTGGAAGGGCGCCATGAGCTTCTAGCTCATGTCTGTATGTTATGTCCTGAGGCCAGTGAGCTGAAGAAGCCTTCAAACTCACGATCTGTCACTCAGGGCAGTTTCCTAAAAATCCTCTACCTGGAGGACATTAGTTCCGTAAACATCATATTCTCCAATCCCCAGTGCATTCTGTTTTCTAAGTGCAAGTCATCTATTCCCAGGTGCTGAGCACTCACATCATTTCTAATGACAGCGAAGGGAGTTTTGCATATACCTGTGGTTCTGGTTCTCAAACTTTGGCACACCTCAGAATCAACTAAAGGACTTGGTAAAACAGATTACTAGCCCCGACCCCTAGAATTTCTAATTTGGAAAGTCTGGAGTGGGGCCTGAGAATTTATAGCTCTGGCAAGTTCCCAGGTGAGGCTGCTGCTGCTGGCCTGGAGACCACCCATTGAGACCCACTGACACAAAGCACGTACCTTCTGTCCCACAAGATGTATAGAAAACACACACCTGTCGCTGGCGTATTATACGACGTCTTAAAGCCAGATGCTAATAGAAACGCTAAACATTGCACTATTTCAGAATAGTCAAAATACATGGATGCATTTCTGGTCTGTGACTTGGTAAGAAAACAAATACATGATTTATTTAACAAATCTTGTAAGCGCTTATTCTGTGTCAGGCGTTGGGAACCAGCAGTGACGAGGCAAACAAAAATATCAGACCCTAAGAAGGTTAAATTCATGTGCGAAAAGCTGTCATTTATTGATTTCTATTAGGTCCTAAGGCCTTTACATTAATTTTCTCAAATTCCCACAAAGACAATAAAATATAGGTGTCATTATGTCCATTTTCAAGATGGGAATACTGAGCCTCATACAGTTAGGTAACTTTTGCAGCATCTGATGGCTGTGTCTCTAAAACCCATGTGCTTTCCACAGCACTGCAATGAGATATATCTGGCTAACTCTACAAGGGGACTTTTAGCTGAAATTCCCTACATCTTACCAGCCAAGGATTTCTTTTTCACCACCATAGCCTGGAAAGATCCCTGAAGGGTTGGGGACTTTCAAGTGTGAGATCCCACGGGCTGGGATGGGAGCATCAAGACCCGCAAGGAGGGGACAGTTTATAACTCTTGTCCACCACCCACTTTCTGAACCATCTGGCCAGGTAAGTTGTTGCTGGGCTGCAATAAACTTTTTGAGTTCAGAAGAAGTTTACTTTGAATATCAACCTTACATTACACCAGCAAATCCCAGGTTAAAACTGGATATCCTTCCTTCCTTCAATCATTTATTCGATAAATACTTCTTCAAAGTGCTGTGTTCCAGACCCTATACTGAGAACTGTGAGGAATTCGGAGGTAAGACAGACTTTGTCTTTGTTTCAGGGAGTTCTCAATGTAAGTACAGCTCCTTCTTCTCAGTTGTCCTGCAGGTCCTGCATTTGAGTCCCTCTTGGGGATAGTTTTCTTCTGTTTTGAATGTTTTATGGTTTGAACTTTTTATTTGTAATCCCAATTCATACATTAACTTATGCTGGCTTCTTTTTAGTGGAGTTATTAATATAGAGGAGTTGGGTATGTGGCAAGGTAATAGGACGATTTATTTTTAAAAGAGAAAATGACAGTGATTATCCAAAATCTTGCTAAAATATTAAAAAGAGGAAGTGGGTCCTGGGGCAATGGGAGAAAGGGAAAAAAACTCTTGGAAGGTAAAGAATCTATGATCCTTAAAGGAAGATAGAAACCTGTCCTCAAGGAGGGAAAGAAGGGGAAAGAATCTTAGAAGAGGAAGAGGAGACCTTTGGAGCTGAGTAAAAAAAGCAACTGGGGTGGGCAGAAAGAAAGACAAAAACATTCAGTGTAACTCTCACTTCAAAGGGCTTTCACACTCCTTGTTAAATTGTATGTTTAGACCCCACTAACTGTGTGGCTGGCCATGTGCATTTTCAACTTCAGGATACAGTATACTCCAATTTTTCTTTCTTTTTTTTTTAAGGAAACGAGGATTAAAGTTCGTCGGTTGGCAGGTTTGGATAATCTTTAACAGGTAACCATACGTCTTATCAAGCTTGGAGGCTTTAAATCAGACTGAAGGTTCCAAGAAGGACTCAGGTCTTGATTCAGAGGGCCTCTTGGCAAGAATATCGTCACCACTCTACCTGGGGACAGGAGGTTTGTGGAGGGAGGACAGATACTGGTAACAATAGAGTCTTTGTTTACATCTTTAAAATCCTGTGTGCACAGGTGCTACCCTGAACACCCATTGTTTTATTTCCACATAACCTTAACTCCCTAAGCTCAAGTAACAACTGTCTTCAAATTTTCCCTGGCGTTTTCAAATCTCAAAGAACAACGTTGTTTTATAAGTTTCTTCTCTCTAAATTTAAGCAGACTGAGGTGGCTCTTGAATGCAACAGCCCTGTCCTGGAGGCTCATTCCTGTGCTCAGCATGGGCCTCTTAATAACAGCCACACAGCACTGTCTTCCCGAACTTTCCACATACTCCTCGTTGGGGCTCCTCAAATATTCATGGCGCTTAACAATTACCTGGGAAGCTTGTTCACATGCAGATTCCTAGTCTCTCCCCAGATGATCCGATTTAGTAGGACTGGGATAAAGTCCAGGACTCTGCATTTTAAAGGTGCTAAATCTGGTGCAGACAGTTCACAGTGAACATGTTGAGAAACTTGCAACTACATTAGGGCTGGAGAAAAACGTGCAGGGGGGAGCCCCTTCACCCGTTCACCTAAACTTACTGAGCACATACTATGTGCCCACCACCGTGCTAGGCACAGGGGACACCAAGGTGGCAAAAGCCTGTTCTCATGAAATTAAAGTCTCAGCAAATAATCACACAAATGAATGCAAAATTACATCTGGGACAAATGGCACAAACAAAAGTTACGTAGTGACACGAAAACCTGTGGCTGAACCATTTTTTTCTATTCCCAGACGTGCTTAGCAGGTGTTATCCAGCCAAGAGAATAGAGATGAACATTCCAGACACAGAGGGAATAGCATGTGCAAAGGCCTTGTGGCCACAGAGAGTTTGGAGAGTCTGCGGAGCTGACGAAAGTTACACAGTGTTCTCAATAACGTGTAGTTCAGCGTCGGTCAAGTCTAATACAAACTTCCAAAGGTCGCTCTAACATTCCATCCTTCGGGAAGGCTGGTAAAATTGAAGGATTATTGATTTGCTAAAAGTAGTTATTGATTTACAGCTAAATGTGCCCTGCGCTAGGACCTGTTGTCGGTTCACATGCTGAAACTGGCTCCGCAGCTGGCACGCTGGGCTTGAACAAACCGCACATCCTGTGCCACCGCAGCTCATACTAAGAACGGGCAACAGCTGTCAAAGCCCCACAAGCCCCCAAAGAGGCTGGCAGAGATTGGAACCACTGTGGGACAGGAAGTGGAGAAGGGTGGCGTGCAGGATATCGACAGCCCTTGCCAACAGGGCAAAGTCACGGGCTGCGCCAGTGTAGTGCAGCCACCTGTTTCCTGCACACTCTTTTTAAGACCTTTTCCAGCTCTACTTCCCCACCACTTCCAGAGCCCAGGGGCCTGGACTCTTCTAATGGTTGACTCTTCTGATGGCTTGTCTTTCTTAACATAAAGGAAAGGGATTTGATCTTTTCACGGGAGAACGAAATGTTAGACAATGGTCCTCCCACCCGGGATTTGTACTTGCCAAAGGCCTGGACAATACCAATGGAAAAGAACAAATCAATACGTGTCAGATTTCCCTGCATCTCTATGTCAGAGACAGTGATAGAATCTCTCATTTTTAGCTGGGCTCATGGTTCCCAAAATAAAAACTTCATCTCCCATCTTCTCTTATCGCTAAGTGTTGCCCTGAAGCCAAGTTCTGACCAATGAGATGGGAGCAGAAGCGTCCTGTGACAGTTTCTAGGACTGATGTTTCCATAAAGGGCAGGTGGCACTTCCGCCTTTCCCCCTCCACCAGCGTGGATGTGATGATCCGTGTCCTGGGCACCACTGTGGGCCATGATAGCAGGGCCCACATAGGAGGAACGGTATAAGGGTAAGCTGGAAGGGGCCCAGCTTCCTGAGGACTTACTGGGATAAAGCCATTATCCCAGTCCTGGGCCAGCGACCTCTGGACTGGTAAGTGAAAGGGAAATAAAATGTGATGATGTTGAAGCCACTGTTATTATTATTGTAACCGAATCTAACCCTGACTGATAAAACCGTCATCGGGATTTTTCTGTCTTTTCTTTTTCTTTTTTCTTTTAACAGAGGGTCACAGCCAAGTTTTTTCTTGGGGGTCCCTCAAATGTAGGCAATGCTTGTTCTCCATCTTCATGCGTGGCTGCTTCTTCAGGCTAACCCAAGCAGCAACACAGGATGGAAATGAACATGGACGTGAGGTCCAAGACCCCAGTCGGGCCCTGCCGCCAGTCGCCAGCCACTTTCCTCTCTGAGTTTTACTTACTCATCTGAAAAACAGCCTCTGAGTTTCTTATAAATCTGATAGTTTCTAAGACCAGGCATGCTCAGCTTCACCCAACTCCTCTGCCAGTCTGCCAGTCAAGGGAAATTAGGATGAAGAGTTTTCATCTTACCATGATTTTAAAAATCCATATATTACCTGTTTGGAACTTACAACCCATTTTGCTGTAGGTCAATAATATACATGGAGGTTAGCTCCCCAAGTAAACTCCACAAAGATATTCAATCAACTCACAGTTAAATCGTAGTGCTGGGAGGGTCGCAGAACCTGAACATATGTAAAAGGTTGGTGTGGGACGAACTGGTTTTAAAATGTAGGGAGGGACAGAAACATCTTTTCTTCCATGTTGGCAGAGGAGGAAGCTCTGTGTTCTGGTGGTGAGAATAATCACTTCCAAGTCACAGGACTTCCCTTTCACCTCCAAATTCATATGAAAAGCTAAGAAAATGGAAGCAAAAGGTAAATAAAGAGAGTCTTGGTATGTGTCAAATATCCTATGAGACCACCGTCTAGTTTTCTTCAGTCTAATTCTGATTTCATTTGAAACCTGTCCTGTAGGTGAAGGAAAGGCCATTTTCTGAGCATGTCCAGATTTTCTTCAGCAAACACTATGCAGAAGCCATGGGGAGGCAAAAGGAACAAGGATGCCCTCTTCTAAGACAATGGTGTTTTGCAGTTAAGTTCGACTTTTCCTGTTGGTCACAGCGGCACAGAGCTTGAGTGGCACCCAGTCCAGCTCGGGGAGTGCAGCGGTGGAGAAGCAGGGAGGAGCAGGCCTGATTTCCTGTGCTGGAGGACCTGGGCATCTTCTCTTCCCACCTCTATGATTGGGGGAGGGTTGGGAATGAAGTCATAGTTCCCTGATGAGCCCTGATCTGCTTCACTCCAGTTCTTCCTTTGGTTAGGGTAGTGTAGACACTGCACCTCTAAATCTTATCTTCTCTCTACTAAAACAAATCTTTGTCCCAATCAAAGGTGTCCTTCAATCTACCTTGATGAAATGCACCCTGAATTTCTGTGCATTTGCATGTGCTTCTCCTCTGCCTGCTGTGCCGTTCCTCTCACTTCCTCACACAGGTGAACTCTTCCTTCTCCAAATGTCCCCATCTTTAGGAAGCCACCTCAATTCTCAGGAATTGTTAAGTCCTGCATGCTCTCCTAGTATCCTTGGTAAATATCAAGCTGTCCCGATATGAGAGAATAAGCTTCTTGACCATGTAGACTCTCCAGTGACCAGCAAAGTGACCAGCACACTGTAAGGGTCATCGATATTCCATGAATGGGCAAATGAATGTTTCTTTCTCTCTGGTACCACCTCAAGTACTATCATGTTCCTGTTCAGGGTCACCTCCTACACAAGGGCTATCTCTCTTCTCTAAATTCCCATTGTAGCTCCTACTCGTGGCATTCATCGTGGAACAGTCAGTTACCACCTTGCGTTGTGGTTTGCACATTCCTGTGTATCTTGCCTCCCCAACCAGATAGTTTACTGCCAAAAGATCCAGACTGTGTCTTATGTGTCCTTTGTTATTCCTGCAGTTTCTAAGACAATACCATATGCACAGTAGGCAATCGATAAATGACTGATGGATGAGCACATGAGTCCAAGAAAGGCTTCTTTACATTGTGATCCAATGAAGATTTGCATTATCTTGGAGAGCTTTTAAAATAAAATACAAAGAGCCTTTACATGACGGCACCCATTTGCCCACTTGGTGCCATGAGCTCTACACCTAGTGGATCTGAGCCTGGCCTCTGGAGCCAGACTGCCTGGCTCTGAATGTGGCCTCCCTTCTTGCTAGCCTTAGGGACTCAATCTATAGGAGACGTGGGTGCTCCATTTGTAAAATGAAGATGATAATAACAGGATCTACCTCACTGAGTTGTAAAAAAGATAACATAAAGCAGACAACAATGGGAAAAATGCAATCCATATTAAATACTTGGCATAGGGTCTGGCTTAGAGTAAGTGTCTGATGAAGGCAGTTATTGTCCATCATCGTAGCTTCTGATATAATGGCACAGGTTTAACTGGAGCAAGAAGTCTTGGGGCAGCCAGGGCTCAGTGATTCTGGTTTACTTGTCATTCCACTTATTCATATGAACAGTGTCTTTGGAGGTATCGCTGTAAGGAAAGGCACAGCAATGACTTTTAGAACCAAGAAGTCAAGGGGGTGGGGAGTGTCACGTGACATAAGTGCACAGGAAGCCATCAGATACACAGGATACATTTCAGTCACATTTCAGCAAAGGGAGCCCACCTTCCCCTGGGACCACTGGGTGCCATGCCCTGCATATGATATGAAAGACTGAATGTTATCATTTATTAATCAAAACATATGCTTTTAGCTAGCTAGGATACAGATACTGCAAACAGCCAGTTCGCCTAAAGGATTTACTCTTTCAAGCATAAAACCCTCCTCATTACTTGGTACAGAGTATAAATTAAGTTGTAAGTCAGTTTATGCAAATTATTTTGCATTTTCCTGCCTCCCAGCTCCTCCCTGAAGTAAAATACATGCAAAACAGCCCTTTTTTTTCATTTTTTCTCTTTGCTTTGATCTCTACAAACTAACCATATTAAAATGCAATATTTCTAGAATGATGTGGAAAGGTACTATACCTCAGAAAGAAGAAAAATCAGCATATTTGATGGAGTATAAAAGGCTCTTTGTTCTGTGTGTTTGTTTGCCTACCTGCCTGCCTGCTTACCTGAGGATGTGCCTGTCTGCCCTCTGCCAGCCAACAGCTAAGCAGCCATTTAATCCTGCATGACTCCCTCCGTATCTTGGCCACCTTGCAGGGAGGAACAAACACCGAGGCAGTCAAAGCTTAGGTCTCCCAGCAACCTATGACCTGGTAGGAAAATGTGCACTGTGCCAATCTGATTCCCTCTGCCTGGAATCCAGACTAAAAGCAAAGTAAGCATTGCCAGTTAGCAATGACAACTGCAGCTGTAGGATCTTGAGAAAGGCAGGACCATAAAAACCTTAGCCAGCTGACCTGCATGCAGGATAAAGTTGGGCACTTGTGGGAGCCGGGGAAGCAGGGCTCAGGGATTGGTTAGAAGCAAGAAGCAGTATTCAGAGTGCCGCTGAGTCACTTCAGTGGGCGAATGCTAGGATGGCTGGCTAAAGATCTCCTGACCCTGGCCCAGCACCGCCCCAGGACTGCCCCTGTGACGTCAGTGTTTGCAGTACCTTGTCCTGGATCCAGGGATTGGCATCCACCCGCCCCCATGACTGGTATCCATTCTACTTGAGTTAGACTTTGAGGAAAGGGGTATCTCTGTTTTTTGCAAGCACAAGAGATTTTTCCAAAACACTTATCTAACATCAGCATTAGAGAAGCCTTGGCTCAAAAACACCATGAAGACATAGCTTGGGAACAATAGTAACTGATAAAGATGACAGTGTCCAGATCACACACAATCATTAGCTCCACTGGACTCTGCACTCCTCAGAACCAGGGCACCTGCTTAGAAAAGGACATCAATAAATGAGAAACCACGAAGCGGAGGGCAGCAAGTTTGATGAGGGCGTTAGAAACCTTCTCATACAAGGACTGAAGAAACAGGGTATTTTTTACTTTGAAAGTAAAAATTAGGGAGACAGGGGAGATGTTTTCAGTATTTGTAGAGATGCCACCTGGAAGACACAGCAGACTTACATCTTGTTCCTGCAAAGGCAAGAACTAGGATTGGACAGAAGTTCTAAGGAGCTAGGTTTTAGCTCAGAGTTTCCTAACAATGGAATGTTTTGCTGCAAGGTAGGGAGTATACAGCCTCTGGAGGTATCCAACTAGAGGCCAGTTGACCAGCTACCTTGTCCCAGGAGATGGGAGTTTGGAGTAACAGAGGATCTCTGACATTATCTTCAGCACTACACACAATGAGTTTTTCTATAATGACTACACACCCATTAAAGCTGCAGAAAGAAGCTGAAGATTAAGCGGACCATAAAATAGACATTCCCTTCATCTTTAGAAGACTTCAGGTGGTTCAGCAAGAAAGGGGTTATGAAATACCCTAGATCCTCTGCTGCTGATGAGACCGTGCTTCTCTACAGGAGAATGATGTAGAGCGACCTCTTCGTACTGAGATTAGCCTCTCAGAAGAGTATCCACTTGTCACCTTTTAAGCAGATGGAAAATTTTGGAAAGGAACTTTAATTTTTAAAGCTTAGAGGATATGCTGGTTAGAGCCAGAGAATTTTCCAACGTAAAAACAGATTCAACCCGCTTACTCCCTGCCCCAACCAGGGAAGTACAAAAGAACAGGCAAGCTGGTTCTGAAAGCGCTAACAATTGTTTAGCGCCGCTTATTCACTGGCCTTCAGTCCTGCCGCCTATGGATCACGCAAGTAAGTCCCGATTACTTGCAGAGCGTTAGAGGTGCTGCTAAAACAAACAAAATAAAAACCATTCTCTGTGTGTCCCTTTCTCTCTGTTATGGTCACCTCCACTATCCACACACTTAACTTGACAAAGGTCATGGGGGAGGCAGAGAAATCCCAGAATGCTTCCCTATACCAGGATGCTTTCTGGACTTACCAGTTAGGAGACAGCATGGCAGAAAGCAACTTCTAGGAATCTGCCAGTCAGAGCATGGCAGCCAAGATGACAAGTGAGTAAACTGTCACTCCCACTGATGGCAGGAATAGTCCAGCTGATTTTTTAAAAGGTCCTTTTTTGTTATTTTCATACTATGTCTTCACACAGGACAGCAATTCTAGACCCAGGGAAATAGGAAAGTACCAGAATACCTTCAGATGAAAGTAGTTAAGGGATACTTCCATTGTCCTCATTCAGGGTCTAAACTGAAGCCATGGTAAACTATTGCTAGAAACCAAAATTAGGGAGAGTGGCTTGGTTTTCTATTAAACATGAGAGGTCCACTGTGAAGCACAGAATGATGCCCTGTGGAGCATTCTGGCGTCCTTCTGTGATGATGGTGAGGCACTCAGCCTAGCCCAAGGCTGGGTGTTACCGGGGCATCTACCCACATCCCAGCCATGGCGACAAGTCTGGCAGCATTTCCCAGTGCCCACCCTCTCCCAGCTCTAACAAGCCCTCCATTGCGGAGCTGTGCACAGCGGTCGCTTTCCACTGCAAACAGAGCCTGCCATTGAGCCATTTTTGCCTGCACTGCACACAGTTTCTGCTGCCAGGATGAGTCACCATGCAACACATACCCTCATCCCCTCCACTCTGTACTTAAAATACTCTAGGGCTGGCTGCGCAGAACCCCACTGTGCATGAGCACGTGTGCGAAGGTGGGATTGGCAGCTCGGCCCTCTGGAGCCCTCTGCAGAGCAGACTGCACTGTGTTGGCGCAGAGAGCCAATGGCTGGGGAGGGGTGGGGGGGCGGTTAAGTCTGGTTCTCCTTCATGCAGCCTGCCAAGTTGCACCCTCTCTTTTGCAGGCACCTCCATTTTAGCCTCTCTGATGTTGAACAGAAGGCTCTTACTGCTGGGGGTTGATTTGTCCTGCTTCTTCTCCTAGCTCAGCTTCCGACTGGCCATCTTGCCACAAACAGGACGGCCTTGTCCTGCTTTTACCTGCCAGCCAGGCCCTGTCTGCCTCCAGGGTAGATTCTGCTTCAATCACAGCAGCTTCTGGTTGTTTCCTGAGTTAGAACCATTGTCTTCACTTGGAAGGAGTTCCCGCCCTCAGCCCCCTCTACTCTCTGCTGCTGTTCCTGCTGTCTGCTTCCCTTCTATCTATCCACATATAGAGCACTAACCTTGGAGAGAACCGATCACGGCATTCCAGAACCATCCCTCTTCCCTAGCCTGCATGGGAAAGGGGATTAAGAGTTGTTCTTTTCACCCCGAGCCTTTAAACTGAGCTGAGGAATTCATTCCTCCTTCTTTCTGCAGAGATACACTGGACTTTCACAGGCATTTATTGAACGGCTGTCTTAGTTCCCCATGGTCCACACCTCCCCACCACGCCCAGCCACACACTCCACCTGCCAGAGGCACCCCTCCCTTCGGAGAACCGCAGACTTTCCGCTTTCGACCTGCTGCTACAGCACTCTTTACAGAAGGGGCCTTGGAATAAAATCCCAGCCCAGCACAGCCTAAAGGGACACTGTGTGCTTGAGTTATTCATTACTTGAGTTAGAGGAGGTCACTGAGCAATACGCACACTGGAAGAGCAAGGGGAAAGGTGGCATAGAGGGTGGGGAATCTGGCCAGCTGGCCTTCTAGGGGCTGATGGGAACTCAGAGTCCTGGCAGAGGGTGGGTATCAGAATGAGTAGATGGCAAAGTCATAGCAACAGCCCCAAGGTTAGACAAGGTCAAATGGAAAGAGGCAACGTTAATAAAGCTAGCTACTTAGCAGCTCCTGCTATGCACAAGGCACTGCGCTTAACACTTTCTCGTATCTCCCATTTAATCCTTGCAACACTGTATCGCTTCAATTTTACAACCAGGGAACAGCCCTGGAGAGGATAAATGACTTGCCCAAGGTCACAGCTAGCATGTTCTGAAGCGGGGAATGTGAACGCAGGTCTGTCCTGTTCTTCACCAGCTTGCTCTATGTGGGGAGGTGGTTAGGTGGGTGGAACAATTCCAGATGGTCTAGAGTGGCCCCACAGGTGGAATTTGAGGTGAGCCACAGAGAGAAATCTGGTTCCCATAGGGCTGAGACGGTAATCCAGCAGCAATACCAGGTTTGGGTGGAAATGGAGGTTTCTAGGAAGCCTGAAGGGGGCTGGTTTAGAATGAAATGCTGCGTCGGCTACGCAGGCGTGACCCTCAGGACTTTATCACAACCCGTGAAGAGTTTACATGCAGGGGACAGAATAAGCAAACCTAGGGAACTAAAATTTGAGCGGGGGAGATATCCCCCAAAGGAAGACAGGAGGTCAAGGACAAGAGAGAGTGCCTGTCTTTGCCAGACCCAGCAGCAGTCTGCTTGGCATTTGCCTCAGCCCTGGAAAGCTAAGGTAGGACACTTTTTTAAGAAAAAAGGGCGGTTCCAATTAAAAATCTGTGACAGTGAGCCTCTATCTACATACCATGTTTTACCACATGCTTCTCCTGGGGGAGGGAGAAGGAGAGAGAGAGAGAGAGATGGAAAAATCAAGGGTGGGGGATGGGAGGTTGGCACAAGGAAGGGCACCGTAACCTTCCTCAACCACTGCGTCCCTTCCCATGCTCGCTTTCCCCCCACTCATCCTTTTTTCTTGGCTAATTCTGCCCATTTCCTTCCTCCTACAGTAGTGTGTAGCGTGCACTGCACAAACACATGCCCTTCCCAGTGACCCGTCCTGCTGGCAAGTCCTCATGAGGTAACTTCTGCTCGAAGGGTACCAGGGGTATCGTATCTGTAGGTGCAGCCTCTTCCTGCAGTTTTCCCAACACAGTTTCTTCCAACACAAACACTACAGGGGCAAAGCAGGAGGTGACTTCCTTTCTCAACAAACTGTCCTCTCAGTTGCCCTTGACAGAGCCCTGCTGCAGTGCCTCTGGGTCTGTGTGGATGGGTGGCTGCTTCTCCCCTGAATTTCAGGAAATTTCAGGTTTGCACAGGTCTTGCAGGTGAGCCTTGAGACGGACTGGTAGGACAATGCTCATTCTGTATCAATTGGAGCTTGTCCTTAGGCCTGCAAGGTTGACCTTGGAGAAAGATGGTGGCTTGGACAACCGTTGGGTAATTCCTTGATATGAGGCTGGGAATTCCTCCTTTTCAGGATGGGCCATGTTGCCCCCCCCAGGGACGGGGCTTCTCTGCCGTTACTGCAGAAGCATCCCTGTGTTTTCTGCTGTGTCATTGCCCTGAGAGGGATGTGTGAAGCTGCTTAGGGGCTCAGCAGAGGGGGATGAAACCAAGAGTTTGGCTTAACAGCAACAGCAGATAAAGGGTAGAAATGCCCAGGACTGCCCACTACGTCTTGCCCAGTGAGCTAGGTCTTCCCAAAGGTATTAATACTTTGGCTCCAGGAATTTTACAGCAGAACACAGTGGTCGGTACTCCCAAGGGGGCATAAAAGAATGCCAATGAGAATACCAGCCACTGGGCACCAAAGAGACTCTTCGGTGGCTGGGTCTCCTGCAGACATTGTCGCCCGGGGTCTAGACTGGCGTTGAGTCGCAACCGGTTTCCATAGCACGACTCACTCGGGGATACCCCTCCCGAGCCCTGGCTCCAGGCTACCGCCCAGGGTGGGTTTGGCAACTGTCCTGCTCGAGGTGGTTCAGGCCGCCCACAAGGAGCACAGCCGGGCGGTCAGGAACCGGGGCTGCGGGCTGGGCTAGCCTGGAAGAAGAGGGCCGAGCCGGAACTGCAACCGCAGCGGCAGGGAGTGCGAGGGGGCGGCAGGTGCAAGAGCAGAGAGGCGGGGCGGAGCTGGGCAGAGTCCCCGACTCCCAGGCGTCCCTGAGTGACCTTCCTCCACCCCGCCAGGGCCTGGAAGAGGTGGACCTGCAGCGGAGGGAGGCCGAGAGCGCGCGGGTAAGGGCAGGCAGCGCGGGAGGGAGTGGGGCAGGACCTCGGGCCGGGCGCCCCAGGGCTCTCAGGGACTCAGGTGCAGGCCACCCCACCACGGAAGGGCGGTTGGCGCCCAGCGGGAGCGCGGAGGGGGCTGCGCGGCCGTGCCTGCGCGTTCGTCGCGGGTCCCTCCGCCCTTCTCCGCGCCCCCGCACTCCAGCCGGCCCCTCTCGCCTAGGAGGCTCCTTTGTGCCGGCCCCGCGCCCGCCCCTTCGGGCCCTAGACCCCGCCCCCTGCGCGCCGGCGATTGGCCGGCCGGGCCGCTAGTGGGCGGGGCCCCGGGCCGCGGAGGCGCGGTATATAGTAAAGGTAGGGCGTGCGCCCTCCGCCAATTTCTCGGCTCGTGGCGGGCGCGCGTGTGCCCGGCCCGCAGTCCGCCTGTCCGTCCTTCCTTCTGACTCTCCTGCCTCGCGCCTGTCTCTGCAGAGGTCACAGGAGGCGGGGGCCCAGCACGCGTCCCCAGCGGCAGCGGGCGCGGCAGCTGCGGGTTCGCGGAGCCCCCACGCCCTAAGGGCGAGAGCAGCGCGTGGCGGACCAAAGAGAGCCCGCGAGCGGCCGCGCGCCCACCAATAGGTGCGGGGCTCGGAGCCGCCCAGCCTGCGCCGTCCCTCCCTCCCTCCTCCGCCCCCGCCGCCGCGGCCGCCTCCGCCTCCTACCGCTCCTGCCTCAGCTCCTCCACCGCGCGTCTCGCACTCTGAGAGCCGCAGCGGCAGCGGCGCGTGCAGCCTGCGGAGAGCCAGGCCGGGGACGCAGACCGGCAGCCGGCGAGGGCGCACGCCGCATTCCCCCTACCCCAGTCCCCGGCAGCGGCAGCTGCTGACCCGCCGTCGCCATGGCCCGCGGAAAAGCCAAGGAGGAGGGCAGTTGGAAGAAATTCATCTGGAACTCGGAGAAGAAGGAGTTTCTGGGCAGGACCGGTGGCAGTTGGTGTAAGTACGGGGTCTGTAGCTCTCGCCCCCCGTGCCTTGCCTCTCCCGGGCGGCGCATGCCCTGCGCAGGCTCTGCGGACCGTTCCGCACCCACCGCGCTGGCCAGGGTGGAGAGGGGGGATCAGGTGGTGGGCGCCGCTCGGGTCGCGCCGGCCTGGCCTTGTCGTCCTGTGCGGAATGCGGAGTCCCCAGGATGGGGCGCGGGGTGGGGGCTGGAGCTCTCCAGGAGAAGGTTATGTATGTTGTAGCGATCTGGTCTTGGTGATTTGCAGTCTGTCCTACCGTGTATCGCTTGAGCCCTTTCCTCCTGGGAATGGCAGGGGCTGTGGGTGACTAGCTATGTCTCGCCCTGTAGTCACGTCCCAAGTCCTTAAAAATGAGATTTGGGGCTGCGAGAGAGTCTCACGAGGTAATCAGATCTAATGCAGGCGAGGATGTGTTACAGCATCTTTCTTCCAGTCTAAATATGTACCTCGAGAGAGGAGAGGGAAGGGAGGAGAGGACTCCATGCACACTGCAGTATTTCATAGCGAGGGCCAGGGTTTCCCCCCAGCGACCTCCCCCAGAGTCGTCGCAGCCCGGAAAGGGCCCGGTAAGCTCCCTGTCAGGACTCCATTTCTCAGTCTTGGCCTGAAACATGGTAAAGTCTGGTTGTTTTCAAAATCTACACAGACAGATGCGGATCAGAAGCTTGGGTTGATTACAGTGAAGGGTTAGTGTAAGAAATAAATGGCACTAACGCAGAAGCAGCTCATCTTATAAGATTTTGTGCAGCCTGTTGCTTGGTTGGATGGACTTTTTTTCCCATTGAAAATTAGATACCTTACTTGTTTCCCCTGCCCTACTCCGGAAGGGTGACTTTTTTTTTTTTTTTTTTGAAAAAGGTCATTTTGAAGGGCAGAGTTGTAGGTGAATCTGAGTCGTGACTGCGGAAGGGAGGCAGGGAACTCCCCCTGCCCTGCCGCATCTCTGCCCCCTCCTCCTCCAATATCATCTTCATCATCAGCACCAGCAGCACCGCAGTCAATAAGCGAGCATTGAAAAGAGGCTGATGCAGTGTTGCTGGTAGGGAGGATCTGTGAGAATCGCAGGAGAATGAGTCAGGGAAATAGTGCTTAGCTGACATTTTGAAATGGAGGAAGCTGGAATATATATATTTTTTGTAAAGAAAAAACAGTGCAGCATGTAGGGAGCCTCTCTTGATTGAAAATTAAAGGGTTAATAATGCATCACACTTCAAGGTTAGTCAAGGTGAAGTCTCATTCCAGGGTATTGCTGGGAAGCACAGTTATCCCTGAGCCATGGAAAACGTAGTTCTGTAAAGTAATGGCTTTTAGCTTTTATGTTTTATTTTATTTTGGGGAGACTGTGTTCTCCAGTGAGGTCATTGTTATAGTGTCTCAGGCATTAAAGTAGCTCCCTGCGTTTTCTCCATGAGGAAGGGAAAACCTGAAGGACTGTGGGGTGTGGAGGATGAACAGCTCCCGACCAGCACTGTGGACTGGAATGGGTGCCGTTGTCCCCAGGTTCACTGGGGCCTCCTTCCCTGGTGGTCTGACCCTGCTGCGTCTCAGAGGCAGGGGTTGCATTGACTCGAGGCACAGTTTGCCCTCTTGTGTTTTTCTCCTTCATAAAATATATCTCTTTCCTCATTCCAATTCCATTCTTCTTCTTAGAATAATATTTGCTTTAGAGGGTCAGGCAGTATGGACCGACTCATGCTTTAAGCTGACATTTATTGGGCAGCACGTCCATGACAGAGAGGAAGAGAGACCGTGTGTGCGCGTGTGCTAATAGTTGCGTGTGGATATCACATCAGCAAGGTATCAGCACGGCGATTTATGAACGTAGACGCCAGGACTGCTGTGCCTGCCTCCTCTTCCCTTCCGTTTTCCAAGGTGCAGGTGCTGGGCTAAAAATCGCGTTTTTGTTTTGTGCTTCTTTCCGGCAATGTAAGAAATGACAGAGCTTCTCTGACGCAGAGAAAGTGGCAGCGATCGCTTTCTCCTATGGAGAAAATGCCCCTTTTCCAGCACCCGGCCCAACATGGATGCCCTTGGGAGAGGGCAGGATGCCCTTGGCTCAGTTTTGCTTATAGGTAGATTTTTACCAAGATGGATGCAGGAGACTCGCCTGTCACCTGCTGGAGAAATCACAGCATGCAAATCACTTTGTGCTTTCCACCTTTTTATTAAGTTAATTCAAGCACTAGTAGGTTTTTATATTTACAGTTGGGCCCAGATGCCATTTTTTCCATCTGTTTGTGACCCTTTGAAGGGTACATTTTTTTTTTCCTAACTGAAAAACCTCTATATTACATTGTTGTTTTAAAAAAAGAAATACAAAATGCTTGAAGGAAGGGGAAAATGTCTCTAAAACCTACTACCCCCAGAGTGCCTCCCCCCAGCTGCTGGTGTGACTTGTCCAGACTTTTTTTTTTTGGAGCAGCCCCTGCTGATGTCTGGCCCTGTTAGTCCCCCACGCTCCAATCTAACCAAGTGCCCTCGCAGCAATAACTGGGGAGGTTTTGCTAAGTAACATCTTGGAGCAAAATGAGGAAAATTCCTCACTTTTCTTAGGGTATCATGTGGGCAGAATGGAAAGATTGTACATTTGCGAGTTTAATCGGTGTGCTTGTGAAATGACTTATTTTTCCATTGCTCTATCTGTATTTTCAATTGTAGCCTCACTTACATACCTTCTTATGCTGTTAGAATTAGGTGTCTGGAGTCCAGGGAATGAGTATAGAAATGTTCCAGTTGTTAGAAGGGACACATAAGGTTAAGCTAGGATCACCAAGGTGAGGTGGAGTGGGCAAGAAAAAAGAGAAAACGTGAAGCAAGGCTGCAGCACTCTCTTGCTGACTGTGTTATACCAACTCTTGCTCCTCTTAGGAGCATTCACTGGAAAAATTTTCCAGATCTCTTCACGTCACAGCCGTGCCATTTGCCTACTGCTGCTTGGATACAGAATGCAGCACTTAACCCTTGTCCTGCTGGGAGGGAACGATTGAGTTGTGCTGCTGTAGTTTTAGACGATACAACCTTTTCTTGTTTCTTTACCTTTGCTTGTATCTTTGCCTTTTTCCTTGTTCTTTTCTTTTGAAGAGGAGAAAAAGGGATTATGATTAAGTATTTTGATGTGGTTTAATGCATGTTTTGCTTGTTTTAACAGCTCTATAGCCTGATTTCTCTGAACTATTTAGTGCCTGATCAGAAAGTTGGGCCTTTAAATATATGGAGAGGGCACTGTGGTTTATTCGGGCAATTGTGTACCCGCTCCCTCCCTGCCCCTCCCGCCACATACACTTCTTTTCAGTAAGACTCTTGGTTCTGTAGCTTTCCCCCAAGTATCCTGGCATTTTAATGCATGAGATCTGGACCTTTTGACAAGTAGCCTAAGGCTCCTTTGTGTCATGTTTCTGACTCGATAGCCTTCCGGTTCACTTGTTTCCACTTTCGCATTCGCGTTGAGTTGTTTGGCTGGCACAGGGCTGCCAGGCAGTGCCTGGTACAGCCTGTTACTATGCGGCTAATCGGGGAGATAATCCCAGTAAACCAGTAACTGATAGCCTCATTCCAGTCTATGTGTCAGGGTGGTGGTTTTTTTTGTTTTTTGTTTTTTGTTTTGTAGCTATTTCAGCCTCCATCCTGATACCTTGTTAACTGTGGGAAAAAGAAAATGCAGCTCATCAAGTCAGTCATTGCTCTGGTTCCAGTCAGAAGATGAAATTCAAATATACTGGTTGTTTTTACTATAGGATTTTCTTTTCCCTTGTCTTGTCCTCTAAGAAGAAGACAGTGTGCTGAGTCGATAATGCAAACCAGAGGCTGGGCGATAGTAAGGAGCAGGAGAGCTGCACTGGGATTCTCAGCATTCATTGCTCTGTCACAGCATAAAAACCCTCAGGCCTGGATTGTAGGATTTAAATGTCAAGGGATGTGCAAGCAAAGAAGACGCATGTCTCTAAGGGAGTATATCATCATATTTTAAATGCATTGCATAAGCACATAAACATAACTCTAGATTTTATTGGTGAGCCTCACGACTTTTTTTATTTGGGGAATAAAATTATCTCCTGTAAGGATCATGGCCTTAATGACCTCCCACACACACTGTAATGGAGGGCTGCCCAGCCTCACATTTTTACCCCATGTCAGTGGGGGGTGAGGTTCACTCTGTCTCTTTCTCAGTCAGTTGTTGGAAAAGGAAGCTCTGGAGAAACAGGGTGCAGGGGAAGCCGGGAAGGAAGTCGGTTCATCTCTGGAAAGATTAGACTTTCATCCTGAGCATATGACTGTATCACGGCCTTTTGTTTCTGTCTGTTCTCCTTGCAGTTAAGATCCTTCTGTTCTACGTGATATTTTATGGCTGCCTGGCTGGCATCTTCATCGGAACCATCCAAGTGATGCTGCTCACCATCAGTGAATTTAAGCCCACATATCAGGACCGAGTGGCCCCGCCAGGTAAAATCAACACGAATAGATTCAGTTCCTCCAGAGGTAAAATGGGTGTCACTTTCTCAGTTGAGAATGAGTTCTTTTGAAAATTGCTCTGTGAGGTAGTTTTAAACCAGGCACAAAGAGGAAAAAGAGGAACTTCTCTGCTGCAGCCAGATCTCCTACCCGCATTGCAGGCGGAGCTCCCGGGGCTTGCGGACATCTTGCTTGCACAGGTCTGAAGAGACGGGGAAGGGCCCTGGTCGGTGGCCCAGCCCGCCACTTGCCAGCTTCGTGCCTGCGGGCAGAGTTCTCTGATGGCGGCCCTCGTCTCCGTAGCCCTGGTGCTCAAGGGGGGCTGCTTATGGGGTCCTTTTAGGGCCTTTCCACTCTAACACACACTTCACTTCTTTGGGGGTCCAGGACGCAGAGAAATCCTTTCAAAAAATCACTTCGGTTCCTGTTTTAAAGGTTAACTTATTTTTAGGGCTGACGAGAAGCTCTGAATTGGCACCTACTCACAGGGAGGGGAGCCGTGGCTTCAGGGGTCCCTTCTGCCACTGTTGTCGATTTGCAGTTTGACCTTGAACAAGGTCACTGTCTCTGTTCACTTCTCAGTATTTATACCTTTGTTTACTAGGAGTCTTACGTACTGGCTTTACACCTGTTTGTTTAGTGGGAGTGCTGTTTACTGGCTTTCTGGACCTGCTTTGCAGGGTAACTAACGATTTCCTTGAGCTCTAAACCCGTGGGTGAATCTGATTGCTTATCGCAGAGAGATGCAAATGCCACCCGAGCGCTCTGCCGTGAGTCGGGTGCTGTCAGTGTGCAGCCGGGCCTGTCCACGCCAGTCACGAAACACCGTGGAAGGCCCGCCGCCGTCACACCCGACGCCAGCGGCAGGAGGCAGGGGCACAACGCAGACGTGAATTTACTGTCTGGCTCTTCTAAAAATCGTTGTCCGGAGGACCTGGAGAGAGAGGAAGTGTTGCATAACTTCCGGGTTCTCACGTCATAAATGACCTTGAGGCTGCTGCTAGAGGGTGGCAATGACTTGTCCCTTCTCTCCTTTCCCTAGGCAACGGTTTAGTAACAGCTGTATTTAGGTGACAATCTTGAGGCCGTCTGCATGGCCCTGAGCAGCATAGATCAAGTGCCGCTGCCTGTCACAGACTTGTCATGCCCACCTCCTTGGGTGTGGGAAGGACTCACAGAAGAAGATCTTAGAAACCGGCAAGCACTGTCGTATCGCCCTAAGTCAAACAGTTCTCCACCGTAAGAAAGACCCCAAATATTTCCAGATAAATTTAGATCCAGGGGATTTGGGAAGTGGAAAACGAAAACGTGTAAGTGTATAAAATGGCTTAAACCTGCTTAATAAGCCACAGGTTCTGTCAACTATTTCCCGAAAGAGGTGGGTCTGTCGGAAGGTTGAAGGAAGAATTCTGACGTGCGCAGAGACGCTTAGAATCTTAAGTAAACATGTTTTTCGTCGGCTCCCGTGACAGGAAAGCGTGGCGTGTCTTTTCATGTCCTCTCCGGTAGAATTTTTATGGCAGCATTAGCAGTACTCATTTAAATTTGTGTAGATTCTTTTTTGTTTGGTTGGTTTTATTCTTTGTTTTGCCATTTAAAAGTTATTCTTCAATCGTGAAGCTGTTTTAAATTCTTCTATTCGAAGCCAAAGATGAACACAAAGTCAAGCATTTTCTTTAATTTCCTAGATTTTAAAAAATGGTCCCTGACCATATAAACTTTGGGGAGTCAGCCTTTAATGAAATTAAGAATTTCCTTCAGGCTCTTTGCAGAAAGGGGAATTTCACTTTTGAAAAGAAACAGCCGAAGTGCCTGACTTTGTAAGTAAGGACTTGGAAATGACCTTGCCTGTAAAATCAAAGAGCTGGCTGAGGTACTTGGTCCCTTCCAACACCCTGTCACCCTGCCTGCCTGCGACTCCTTCCAGCCCCTTCCCAAAAGACATGTTCTTAGTACCTATATTTAGTGTGCTCACAGCAGCTGGACAGACCTGACAAACCCTCACTTCCCCAAAGAAATGCCGGTGGCTCATCTTGGAAATATGCATTCTTGTCCTTGGGTCTGAGTCACGGAAAAGTCCTTGGTCCTCCATCTTCCCTGTTCTGTCCCCTGGGTTCTTGGTCTTGCCGATTGCTGTCTCTTCTTTCCCTTGTCTTGCCCTGTCACCTTGGCCCCAGAGTTTAGGCCAAGCCCCTCTCCCTACTTCTTACCCTGTGGGGTTTTTCTGTGCCTTTATATGGCATTCGTCTGACAGTGATGGTAACCTTTGATCAGGGAGGGCAGAGAGCTGGCAGGGGGCTGGCTGCCAGGAAGGGCAGCCCTCGGCCTTCCCCCAACGGCCCACCCTTGTGTCCTCTGAGGGACCCTAACTGGACCCTCCTCATGGCCTTAAGAAATCGTAATTCGTTTCGGAAATAACTCCTTAAATATGCGGACTCCTTGAGTATGCAGACTTAACAAATGCCTGTGAGGATATCCTGACGATTCTTTGGCTTCAAATTAATATCTTCAAGCCTCCACTTTCATGACAGTTAAAGAAGGAAAATTGTCTATTTAAGTCAGATGCACCTAGTGGATGTCAGAGATTGGATATCATTTAAAGATATAAGGACTGATTAATGCTATTATCAGCTGAATTCGGCTGAGTGGGTTTCGACTGCCCTTTACACACCAGAATACCCTGTAATTAGGTCTCTAGATAACGTGTGAACGGGGCCTATGAAGCAGGGGCAGTTGTGCAGTGCATTCGAGTCTGTCTGTCTCTAACATTCAATAAGCGGATAGGCCAAATGTGAAAAATCTCAAAGAAAGGACTAAACTATAAAATAAAAGTGACATTTAAGAAAAAACGGGTAACATGTACAGTTTCTTGGCCCTGAGCAATGGTGGCCATTAGTGCCTGTGATATTCGCTACAAAGTCTTGTTGCTGTGGGGTATTGGAGCAGACCTGCCTACCTCACCTGGAAAGCACAAAGTTAGAGCCTCAGCTGAGATACCGAATTGAGATATACTAAATTTCTATTTGCATAGATCAAAAATGACTGATTATTGGCAGTTTTATGTTGCCTAATCTAGATATCAAAGTAGCCCCTGAGACCCTAAGCTATTACAGATAGATTCACGATCAAGTTGACCTGAGAAGGAAAAGCAGGGACTTTGGAGTTGGATACAATTTCTACCACTCCAACACTACTTAGCCTCACTAAGCCTTAGTTTTCCCATCTATAAAATGGGAATAATACCCCATGAGGATTAAATGAGGTGGGATATTTTAAATAAAGGGTAGCTATTGACAGCGGCCTCTGTTTTTATAGCCCTACCTTTCTACTAGAAGCAGCAGTTTCTTCTTTTTGGGTGCTGAGTTTCCAGGCTGTGAGTTTGGATGATACGGCAGGGATGCTCTGCACACTTACGTTTTCATGGAGCCAGTAAAACCTTAGCTTGCCATGAAAAGGGTTTTGGGAAATGTTGGATTAGGAAACACATTTAAAAACAATTTTAAGTGAATTTAAATGAGATTGTATTTGTTCTGCAGTCTCTCCCTTTAACCCACACTTGTTGGGTTAGCCCTTGTCAAGCTTTTTCCCAGAGGAAAACCTCTTAGGAAAGGCCCGCAGGGCTGGTCAGCAGCATCCCTGCCTCTCTGTCCGTGCAGTTGGAGCTGCGGAGAGACGCAGCCATGAGCTGTGCTGGAGAGGGCCGAGCAGGCGTGTGTATAGTGCAGGCACGCGCACACACACACACACTCTCACACACTCACAGTCACCAGGCCCTGTCCGTGATTTGACCCTGCTTGCCTTGCTGCTTGCCCAGTGGTGTAATGGAAAAGTCTCTACTTAACATCCGCTGCAGCCCTTCCCCCACCCCACCCCAGGCCAGTGGAATGAAATGAAGGTCACTGTATGTCAACTGGTGGGTCCAGGGAGATTCCCAGCTGGTTTGCTTCCTGGTAAGCAGGTATGAATCTGCACACCTGTTCTTGCTCTTAAGGCTGTGAGTGGCTTTTTGTTTTGCTCTGAAGTAAGGACGGCTCGGTGCGAGCAGGTTGATTTTAAAAGGGTCATACTCTTGGCATGTTGGTAACCAGAGTCGGGGGCCGGAGAGCAGGGTGGATGAAGACCAACAGGCCACACTGGCACCACCAGCAGTTTCAGTTTCATCTTGATTGTGAAAGGGGAATATCTAGTGTTAAAATCGATTAGGGGACAAGCTATTAGAATTCAAATCTCAGCTTAAGTAAAATTCCTGAGAAGTCATTATGTCAATCTCAGAATGGCTTTTTTTCCCCCAAACTGTATCACACTTGTATTACTCTCTCTCACTCACATTCCAAAGGAGAAATTAGAAACACTTGGCCTCCTTATACTTTGGAGGAATTGTTATTTCAAAGTGCTGGTAAGGTGTTTTTCTGCTGTTTCCAATTAGAATCCATTGATTTGTCATCTCTTAGTGACACGATCTATATACAGGTCCGACTGCCCCTCACTTTCCCTCTCCTCCCCTCTTCCCACCCTCAAATGGATCCTGCCAACCTGTTCCCAGAGTTTGAGGCTGTGGATAAGTTAGCATTGGAAATCAATTATGATTTCCAGAAGCTACTACTGCCCAGTCTCCTCGCTGGGTAAAGGGTGTGGGGAACTGGTAGGCTTCAACATCTTACCTTCTTTATTTTTAAAGACAAGGATATGACTAATAAATCATCTCTTGGGTACACGGGAAGCCTAATGATTATCTTAAAAGTGTTCTTGGAGCCGCAGAAGAATGGGTCTCTCTGTGCCATTTTAAGATGAGTAAGCAGAGCAGAGGCCTGATAAGTGGGACAAGGAATAAATCCATGATTGATGGTGAAAAGAAAAAATGCTGAATCCACGAAGCTCCATTTACGGGTTTTTTGCTGCACGGAAAAGGGCTTCGTTGTGGAAGATGGTAGTGGAAAGAGCATCAGCCTCATGGGCTCCACTTCTACTATCAAAGCCTGATAGAGTTTTTGGACTGGTCACTCCCATTGTTCAGTGCTCTCACGCTGGTAGTGGCATGACCAGCAGGTCCATCGGATGCAGACAAGAATAGAGAGAAGGTGGGGAGACGAAAGGGAACAGGGATGTATTATCCAGTAGCTACTAACCAGAAAAGTATATCTTTTTCCACATACATTCATGAGTAGACCTCATCAGATATGTATAATACGGTATCTTATTTCAGCATATTGGTTACTTAACAGATGTTATGTTTTATATCTAGACAAGTCAAATATACCATATGTACTTGTTCTTCAGTTTGACCTTGAACAAAAAAGCATAATCAATGCAAAAAATACTAGGATTTGTCTGTTTGTTGATAATATTCTTTTTATAAAAGTAGCACCTGTCTTTTCTTTTTCTGGGACTAAGCACAATTATGAGCTATACAAAATATCAAAGATAAGTTTCTATGGAATGATATGCACTTTTTAAGATAGATCATCTGAACTAAATGATTTTTTTTTCTGCTTGCCTGAAAATGAATATGCATCCACAGGAAAAAGACTGCGATAAAGGGTTATCCCATAAACAGAGAGGGGCCTTCAGTCAGAGTTTGTGACATTGAACTTAGGAGGAAGGATTTCTGCACACTGAGAGTCGTTAAACATGAATAGGCTATAGAGACAGTCCGGTAATTCATCTTTCTAAGACTTTTAAAAGGGAGCAGGTTCTGGGTGTCTGGGAGGGTGTAAATGGGACCCTGCCTGAATGCGGGGAGATTGGTTCCTGGCCAATCCCAGCATTGCATCAAAGCCTGCGCCCAGGTGCAGAAGGTGAGTCAAAAGCAGCTCCTTTCAGGAAAGCACAAAGGCACCGTTTTTCCTGTGCCCTTCCCTTTATTTTGTTAGGTAAATTGATACTGACCTGCAGACGTAAAATAAAAAATAAAAACCAAAACCCAGAAATATCTTCCATTCTGCAGAGTAGTATTTAAGAGGAGGGGGAAATTTATATATATTTGTGTATATGTATATGTATGCAAATATATGTACATGTGTATTTGTGTACATATATACGAGTGCATGTGTAAAATTATACCCCCCCCCCGATTTTTTTTAATTGGAAATTACTTTTCAGGTTGGAATGTGTAGGAGACACATGACGAGTGTGCATTGTGTGCATGGCTATGTTAAGAGCGTTTCTTAGCCTCCTGTGTACTTCCTAGTCATATGGGTACCCTCCTGGAGGTTTCTATGGAACGTGATGCCCATTTAGAGTATTTGATCTAGTGATTCATCAGATGTATTAAGTTAGGGGTCCCCAGCCTTTTTGGCATCAGGGACTGGTTTCACGGAGGACAGTTTTTCCACGGATGGTGGTGGGGAGGGGAGGGGGGAGCTCAGGTGGTCATGCGATGGAGCGGCTGTAAACGCAGATGAAGCATTGCTGGCTTGCCCACTGCTCACCTCCTGCTGTGCGGCCCAGTTCCTAACAGGACAGACCAGTACTGGTCTGTGACCCAGGGGTTGGGGACCACAGTTAAGTGACAGATACAAGCAGCTGTCTAATTGAATAACTGTTACAAGGTTAAAATGACTGTCTTCGACTTTAAATGCTTGAAACTTACAAGTAGATTGAGAAATTATAAACTTCCTACATTATACACCTAATCGAAAACAAAATACTTCTTTCCTAATGAAAAAGCCTCATTCTTTTTCCTTTCCCTCCTGCCATTCCTTATTTCTCAAGAGATGGGGGACCAAGGAAAGGCTAAGATGTCTCTAAAAGCAATTGTAAAGCCAAGGTCATTTTTTTTTTTCTGTTTTTAGACTCCAAATCTTATGTCAAGTTGGAACACCTATTTAAAAATCAAATATCACATACCCAAGTTGTTACTTCAATCCTTCTAGGTGGCTTTACTAAATAATTGTGTGTAGTTCCAGGCAAATGGTCGTATCAGAATGAGGTTGTCTAGTGCTTGGCTTGGTTGATGTAAATTCAAGTTCAGAAGACTGGCCAGGCAAAAGGTTAGATTTGTTTCCTGGAATATAATTTGAAACCATAAGCCAGTGATTGGATGTTCCTCTGTCTTTGGCCTCAGAGAGTTATTACTGCAAACAAAGCTCATCCTTGTCCAAAGTTGTAACTAACAGCTTGAAGGGGAGTGGGCAGTGGGAAGAGGGACAAGCAGAAAGTATCCATTAGCGCGGACACGGCTGACAAGAACCGTGGTCAGCGGAGGGGTTTGTGCAGCCTTTGGAGAATGTCATGGTCGGGGAATTTGCCTGTGGACTCAAAATACAGACGCTGCTGGACTTCCCATGGGGCTACGTCCTGATAACCCATTGTAAGTTTGTAAGTCAGAAATGCATTTAATACCCCAGTAGACCTATCATAAAGTCGAAAAATCATAATAAGGCAAATGTTATAAATCAGGGACCAGCTGTAATAAAGGAGTTGCGAAATCTGATCTCTTATTTTCTATCTCTTCTTAGCAGTAGTCTGATAAACGTATAGTAAATTATTTAAAGGATTTGTACATCTTTTCAAAGGACCTTCTACCTCTTGTGAGTATCGAATTGCTTTAGAGAAATAACTGTTGAGAAGACGAATTTTCCTAATGGTTTGGAGAAGATCTCATCAGAGAACTCTCCAGAACAGAACAGGCCAGGGGGCTGATCTGTGGTGGTTTCTAGGAGGAGGAATTCTTGGGCCCGTCATGCTCTGGAAGAAAAGAGAGGAGGCAGAGGTAGTGGATGACAGTGAGAGACCTCAGAGAAACGGGAGGAAGGAGAGCAGAAGATCTGTCAAGGAAGCCATGGCCGCCTGACCGTGGGGTGGCCTCCTGGACTTCTATTTATGTATATGCATATATGTAGGTGTGTTTGCGCTCCCTGGGGAAATCTTCAAAAGAGCTGATTACGTGACCTAAACCCAAACCATTTATGCTGCTTTTCTGGAAACAACATTTGGATCAGAAGTTGGGTATCTTATAGGAATGGCCACGAAGGCTTATGTTAGTTACCACCTTCTGAGACCCCCTCAGAGACTCTAGAGAGGGAAATGTTGCCCCTCGGGAGAGAGTAAGACACAGCCGAGCTTCCCGGGGATCGTCTGTCATTCCTTGGCTCCTTCTGCCAACGTTCTGCATCACTTCAAGTAGAAAGGACAGGCGGAGACTTTGGTCCAGGGTCTAATCCTGCTGGGCAAGTCACAAGAGCCTAAGACCCAGTGCTTAACTGTCCAGCGTATTCTTGGTTTCATCAGTTTCTGATGCTTCTCTGTAAAGAACAAAGTCAAGATTCTTTAAGCACCCTTGACCTGCGTTTCTTCACATGGTGTATACACTTGACAGGGCTTAGATCGTGAGCTGTGCTTACTGAAGGATTGGGACTTTCAGGTAGAAAGTGGTACGATTCCATGACTGGTTTTCATTATTCCTCATTTGCCCTATCTAGAAAGATACGAGACCAATTGTGTCACTCGTTTCTGGGCCAGTGGTACCACTGCATGTAACAGTGATACCTACTGTCCCCACAAATCAGATCGTAGATGATGTTAACAACACAGGTGCTGGCGAACGAGAAGGGTTAGTGTAGGTATCTGGGTGAACATGAACTCAGTTTTGACCATGGCTCCTAGGCTCCTGCAGAATGCACTAGCAGGGTTATTTTGTTAGTAAAGAGCCCAGAGGACTGAGTGAGAATTGCCGGTGCTTTGGTGTCACCTGGTCACTTTTAATAGTGGAAACTGTAGACTTGGATTGGAAAACATTCCGCGTAATTCCTCCTTCTCTTCTTTCTGTCCTTTTTCTTTTTGAGACATAGTCTCGCTCTGTTGCCCAAGCTGGAGTACAGTGGCATTGTCGTACGTCATAGCTCACTGCAGCCTTGAACTCGTGGGCTCAGGCAATCCTCCTGCCTCAGCCTCTCCAGTAGCTGGGACTGCAGGCGTTCGCCACCACACCCGACTGACTTTTGTAGAGATGGAGTCTCACTGTGTTGCCAGGCTGCTCTCAAACTGCTAGCCTCAAGCAACCCCCTCCCACCTCGGCCTCCCAAAGTGCTAGGATTATAGGAATGAGCCACCGTTCTTGGCCTCTCCTTTTCTTTTTCCGCTGCAAGACTCTGAGAAGTAGCATCACTGTTCCTTATGCACTCATCAAGGAAATGGAACCTTTAGCAACTGGAAGAGCAATCCAGAGGTAGCCAGAAAGCCAGACACAAACTGCTAGGAAGGCCAGCTGATGCCAGGCCAAAGGGGACAATGACTGACACATACTTTGCAATCTGGGTCCTACCATGTCTACTCTCAGCATGACCTTCTAGGGCTACTTTCTTTTCAGTTTGTTGGGTGATACTCTCCAAGTCTCACACCAGGCTCGTATACATTCTGTTAGCATTCTGGTTTTTGCTGTATCAGCCAGTCTGCTGGCGGGCCACAGTTTGCGTAATTGTTACTTATCACCCCATGTCCCTTCAGCGCAGTTCTCCCCCTCCCACCTTCCTCACGGTTAGATGGGGCCACTCCTTGGTTCCTACATTTGATCTGGAAGAGGTTCTGGCGAACCTCCCGCCTGACACATTCAAAGGCATTTTCCTCTCATCTCTCTGGCTGCCTGTGCTCAGGCCCTTGCAGTGGCCCCTCGGGTGTGACTGTCCCTTAAGGCTCCACTCCCTTCTGATTCCAAGATTATTCCAGGAAAACACCCCATTCTCCTAAGTATTGTTGGGCCTCTGGCTCTGGACCTGCCTCTGCAGTTCCCCCAGGTCCAGGCAACTCACCCTGACCTGCATGTCTTTTTTACAACTCAGACCAGCCAGCCTGCCCCATTTCACTACTTGCCATTGCTGTCTCAAGCATTGCATTTCAGCAGAGGCCTTATATTCACCTTTATTTTATTTTTGCAGGTATCTATTGCTTTTACTATATTGCTTCTTTGTACTATGAATGATTACAATGCCAATTTTCTAATTCAAGTTAGAAAAAGATTGTTCAGGGTATATTTAAATTGCTTTAGACATACAAGTAATTTTCTATGAGCTTTAAAAAAATTTTTTTTTCAATTGCAGTAACCTTTATTTTAAACCGAAGGTATTTTTATGAGCAAAGTCTGCTACTTCCCCTTTGACTCATTCCCATCACTGTTGACAGTGAATTTTTTTTCCCCTAAGTTATTCAGGTTCTACGTCATCCTTTGTGAGATGATTCTCAATGTCACTCCTGAAGTCATTTGTCTTGGGCAGGCTTCTGCCTCGCTCCAGCTGTTCCTTGTCTTCTTGTCCATCCCATACGGCTCCCTAAGCCCACCTCGTTATCTGACCGCCTCAAAGCTTCAGAGCCTTCCTCCGTTGCTAGAAAAAATAACAGCGTTTAGTCCAGCCGTACTGAAGCCTGGTTCTCAGGCCCCACAAACGGTGCCGCTAAATAGTTAATATAAATAGTTCCCACTTCCACTTTAGTTACGTCACTGTCTTCGTATCTGCGTCACTGTCGCCACTCTCAAATTCTCATTCCCCAGAGCAGTGGTTCTAAACCGACGGTGCTTAGTGGTCCTCGAGTCCCATCTCTAGAGATCAGGGTATGGTAGGTCTGGAGTGGCGCCTGCAAGGCTGCGTGTTTCAGAAGCCCCTGAGTGCCGCGCTGGGGGAGGCGGCGGTGGGAGGCCAGGGCAGAGCCATCAGTCAAGGACTGTGATGAAGAGCCTCCTTGGGGCCCAGCAGAAACAGGGCTGATCTGGGACTGGGGGAGTCGAATCAGGTTGCCAGATTTAGCAAATAAAAATACAGGTTGCCCAGGTAAATTTGAATTTCAGATAAACAACGAATAATGTTTTAGTGTAAGTATTTCTCATGTAGCACTTGGGACATAGTTATACTACAGATTATTCATTGTTTATCGGAAATTCTTATTTAACCGGGCATCTTGTGTTTTATCTGGCAGTCCTAGAATAAAATACAGTTGCGATGGACTCTCCAGCCATTGCCTCTGAATAGTGCTGTGTAGTGTTGTGCAGGTAAACGTCTAGGAAGTCCTACGAAGGCAAGGCTTTCGGATATGAAAGAACCTAATAAACTAGTTCGTGCAGATCCGAGGCGCACATACTTTGAATTTTATCTGACTGGCGTTGACATGCTCAGACTTCTGGGCTGGAAAGCAGGAGTGGTAACTGCACATATGCCCTAGATTCTTCCAGTTTAGGTTGAAAGATCCAACTGAGGTTAAAAGATCTAAAGAAATATCTCCATTAGGTAGTCTTGAGTCTAGGGAGTTTGGAAGGCCGCTGTGCCCAGCGCTCACATGCACTTAGGGAGGGGCAAGCCCCCTGCACACAGTGCTAGCTGGCTTGCATTTTTAAAGAATGTGTGCGCATGAGGGTACTAGAAACATAACAGGCTTTGGAGTACAGCACACCTGGCTTGGAATTCTGGTTCCACCGCTTTCTCTGTGACCTTAGGCCAGGTTCTTAACCTTTCAGTGCAAGCAGTGTTTCCATTCATAAAATGGAGATGATGCCTATCATGAAGTGTCGTTGCTAGGGAAATTAAATGATATCTGATATTAAGGCGTATTCTTTGGTACTTGATCTAAATGCCAGAGGAGTGATTTCACAAGGGAGGCAAGAATTTAACCCATTCTTTTTAGCCAGGTGGGGTTAGCAAAGTCTGTTTTGTATAAAGAAGGTCTGCTTTTGAATTATCTTGGTTGACTGCCTTCCCACTAACGATTTTCTCTGTTTTTCTCTCTCTTCCTGGTCTAGGATTAACACAGGTTCCTCAGATCCAAAAGACTGAAATTTCCTTTCGTCCTAGTGATCCCAAGAGCTATGAGGCATATGTACTAAACATAGTTAGGTTTCTGGAAAAGTACAAAGATTCAGCCCAGAAAGATGACATGATTTTTGAAGACTGTGGCAGTAAGTATACTCATTGTAGATGTTCATGGTTAGTTTTCTTTTTCTTTAATTCTTATTTCCCATTATTATTTTTTATTTAATGATTGAGAGAGAATGCCGAAATAATGAAAGATCGACCCCTGCCGTATTGAAGACACTTTTTTTTAAAAGCAGGAGGATGCAGTGACAGAAACAATGTAGCCTCAAGTATTATTATTTTCTGCATTTGAAAGGTGTCTTCCTTTAAATCACGTCTAGACATGTCTGCTTTTTACTATTCGGACTCAAAAGACCACAGCCACTTTTGTTTCTCTTACACCCATTGGAAAGTACAACTGCTTATTTCCATATTCTCCGCGCAAAAGTTCTCCTCCTGAAGAGTGCACAGGCCTTCCTCCAGCACGATGACCCTTTGGTGTGATTAACTGTCACCACACTGATATTGACGGAGGAGGATTTATGGTCACAGTAGACTTTATAGATTCATGTTGGGTTCAATAACGAAATATGTCTTAAGCAGCTGATCATTGTGGATAAGAAAATGACTTTTGAAGGGTAAAGAGTGGCTCTTAGTTTCATTAAGTCATTGCCCCCGTCCTCCTCTTTGATACCTTGAGTGTGGATTTCCCAGCTCACGTTCTCATGCCTGCCCCCAAAAAAGGCTCCAAGTTAGTTATCCCTTCTGATTCAATTCCAGCACTTACCAACGCCAGTTCTTCGCAAGGCAGACTGTGGTTTGGTCAGAGAATGGGGTGGATTGCCATTTAAGTAATTTTGGAAAGATTTAGTAATTTAAAAGAATCACTTCCACTGTGAATTTTTCTCATTAGAATTTAAATGAGGTTTTCGTCTTACTTTGCAGTAATTAAAAAGGCCCGAATAATAACCAGGGTGAATCACTTCACAGGAGATGGATTAAATTGAGACACTTTACCATTCGAAGGGAAAATAGTTAATTTGCAAACTTAACATATATAAATGGTGGTATTTGCATCATTTTCCTGCAGATGCTATGTGTTAACTTTGAATTCTATATTCCTTTAGTCTTTCTCTGGCTTTTATATGAGGTATGAATTAAAAATGCTAGAATAAAATTTCTCAGTTGAACAAATGCTTATAAGAAGTCATAGCTTTAAAAGGCAAAAACTCAAATCAGATTTTTTTTTTCTTAAAAACTAGAAGGGTGGTTGAAAAGGAAAGTTATTTCCTATTCCTTCTTTACTGTTTAACATGCTAATTAGAGGCTTAGCTCCAGGAAAAACCTTTTAGTTCTGAACATTGACAGTCCTTTTCATTTGTGTTCGAATTATAATATCCCTGTTGCAGAGCTCAGCCAATGTTAACCTGTGTAAATGATGCTACTTACGCAGCATGATCCAGTTTCCTTTCAGTCTTCTAAATAGCTGAGTAATCTATTATTTAAAGGAAGAGAAATATTGCCAGAGACCAAATATCATGTGCTGATCAAGTATTATGAAGCTTTGGCGTGGGGTGGTGTACCAGCTGTTGCTTTTGGTAAAATCTCTCTTTAGTGTCAGTCAAGAAGAGAGGGCTTGCTGGAAAAGCTTGCTTGTTTCGGACCATGCATTAAATGCAGAACAGTCCTGTCTTATCCTAGGTAATTGTGACAAGAAAGAAAGTTCCTTTTCCTTTCTCAGCAGTGCTAAGGGAATTGCTGATACAACCTAAAAATGGTGTTTGTATTTTTAGATGTGCCCAGTGAACCCAAAGAACGAGGAGAGTTTAACCACGAACGAGGAGAGCGGAAGGTCTGCAGATTCAAGCTTGACTGGTTGGGAAATTGTTCTGGAATAAATGATGAAAATTACGGCTACAAAGAGGGCAAACCGTGCATCATTATAAAGCTCAACCGAGTTTTGGGCTTCAAACCTAAGGCAAGTGATATTTTAAATTATAGAATTTAGATGAGCCATTCATATTTTTGATGAAGTCTCTGATACAAGAAGACAATATAATAAGAGCCAATTTTGAAGTCCAGTCAGTA
>NW_012151507.1:2464543-2467108 GCF_000956105.1 Propithecus coquereli
AAGTTGGAACACCTATTTAAAAATCAAATATCACATACCCAAGTTGTTACTTCAATCCTTCTAGGTGGCTTTACTAAATAATTGTGTGTAGTTCCAGGCAAATGGTCGTATCAGAATGAGGTTGTCTAGTGCTTGGCTTGGTTGATGTAAATTCAAGTTCAGAAGACTGGCCAGGCAAAAGGTTAGATTTGTTTCCTGGAATATAATTTGAAACCATAAGCCAGTGATTGGATGTTCCTCTGTCTTTGGCCTCAGAGAGTTATTACTGCAAACAAAGCTCATCCTTGTCCAAAGTTGTAACTAACAGCTTGAAGGGGAGTGGGCAGTGGGAAGAGGGACAAGCAGAAAGTATCCATTAGCGCGGACACGGCTGACAAGAACCGTGGTCAGCAGAGGGGTTTGTGCAGCCTTTGGAGAATGTCATGGTCGGGGAATTTGCCTGTGGACTCAAAATACAGACGCTGCTGGACTTCCCATGGGGCTACGTCCTGATAACCCATTGTAAGTTTGTAAGTCAGAAATGCATTTAATACCCCAGTAGACCTATCATAAAGTCGAAAAATCATAATAAGGCAAATGTTATAAATCAGGGACCAGCTGTAATAAAGGAGTTGCCAAATCTGATCTCTTATTTTCTATCTCTTCTTAGCAGTAGTCTGATAAACGTATAGTAAATTATTTAAAGGATTTGTACATCTTTTCAAAGGACCTTCTACCTCTTGTGAGTATCGAATTGCTTTAGAGAAATAACTGTTGAGAAGACGAATTTTCCTAATGGTTTGGAGAAGATCTCATCAGAGAACTCTCCAGAACAGAACAGGCCAGGGGGCCGATCTGTGGTGGTTTCCAGGAGGAGGAATTCTTGGGGCCGTCAGGCTCTGGACAAAGAAAAGAGAGGAGGCAGAGGTAGTGGATGACAGTGAGAGACCTCAAAGAAACGGGAGGAAGGAGAGCAGAAGGTCTGTCAAGGAAGCCATGGCCGCCTGACCGTGGGGTGGCCTCCTGGACTTCTATTTATGTATATGCATATATGTAGGTGTGTTTGCGCTCCCTGGGGAAATCTTCAAAAGAGCTGATTACGTGACCTAAACCCAAACCATTTATGCTGCTTTTCTGGAAACAACATTTGGATCAGAAGTTGGGTATCTTATAGGAATGGCCACGAAGGCTTATGTTAGTTACCACCTTCTGAGACCCCCTCAGAGACTCTAGAGAGGGAAATGTTGCCCCTCGGGAGAGAGTAAGACACAGCCGAGCTTCCCGGGGATCGTCTGTCATTCCTTGGCTCCTTCTGCCAACGTTCTGCATCACTTCAAGTAGAAAGGACAGGCGGAGACTTTGGTCCAGGGTCTAATCCTGCTGGGCAAGTCACAAGAGCCTAAGACCCAGTGCTTAACTGTCCAGTGTATTCTTGGTTTCATCAGTTTCTGATGCTTCTCTGTAAAGAACAAAGTCAAGATTCTTTAAGCACCCTTGACCTGCGTTTCTTCACATGGTGTATACACTTGACAGGGCTTAGATCGTGAGCTGTGCTTACTGAAGGATTGGGACTTTCAGGTAGAAAGTGGTACGATTCCATGACTGGTTTTCATTATTCCTCATTTGCCCTATCTAGAAAGATACGAGACCAATTGTGTCACTCGTTTCTGGGCCAGTGGTACCACTGCATGTAACAGTGATACCTACTGTCCCCACAAATCAGATCGTAGATGATGTTAACAACACAGGTGCTGGCGAACGAGAAGGGTTAGTGTAGGTATCTGGGTGAACATGAACTCAGTTTTGACCATGGCTCCTAGGCTCCTGCAGAATGCACTAGCAGGGTTATTTTGTTAGTAAAGAGCCCAGAGGACTGAGTGAGAATTGCCGGTGCTTTGGTGTCACCTGGTCACTTTTAATAGTGGAAACTGTAGACTTGGATTGGAAAACATTCCGCATAATTCCTCCTTCTCTTCTTTCTGTCCTTTTTCTTTTTGAGACATAGTCTCGCTCTGTTGCCCAAGCTGGAGTACAGTGGCATTGTCGTACGTCATAGCTCACTGCAGCCTTGAACTCGTGGGCTCAGGCAATCCTCCTGCCTCAGCCTCTCCAGTAGCTGGGACTGCAGGCGTTCGCCACCACACCCGACTGACTTTTGTAGAGATGGAGTCTCACTGTGTTGCCAGGCTGCTCTCAAACTGCTAGCCTCAAGCAACCCCCTCCCACCTCGGCCTCCCAAAGTGCTAGGATTATAGGAATGAGCCACCGTTCTTGGCCTCTCCTTTTCTTTTTCCGCTGCAAGACTCTGAGAAGTAGCATCACTGTTCCTTATGCACTCATCAAGGAAATGGAACCTTTAGCAACTGGAAGAGCAATCCAGAGGTAGCCAGAAAGCCAGACACAAACTGCTAGGAAGGCCAGCTGATGCCAGGCCAAAGGGGACAATGACTGACACATACTTTGCAATCTGGGTCCTACCATGTCTACTCTCAGCATGACCTTCTAGGGCTACTTTCTTTTCAGTTTGTTGGGTGATACTCTCCAAGTCTCACACCAGGCTCGTATACATTCTGTTAGCATTCTGGT
>NW_012151507.1:2478023-2481260 GCF_000956105.1 Propithecus coquereli
CTTTTTTGCTACCAGAAGCAAAAACGAGTAAGTGGGTGGATGGATGGTTGCCTGGCTGGCTGGCTTGATGGATTTCTGCAGAAATTAATGTACCTCTCAATAGAATTCAATCTTCTTTCCACTTAGACTGGGATATAATGGAAGAAAAATGGTGAGAACCATTATGCCATAATGTATTTGATATTCATATTGCTAGGGAACACTTGACCAAGATCAATCAGCTATTTAGCGATAAAAGGAATTGGTGTGGCGTGGCTGCAAGAAGACTAATCTTAATATCTGCTCGCTGAGTACCTTGATTTTGATGTTCTCATCATAGACACTGAGTGGCATTTGAACCCCACAGAGGCAGTCTATTCATATCTCTTCCCACGTCTACAGAGATATTCTGTTAAGTGATGAATTCAGCTCTTTTCAACTCTTTTTTTCTTTTTTCTCTGGTCTCCACTTGCTGGTTATCCATTTGCACTTCCTTATTCATCGTCCCCACCCAAACCTGCAACGAGTCAGCCACTGGAATTATTTTTGGCAGAGAGCACAGTATCCCGGCATCTTGCTTGGTGTGCCGCCTTCCTTACCCTTTGAGGATAGATTCTGGCAACTTCTTTTTTCAATCGATAAGCATTTTCTCTTATTTTTAATGATACATATATTGCTGGCAGAAAGTTCCAAAAGAGTCAAATCCAGGGAATCATTTCTTATATTAAAAAAAATAGCAGTACAAAAATGTGAGTTCCCTACTGATGGAGAGAACTGCCCATTTTATCTGACTTCGGTTAGATGATGTATGTGTTACATCTCAAGGTTCACATGTTATGCTGACATGCGGAAGCAAGTGGCTGTCTTCCTGCCATGTGTATTCATCACATTTCTTCTAAGGTAGATTTGAACCAGGGATGCGGGAGGGAAGGTTCTGGATATTTCACTACAGTTGTAATTTCCAGTCTGGACTCTGGGTCCTTTCGGTGGATGCACTCTTTCAAGACAGCCCTGCCTTCAGGGCAGTGCCACCTTCTCCTCTTTGACACCTCGGACTTTGCTAACAGAATTGGAAAGAAACTCCTTCAGTGGCAGTCCCTGACCCCTGCCCGCTGGAGATTAAAAAAAAAAGGAAGGCTTACTTGAAGAAGGCAATCTTGAAGGAAAAGGATGGTATTATTTATTCCTGGCTCAGGAAAAAAGCCTCAATTTTATAAAAACAGAAATGTCAATCCACTTTCCCATGTAATACAATCTTAGCAAATAATGAGCACTGTTTTTTGGGTTGGCTCTCATTTTTCAGTGTCCTTAAGCAAAGCTTATAATGGGTCACCATTAGAAGCTCCCTTTAGCACTGGACTGCAGCACAGCTTAATATTGTGGTTACTTAGGCACTTATTTTCATTTCAACAAAATCGCCACCACACCCTTTCCTAGACTGGTTAGGGGAGTCATTCATTCTGCCATCCTGAAGTGTTTTGTTATTTTGGTTGACTTATTGTGACCAATGTGTACTTGTTTGGGCTACAAACCTGTTTTATTTTTAGAAATTTAAAAAATTATTTATAATCCTACCAACCAACATGAGTTTTGTTTTTAGCCTCCCAAGAATGAGTCCTTGGAGTCTTACCCAGTGATGAAGTATAATCCGTATGTCCTGCCTGTTCAGTGCACTGGCAAGGTAAGGACACATTTAAGGTTACAGAGGGTGGGGCAGGGGAAGAGGGAGGGAGTGAGTGAGATTTTGTAAGTAGAGGTAAAATCTTAGTTTAGGAAACAAGAAACATTGCTTCCAGGTATTAGTCTCAGTAGGTTGAATTTCAGCTGTACTAGGTAAAACTTCTTTGAAGGACAGAAAGATATAGTAAGAATTAAACTGTCAGTGTCTGCATTGGCACCAGAAACTCAAATATCTGAATTTAATCCATTGGAATATTTGTTTATAGAACTGAGAGGTGAACTAGTTCACAGACATGCTTCTCTGGACCACAGCAAGTGCTGAAAATTTGAGGCCAACATTTTTTTTAAAATTAATGACATAAAAATTTGTGGTTTGGGTTTCTCTTTTTAAAATATTGAAAGATTAAACAGTCAGTACGTGTTCCCTTTATATCTAAAAACTGATGGATAGTTTAGAGACAGAGACAGAGAGAGGGCAGAATAAAGAAAGGGAATCCCCAGACAGTGCCATTTTATGTTGGCACCAGGAAGAAATGGACGAGAAAATGAGAGGCAAACAGTTACATCTTTGGCGATAATATCACCAGAAATAGCATCTACTGGGTGGGCCAGCACCAAGGAGTTTGACTTTCAATGTTGGCCCTGTTTCTAGGAGGCTGTTGTTGGCTTGGAGAAATGCTTATTTGGCCCCTGCCTCCGTTTCCCCATTTGTATATTGAGAATAGCCTCCTTTTATGAGCATTTCTCAAGGCTGCTGTGGATTAGGCCGAGTGGATGTTCTTTCCTCTCACAGTAGTTTGCAGACTGCTCTGTTGGCTTGAGAGCCTTGTATGTATGTGAGCACGAGTAGTGATCTGTGATGTGTGAGCCATTAATATTGCATTTCATTCTGGTTTTTAGCGAGATGAAGATAAGGAAAAAATTGGAACCGTGGAGTATTTTGGACTGGGCAACTACCCTGGTTTTCCTCTGCAGTATTACCCCTACTACGGGAAACTCCTGCAGCCCAAGTACCTGCAGCCCCTGCTGGCTGTACAGTTCACCAACCTCACCATGGACACTGAAATTCGCATAGAGTGTAAGGCGTATGGTGAGAACATTGGGTACAGTGAGAAAGACCGTTTTCAGGGACGCTTTGATGTAAAAATTGAAGTTAAGAGCTGATCACAAGCACAAAATCTTTCCCACTAGCCATTTACTAAGTTAAAAAAGATACAAAAACAAACCTACTAGTCTTGAACAAACTGTCATACGTATGGGACCTACACTTAATCTATATGCTTTACACTAGCTTTCTGCATTTAATAGGTTAGAATGTAAATTTAAAGTGTAGCAATAGCAACAAAATATTTATTCTACTGTAAATGACAAAAGAAAAATAAAAATTGAGCCTTGGGACGTGCCCATTTTTACTGTAAATTATGATTCCATAACTGACTTGTAGTAAGCAGTGTTTCTGGCCCCTAAGTATTGCTGCCTTGTGTATTTTATTTAGTGTACAGTACTATAGGTGCATACTCTGGTCATTTTTCAAGCCATGTTTTATCGTATCTGTTTTCTACTTTATGTGATGAGCAA
>NW_012151507.1:2481310-2481886 GCF_000956105.1 Propithecus coquereli
GTTTTGGTCTTCTTGGAGTCACAAGAGTATTTCCAAAGAATTGTCTGGTAATCTGAAAAAATAATATTTTTTTTCTGAGTGATTTCATTCCAGAAATAGAAGTTGAACACCATCTAGGTTGAACTTTGATAACCATGCTATTGGTTTTTTGTGTCGTTGCGACTTATGATGGGTACATTACTTGAGATCACTGAAAAATGCCAAATTGCCATTGCTCACTGTTTGGTGAGATTCATTCTTTAAAAGAAGGAAACATGTATTAGTGTTAGCTCTGTTTTTGTAAAACTGATTGTTTCTTTCTCTCCCCATTCCCCCCAGATCATGAACTAAACAATGTTTCCTTTCCCCTTAAGCATGGCTTTTCCCAGAAGGTTCCCCCCAATCACCCATATGAGTGTTGCCATTATGAGTGTAGTTTTTAGTTCCGATAGGAATTGACTCATTTAATTTTTGAAAGCTGGCTCTTTTGTTCACTATTTTTCTATTGATGCTATTAATTTGTTTCTATAATGCTTGTTACCCATGAATAATATTTTTGAAAGAAAATTAATGTAGAGATGAAAAGTTTTGTTAACT
>NW_012151507.1:2485484-2529695 GCF_000956105.1 Propithecus coquereli
TTTTTTTTTTTTTTCCTGGGGCTGGGGGCGGGGGGCTGTCATGGGGGAACTGCCCTTTAAATTTTAAGTGACACTACAGAAAACACAAAAAGGTGATGGGTTGTGTTGTGCTTCGTATTGAATGCTGTCCTGACATCTCTTCCCTTGTCCTCCAGTATGTTCTAAAGCTGTGTCTGAGATCTGGATCTGCCCATCACTTTAGCTAGTGACGGGACTAATTAATTTGCTTTGTACATTTTCTTTTACTTTGCTTTTTTTCCTTTCTCTGGAGGCATCACATGCTGGTGCTGTGTCTTTATGAATGTTTTAACCATTTTCATGGTGGAAGAATTTTATATTTATGCAGTTGTACAATTTTATTTTTTCTGCAAGAAAAGTGTAATGTATGAAATAAACCAAAGTCACTTGTTTGAAAATAAATCTTTATTTTGAACTTTATAAGAAGCAATGCAGTACCCCATAGACTGGTGTTAAATGTTGTCTACAGTGCAAAATCCATGTTCTAACATATGTAATAATTGCCAGGAGTACAGTGCTCTTGTTGATCTTGTATTCAGTCAGGTTAAAACAATGGACAATAAAAGAATGAACACATTCCTCATGTGCGTGATTCACTCTCGTCTTGCCCCAACCTGTGACTTCTTTGCTTCTATACTGCTAATTATCCAAGATCTTGAAGAAATACTGAACCTGAAAGACACACACATGATTTTATTAGTCCATATGGGAGTTTGGCCTTTTCCACCTAACAGCGTCCAAGAGATGACCGAGTTAATCAGGCAGAGAATCAAAGAAGCTTTAATTTAAAGTTCGATTTTAGAAATATTTTGCAGTGCTACTTCACCCAATTTAGAACACATAAAATTTTGGTTCCTAGTAGTTCTGCACTAGGTATGTCTGTTTTAAAAAAATAAAGTTGGACTTATTAGCAGTTCGGTTAAAAAAATTGGCCTCATGTATGAAAGACGACAAAAATCAGGTTTCTGAAAAACATTTTCCCGGTTTCATTGAGCTGCAGATTTGGTATTGCTTAACCAGTGTGGGAAACACCCAGACTACAGTCACGGCATCGTATTTCTGAATCGGAAACCCTCCACACAGCCCGTGCGGCCGCAGCGCGAGCCAATCCCTGCAGCTCCGCCGTGTGTCCAGGCCTGCTCCCCTCCTTGGGGCAGACCCAGGGCCGTCCCGCGAGAGCACAGCTGACTCAAATACCGTAACAGCTTCCATTCTCACCTGCTGCTCCACATCCATAATCCTGCCGATTTGTTTCTGTTTCTTCTTTAAAAATAGTACCCGAGACTCTGCCATCTCTAGAGCAACAAACTGTGTCATGACCAATGAATACCAGAGGAACAATGATTCCATTTAACAAAAAATAGCAAAGGGAACTGCAGAAAATGGCACAACTGCTTAACTTTAAAGTTTTCAGGAGCCCTTGTCAACTGTTGAAGAAAAAGAGCAAAATCCTTAAACTAACAACATACCTACGTGAAACTGTTTCTCAAAAAGTGACGCACATTTATGGAAACAGAAGTTATATGATAGAACATGGTTTGTCTTGCTGAAACGCAGGTTGGTTTTGTAGTATGTATATGAGTCTTCAATCTGTGATGTTTGTGAGCAAGAAGGGGAATGGGGTTAGGTCTGAGGAAAGCGGAGCATTTATTCAAATTGGAGGGTGGTTTGCATTTTTGAGGCTGTTCTAAGATCCTGACCTTGGTGAGACAAACCTAACCTACCGTTCCGAGCCATTGTGTGTGTCTGCCTATCACTTTCGCCAAGATTCTCTTCAAATCTTGCTGCTTTTAACCTCCAGATTGTGCCAACCTGTTTCCCGCCCACGATCCTCAGGGGTATGTCACCACTAGGAGACTGGAGAATGTGGTTTGTATTCTTCGACTCACTCGATACTATGGGCCAAGCACTCTTCTAAGAGCTAGGGACAGACAGACGAGCCAGTTGACAAAACAGACAAAACTCCATCTTCTTTCCTCTGCAGCTCACGTTCTAGTGTTAAGTACTTGCATGTTTCTGACATTTTTGCTTCTATACATTCATCATGTCTTTCTTTGTATTATCAGCTTATTCTGACCCTTCGTAGATGACACATTTCTTGGGCGTAGGGACAGTGCTGTTTACCCTCCTTGGGGTGTTCTTACTTCTAAGAAAGGGGTTTTCACACAGGTCCAGTCAATCAAATACTCATTGCTCACACAGAATCGAAAGGGATTTTTTCAAAGGCAGTGTTTCTCAAAGGTGGGCTGAGTACTGCTTGGAATCAAAAGCATTGAAATAGTTACTGAAGAGAGAAAAGGATTCTCTTTTCAATCCATCATATTCCCTGAGGGGAGTTGCAATGTGTTAGTATGTCTTCAACTCAGGTTAATCTCTCTTTCCAATAAAGGGAGACAGGCCTTGGGCTCAGAACCTGTGGCAAACAATATTATCTAGTTAGAATTTAATAAATTTTATTTTCATTGTATTTATTTCATTACCTTTGATTAAGGACAAGTAATTGAAATAGTTTAAAACAAGTTGTTTTCCATTTACAGCGGTCAAACATTCAAGTATAGCAGTGAATGGATTTAAAGAAAAATAATAAATAAAATTTCAGGTTGTACTTAAAAACGATAATCATGAAAGGGATAAATGGCCGACTAAAATTTAGGGCTCTTTGTTTGAAAGAACGGCATTAACAGAAGCCAAGGTTTTCGGTTTTATACCTGTCTGGGCAAAATCTAATTTGAACCCAATCTATGTTAGAACAATAGTATGCCCTGTCTGCTCAAGCTGCACCTATTACCAGAGGGAACACCTCCAACTCCAAATTAAAAACATTTTCAGTGATCAGAGACGAAAGTCAGTTATCAAAATCTTTCAAAGCTCAATTATAGCTCAAATTCCTGGCTTCTTAAAGGATTAGTAACACTCTGATATCTGTGCATATTTGGCACACAGAGGACAGGTTACAAATGAGGTTACCTTGCAAATCTAGGACTGAGGACATTATGAACAGAGAGGGAAACCATCCAAAAACATTCAAAGAACAGTTTTAATTGAGTAACATGATCTTGGTTTCAAATTCAATAGAGAAAATGTGACTCTCTCCTTTCTTCTTTAAGAGGGAGCTAGCATTAACCAGATGTGTTATCTGTAGCCCTCTGGGCTCTACACTGGGATAGATGACCAGGAAACAGAGAGATAAGCCTGTTATTCTCCCAACCAGTGGTTCCGATTAGCACACATATCCTACCCATGTGAAACAAAGAGGATTGGATCAAGGCAAGTATCTCGGTTCATGCTTTAACTACGAGGGACTTTAGCATTAGTCTGTTCTGAGAGATTAAGAATCTTACTAAGGTATTGACTCTTACTGACTACAGAATCCAGCTATTTAGCCACAAATGAACCCCATGCCCTAAGAAAATGCCCATATTATAATAAAACTGTAACATGCTATCTCTAGCTACGTTTACCACAAAGCCTTTAAAAAACTTGGATTTCATAAAATCAGAAATCTTAAAAGTAGCTTATAAGGGGTTATCTTTTCCAAGGAAACACATATACACACACCTTCCCCTCCAGTATTGGCCCTATACTGACCAGGTAGGAGGTGGCAAAGGGTGATTTGAAACCCACCTATTCAGCCAGCCACAGTGCCTGATGTGGTCATTATGGGGTCTGTCTTTTGGTTTAAGTGCTGCAGGAATCAAATATTCCATTCCTGTGAATGAAACATCTCATTACCTGTAAGAGGTGGCCCTTTAATGCCTATAACTTATTATAGAAATTCGCGGTTATTAAATTAGCAAGTAATGGAGGAGCACAGAATGGTCCTGCAGGAATGGGATATAGGACCCATCCCTTTTGATAAGGGGCAGGCATTCTAAAATGACCAGTGGGGGAGGATCAGGCCCTGGGGAGGTTCTAATGATTCCGCATTGGCGTGTCTGGGCATCAAGGGAATAGTACTTAAGGCTAACAGGCATTCTGGGGTTGTACTTCAGAAAATGAAACATGGCAGAAGTCCATGCCTAACAAAACCTTTGCCTAGAGCTGGCATTTCTTCTTTTCTTTAATTTGCAAATTTCTTCTGAGCCTCCTACTGTGTACCCAGCACTGGTAAGAATTGAGGAGGGAGTGTCCAGACGCACAAGGGCCTCATGAAATTTTTGCTTTTGCTAAATGTCTTAAATGGTCTAAACTGCTCTCATCTATACCAATTCCTTTCTCCTATTTCTTCTGCCAATCATTCATTTAACTAACATCTTGAACACATCCCATCCATGATCATTTAAAGATGGGAGAGACTTGGTTCTTAAAGCTCATAGCCTGGAAAGAAGAAAACCCATGTAATCAAATAAAATCACTATAGTGTGCTAAAATCGAAGTGGAAATAATTAACTACTAGTGGGGACACAAAATATTTCATAAGGGGGTTAACATTTAACTTGAGGTCTGAGGATGAGCGAGATTTGACATAGATGAAAGAACAGCAAATTTTAGCTTAATGTACAATTGATAGGCCAATGGGCAATTATAAGATTAACTGGAAGGCTTGTTCTTTCGCTATCACTATTAGATTTAAATAAGAAGAATGACTTACATTTATTTACTACTTTATAGTATACCGTCTAATTTCATACATCAGTCTCATCTTCTCAACAGCTCTGTGAAGCTGGTCGCCTCATCTCTGGGTACAGATGAGATCCTGGGACTCAGAGGTCCCATGACTTCCCCTATAATGAGATGGGGACCTTGCTAAGTTGGTAGGGCTGGGAACTGAACCTGTATCTTCCCACTCAAAGCCACACTGGCTCTGTAATCTCCCAAGGAGTAGTCTCTACATTTGCTGATGACTATCCAAATCATCACGAATTCTAGAACAGTGAAATGTTTAAAGTCTAAATTTCTGTAATAGCTTCAAGTATAGACTCAAAAGATTCCAGAGAATCTCTCATCCTTGCCCTGAGTAGCAAATATAGGCCTGGAGGTTCTACCAGTGATTCTGCTCCTGCCACCGCTCTCGCAAAGGCAGTTCTGGTATATGGAGCTGGCAGGAAATTTCTTTGCACACTTTACTAACTATGGTTTCAGAGTCTGCAGTGGAACTTCACTCTCCTGATACTCGGGCTCCACCACAAACGACAGCATTAGACACTTTACAGATGGAGTGTAGGCATCTATTTTCCAATGGTTCTTAATGTTGGTTGAGTATCAGAAATACCTGTGGAGTTATATTTTGTTTTTAAATAAAAATACAGATGTGCCTGAACACTTAAAGAATCTCTCTCTCCCACTGTTGTGGAGTTCCAGCACCAAATTACAGTATGTGCTAATAATAGCCTGTGCTGTTATGCTGGATAGATTTTCAGATAAAAGCTAGTCAATCTGAATTTGACTGAAGTACAGTTTTGTTAGAGTTCCAATAATATGACACTGAGTTTTAAAAATATCAGTGTATTCAGTACAGAATAAACTTTCAACTCACTTGGGCTCTTAGAGTCAGGGCTGACTTCATGAGCCTGCAGCCTGTGCACAGGGCCACACTCTTAGAAAAGCCCTTGCTTGGTTTAATGCTCTGCTGTCGCTGTCTTGAAATTCTTAATTTTGAACGAAGGCCCTGACATTTTCATTCTGTACCAGCTGTGCTTATAGCCAAGGCCTCTATGCTAGAGCTACTTCAGCATGGTTGTCCTGTTAGCTGAATGGAAAATGGGGTTGAAAGGAATGCTATCAAAAGAAGCAGTGAACAGATCTATGGTGAGAGTTGGGCAGCTCAGAGAAGGTGCAGGGTGAGGACGGTGGAAGATGTGAGCAGGCCCATTTGCCCGGGGAGGGCGCCTACAGGCTTGTGCTGGGAGAATGGTTGGAGGCAGCTACCAGCAGGCCATGCACGTGTGAGCCTTGAATTCTTCTTGAACCTTTGCTGGGCTCCCTTTCCTTCTGTGTCTTCCCTCTCCAAGTCAACGCATACTTTCAGCTCCCAAAATATGGAGCACAGAAGTGGACAGTCATGAGAAAAGACGCGGTAGCTGAAGAAGTCTAAGGTTCTCCAGATGGAAGGACTCAGAGGAAACATTTAAGCCTCGATATAAAGAAGATGAAAAATCCATCCTTGCCTACTACTGTAACTATAGAGTCCCCAGAGCCCTTGGGCTGCAGGTCTATACTCCACAAATCTATTTACAGACTATAAAAAAAGGCAATTGAACTTAGTAATAAGAGTATCTCCTTCACATATGCTTACCTTCTCCATAGGTCCAGAGGCCATATTTGAGTTTCACACTAAAGTTACTATACATTTCAGTAATTCTAAAAGCCCAGTGTCCTCACAGTTCTCTTTTAAAGAACTATTGATTCATCTGACTACCATCCACTAATGAAAACAAATCCCTTTTTAACACTATAATAGAAGATAACTATTCCTCAACCTAGAGTAGAATGCTACTGATCTTTCTCTTTACGGAAAATCTATACCTTTCTAATATAACTAAAGATGCAGGAGTTCTTTCTATACAGTCATTCTAAAATTGTGTTTTTAATGACTCATAATTATCTGGCCTCTTTTGCCTTGAAGATGGTTTTGGATGTAACTGGTCCTTCCTCAGTCCCTTAAAATATGAACAGATGTTTGTCGCTTCTGTTCCCTTCTCCTCCCCACCTGCAATGATTAAAAAGTATTCTCTGTGAGTTACCACATCTCAGTGTGAGTCATGAATTGAAAATATTTACATTTAAAATTTTACTCTTAAAGATAGAGTTCTTGTTAAATACTAAGTGCTTTAACAGATTATTTTGTACAATCCTTACAACTATCTTTGGAAGCAGGTATTATTAGTCCCATTTTTCAGTTGATTAGATGGTTTTTTGAGCTATTAATTAATATTAATAACTTGTCCAAGGACATATTACTCTATTTAAAGTCTCTGGTTCAACCTGCGATGGCTAAGAGCTAACACTAGGGGTGGGCCCGGCTGCTGGAGTTTACTGGCCTTGACATTTCCTGGCTAGATGACCTTGAACAAGTTACTTCTCTGTTGCTCAGAGTCTGCATCTATAATACCTACTACGTAGGGTTGTTGTGAAGATTAAATGAATTATATGGAAGGCATTTAAAATAGTGCCCAGCATATAGTAACTACTGCATAAGAAATACCATTATTATTGGTTCTCAGATATTCTCACAATGTTATACCCGATCCTGCTGTATCTCAGTGAGGCCATGTGTTTGTAAGTAACTCCATCATGCTCTGAGAGCCAAAGCTACTGGGGAAATTCTTGCTCATCAGAGGATAGCATGCTTAATTAATCAGGTAATGAATGGCAAAAGCAGTGTCAAGAAACTTTGAAGACTCAGATAATATGGAGATGTGAGGACCAAATGCAACATATGATCCTTGATTGGATCCTGGACCAGAAACAATTTTTTTTTTCTTTTGCTACAAAAGACATTTGTGGGTAAAATCTGAATATCGGTACATAGATAATAGTACTGTATTAATGTCAATTTCCTGATTTCTAATCATTGTTCTGCAGTGATGGAAGAGAATATGTTTTTAGGAAATATCCACTGAAGTACTGAGAGATAAAGGGGAATCATATTTATAATATATTGTGAAATACAAATAAATACTTAAATACACACACATGAGCAAGAAGAGAGAGATGAAAGGATGTTTAATATGGTAAAATGTTAACATTTGGGGAATATGGGAAAAGGGTTTATGGAAAGTCTTTGTATTATCTTTTTAAACTTTTCTATAAGTCTGAAATTATTTCAAAATAAAATGATAAATATATTAATCAGTAGGAAGAGTAGAAAGAGTACTGGATTTGGACTTGGAAGAACCCAGTTTGACACTAGCCGCTATTCCTAGTGCTTCAGGCAAGTCATTTAAACTCTCTGAGTGTGTTTCCTAATCTAAAAATAGAAGATAATAAGACCTACCACGTTGGGCTGAGTGTGTACGTAAGCTTATGGGTGGATTTATAAAGTTGAAGCACATTATACAAATAATAAATTTTCAAAAAGTATGCATGACCCAATGTTCCCATTCTGAAACTAGCAGCTCAGGATGGGCTCTGCTACAGGCCAGCTACAGTGAGGCTTAAGGGATGGGTTTTCTCAGCTGGGAATGTCAGGCAAGCAGGGGAGAAAACTCAGGCGAACTCAACACTACTTACTACTAGAAATTCATTTTTGAGGACTCCCCATGGAAAAAAGGTTTTTGACACGGAACATATTCTGTCCTAAAAAAATAACCAGTAAAACAAAACATAGATATAATGACTAATTCTTGAGATTAGTGATTTTCAACCTGGCTATACATCAGAATCACCCCATAAAGCTTTAAAAAAACTAAACACAGAAGCTTGGACTCCAACCCTGAAGAGTCTGATGCATTAGGTATGGGGTGTGTCCTGGACATCCACAATTTCACACAGGTCCGTGGAACTTCTGATGTCCACTGGGGTTGCGAATCATGCCCTAGATAGTTGGTCAAAGTAGGTGCCCCAGAAATCAGGGCAGGAACCAAGCCCATCTGATATCATCATAAGTGATTTGAAGGAAAGAATGAAATCCTCCATTTAATTTGGCTTTTACCAGTATCCACAGTACTCTGGAGGCTCTTATGCCAAGGAGATGGAGAAGGCCTCACGAGACGAAATGGAGAATGTGGGCAAAAAAGTAGACAGTAAACTTCAAAAGGGTCTTCTGGGGTATTTACAAGGAAAGAAATTAAAACAGGCTTACGGGACGAATTCTATAGACAGTGACTCAGAGGAAAGGCATCTTGGAGAGCATCCTGGCAGTTCCCTAAATACTGGCCCCAAGGGGCAACTGCTGTCTGGGAGGCCATCACTGCCGAGCCTCCTCATAAAAAATACTGGAAATGAAACCCAGGGAATTATAGCACTCTTTAAAAAAAACCCACATAACATTTTATTTTTTTTTATTTATAGCTCTTGCTGCTATACTTCAGACACATTTCAGTTAGAAAAGCTCCAAAATGAAAATAATAGAATTAGAAAATAGCAACTACAATTATTCAGAAGACGGAATGCCTTTTTTATAAGAACAGATGAGAAAATAAACAAGCCCTTAAATCAGATCAGATAAAATCTGAGAAAATATATAATCGGAGTTCATTAGATAATGAGGGGAAAGGCTGAGATGGACTTTTTCACTTAAAACCAGAAAGAAATTTCAAGAGCAAATGCTGAGGTAATTTAAGACGTAAGAGAAAATTACTTTATATACTGCCTCATTTATCCTCACTGTGAAATATCATTTCTATTATGCAAGTAGGTAAAATGAGTCTGAGAAAGGTAATTTTTCTAAGTCACAAAGTTGGTAGGTGGAGACGCTGGGGATTCGAACTCAGGTCAACCTGACTCCAGAGCCTGTGCCCAGAGTCGCTACACTCCTGCACCTCCCTCAGACTTCAGATTTTTAGGGAAGGCGAAGGGAAGCCCATGTGATACAGTAAGATTCAAGTTTAACTTTCAACTTTTGATTTACCTTTGAACTCAAGTCCAAATCAAGTGAAGATTATTAAGAGCTCAGCTAACCTCTCCTCCTACTCACCACTTCCGTATGCTCACAGACTTTGGACTGCCTCAGAAACAGAAAGGCTAGTCTCGCAATATTTTCAGCTTAGCCAGAATAAGATAAGAAGTCTTGTTCTACTGGGAATTCATTTCTCAGTTTTTAATCTTCAAGTGTTAGTAAAAAGATGCTTCATAACTTAGAGTAATAAATTTTTATCAGTCATCAAAAAAGAATAAAATGTATTTCTATTCATAAATTAAAATAAAAAACAGAAAACAGAAGCACCTGTTTCCTGACAATTATAATAGTAACCAACTATACTCATCACAAAGGACATAGAGACAGTATGGCGTACTAGAAAAACCCAAGCTTGCTGGCTAGGAAACTAACATTCTGTACACTGGGCCATGTGATCTCAGGTGAGCTGCTTTCCTTCTTTGGGCCACACTACCCTCATTGGTAAAAACAAGGGCATTGGATTAGAATTTGATTTGCTCAAAACCTAGAATCATGAAATGTTAGTGCAGAAGAGGAGTTTAGAGGAGGGCTTCTCAACCTTTGTCGCCTCATGGCACCTAGAAAATGTTGATTCCTGTATGACACACAGGAGCCAACAAAGGAAGCAGTTCCGGATTGCAGCTGCTGCCTCTAGGTATTGGAGGGTCAATTTCTCGGCTCATTTGTGGGGAACTCTGAGCTTAAAGAATCCCAAATTCAGCCTCGTCATTTTCTGTATGGAAAAACTAATTCACAGACACATTTTATGAATTGAAAACAACCCATAAAGTACATGCTATCAATGTACTTTCAGTTGTTACACTAGTATATCAATTATTTCACAAATCTTTCCCAACTTGTCCCCCTTCAGTCCATTTTCCACATGTTAACCGGAAAGATCTCTTACGAAATAAATATAAATCGGATCATGTCAGAACCCATTTCTCCTAAGGATTATCTCCTGCTGCTTTTAGGGTAAAGACCCACAGTCTTAACACGGCCCACAAAGTGCCGCGCGGCCCGGTCTCCATTTCTCCAGGGCCATCCCCTGCTGTTCTCCCTTTGCACTTTATGTTCCTTCTTTCCCTTCCTAAAACACACCAAGCACTTCCTGCATCAGGGCTGTGCCATGTGCTATTCTCTCTGCCTGGGGTCTGTGACCTTCTTCCCCAGCTGACAATCATTCCTTCAGGTCTCAGCTCGAATGTCATTTGTTCCAGAAACCCTTCCCTAATCCCCCATCCACACCAGGTTCCCCTGTTACATCTCACCCTGTCTTTTACTACATAGCACTAATCAGAATTTGTACTTGTCCATTCCTTTTTCTGATGACCTGATTAGTGTCTGCCTCCCTCGTTAGACTACGAGCGCCGCACAGGGATGTGTCTCTCGTTCCCTGCTGTCTCCCCAGGGTCTCACAGTGTCTGGTATATAGTTCAGTGAATTTATGGTTTTGCTTTGGTTACAGAAGTCTTCCTGGCCACTTCAATTCACTGAAACGCTGTTGTTCTATATACTAAATTTCTTGGGATGTGAAATATGGATATGGTAATGCTTTTTACTTCATTCTAATTAGTGAATAGTATGGCCATTCATTTACAAGTTTTCACTGCAAATATTCTTTAACAATTTTTTAATTGTGGGCTACTTTGAGATCTAATAAAAACTATGGACCATTTCGCCCCCAAAATGAATATATTCATATTTTGCAAGCAATTTTACGGAGACAGTCCATGAACTAACCCTATGAATAAATTTAAAATTCCTAAACAGGGCATAAAACAATCACATGACTTGAGCCTTAGCTACCTTTCCATGTTCACCTGTCGTTCTCTAATGTTACTTTAAACTCTAATATACCAAATTCCATGTAGTTTCCCAGCATGCACACTGTTTCCTCTGCCCTAATGCCATTCTTTCTATTTTTAACGTATCCTCCAATACTCGGAGCAGATCTCATATCTTTCAAGAGGCTCACCTGACTCCTGTACTGCAAACTGGGTACCTCGCAGGGGCTTCCATGAAACCCAGTGAAGATCAATCTCCTAGTATTGTCAAAATGACCTATTTTAATGGCAATCTCTCCTAGAGAACATTAAATTCTTTGAGTAGGGAATGTATTTTATTCACCCCCAGTGCCTGGAACAGTGAATGGCACAAACGGGCCTTCAATAAATGAATGTTAACCTGAAAGGACCAAAATTAACAATTGTAGAAGTTGGGCATGGTGGGGCGCACCTGCAGTCCCAGCTACTCAGGAGGCCGAGGCAGGAGGATTGCTTGGGGCCAGCAGCTCAAGGCTACGGTGTACCATGATCATACCTGTGAATAGCCTGGGAAATACAGTGAGATCCTCTCTCATAAAAACAAACAAATGAAAAAAACAAAAAAACAATGGTAGAAGAGCTGAGCTAAGGGAGTGCACAGATAATATCCCTCAAAGAGAAGAGAAACTGGAATAACAGTAAATAAAATTGAATACTTGCAATGTGAATTACCTACAAAGGCTGTTAAAAGAGCAGAACATGCAACAAAGTTACTTTTTCACCTCTAGTAAAATGTCTAAAAAATACCGTAGCTTAAGATATCAATATGGGTTTTTAATACAGAATATCATCATGTAACCAACAGAACAATGGATTCTTTATTAAAATAATGTGAAGGCAATACTCAGAAAATGTACCATTAGGATGACCTTATGGAGAGGTTCAAAGCTGTGCTGTGTGCTGCTGCCGTAAATGTCTACAATTCTCTTTGCCCTGTGAATAGTAAGCAGCAGATCTTAGCTCTCAGATAGTGGTTGAAGAGTAACTAGAAAGTTAATATGTAATAAGCAAAGGGGAGAACTTTGCTCGGAAAGTTATGTACACTGATATTCCAAGCAAAGAAATTATTTTTGCTGTTTTAAACCTGTAGTTGTTATTCATTTACCCAGCAGATTAAGTTGTATGTAATTCTAAGGCTGATGCCAAAAAGGATCAGTATTTTCATTATAGGAATTACCATGCGTTACGAAACACACCGTAAGCATAATGGACTTCTACAGTGTGACCGGGTAGAATCCAATGAGATGGCCAATGCACACGTTTTTGTTTCACTTACTCTGATGCTCTTCTCTCTCATGCCAGATTCATTTGTTGTCATAAGGTCAGTTAATAGCAGCACAGTGGGAAGTGGGGTGGAGGCGGGGGCAGAAACATTATCAGAAGCTTCCATGGAAGGACAATTTTTTAAACTGCTTGCAGAGAACCCATGCACAGCCTCACTCCAGCCCCCACCCCACTGAGACCACAGTGGGAATGAGAGACATCGCTGATGGAGTGGACGGTGTTCTCTGTGTAAAATGGCAGAGACAGTAAAATTAACAAACAAGAGTATGCTTAAGAAATATCATCTTAAAATATATTTCAGAAGTCTCAAAGATGGAATTTGCCATATATGTTGGCCTGAATTTAAAAACAAAAAATAGAATTATGTAGGAAAATGGAAATTTTAAAACCCCTGGAAACAAAAATGGTGTCCAGCACAATTGCGGTACACAGTGCACAAAGTCAAAGATGAGAACTACACGTGGTGAATGAAATATGAGAGTATGGGAGCCCTGGGGGAAAGGGGAATAGGAGGTGGAGAGACACAGCATTTAATATTATTGGAGGGGGAAGAACTTTGTATTGCACATTCATCTCACATAACAAATGAATTTGTGATTTTTCAAAGAATCAACCCTAATTTCCAAAGCAGATTTCCTAGTCTGTATTTACACTGTAAGATGGAAATTTGGATGCTTCAGTGATCTGGCACTCCCAACATAGGCATTTGGTATAAATTAAGCAAAAATAAATGTGCTTATCGATAATTACAGATAAACTCACCAAGAGTATAGCTAAAGCCCTTTGGAGTATGACATAATTATGCAATAAAACCAGGTAGTGTACCTAGGCAACAGACTATTAAAATCATGCACACACTGTTTTGATTCCCAGTGGCTTTTTCCTAGGGGATAAATCATAGGAGCAGTAACAAATCCACAGAATATCATCTTAAAATATATTTCAAAAGTCTCAAATGATTAAACAAAATGACTTCTTACCAAATGTAAAATAGATACACAGGGATATAAACTTTATGTCTGACTGCCTCACTCTTTTCCTTCCTTCCAAAACTATTTGTCAATAATCAGTTTATTGATAACCAGACGCTAGGTTCTTGGGATACAAGGGTAAGACATGGCGTCTGCCCTCAAGGAGCTCACACTAAAAGGAGAATAACATAGAAACAAATAATTATTTCACAATACGACAAATACTTTAAGAGAATTATATATTAGGAACACTGGGAACAAAGAGAAGAAAGTAGTTGTGGTTTTATTAGTCACATGATGCCTTACCATTAATATGGGAAATGAGAATTATGTACTTAGTCATTTAACAAATATCGACTGTGCCCTTATTATGGGAAAGCACAGTGAAATTACAGTGAAATCAAAAGAATCCTTTGGGATTCCAGAGGCCCCTACACTTCCCTCATCCCCCGCAGGAGCTCAAGGGCCTCCTGTTGCTGACAATCCGGCAGCATTGAGAATTTTTTGAGGGATAAATAATTTTATATTTTTTGTCTAAAGCTGAGGGGGACAAGTTTATGAATAAAAATATAAGTTAACAGGGATAATGCATAAGCAAATATCCCATCGTTTTAACTATTTTTGAGGGAGGCCAAATATTCTGGCTCAATTTCTGTAATATTGTCCCCATGCGTAATTTTTCTACTCTCACTTCCCATTCTTTCACGATCTCTAGAGAAGTAACATTCATTACATTTAACATTATACAGAAAGGCAGTGCGGTTAGAGAATATAAATTCTGGGCTCAGACTGCCTGAGTTCAAGTTTGTATTCTGCTCTGTTCTAGCTGTACAGCTTTGGGAAACTCTTTGATTAACTCTCCTTGTATTTCAGTTACTCACCTATAGTTATATTATTGGGTTCTTATAAGAGTTACATAAGTTAATGCACATAAAATCCTTAGAACACTACTTAACATATGGTAAGGACTCCCTATAAGCTAGTTGATATTGCTACCATATACATAAAAATAAAAAATCAATAAGTAAATGATATGGAAGAGTTAACATAATTTCATAGCAGAGCTATCTTTTAAACTTAGCCAGAAACATGACTGTATCAAGTTTATAACTATAGCAAGTAAACATGTGTCCAAGATGAGACATACGTAGTTAAAAGTAGTAACTACAGTAGTTTGGATTTCATCTATACTTAAATGAAGAAAAGACAATGTAACTTTGCTATAGATAAGATACTTTCAAGGTGTTGTCTAGTTGCTACCTTTATGGCTAAATGAATCTTCAGGTTAAAGGACTGCAGGATATAGCAATTGTTATGATTTCTTTCACAATTATCTCACAGAAAATTGCTTACACAATATTAGCATCTACATGGCAGTGGAGGTATTTGTCATTTGGAGACTAAAGGACTAAAGTCCTTTCAAGTTTCTTTAAAAGCTTCACATAATCTGCAAAACCTTCTAGTACATTTATTCTTAAAAACATTGAGCCTAATATTTTCCTTCTGTTAGACTATTCCTCTGTTTTCTCTCGTTAAAACAGAAATGCTCATAACTGTCTAATGGACAAAGAGCAGTAGTGGGTTTAACAATTTTCCCTCTGAAACCAAAGTGGGAGTAGCAGTAATATTTTATGAATAAAAAAGAGGATGAATTGGATTCAGTTAATATTTTAGGCTCCTTTCTAAGTCCTTGCTTAAAATTTTTAATCAGTCACCTGAGAGTTACTTATTACCTCAGAAAATGTTGAGTCACTGGCTAAAAAATGAAGCAGTGTACAGACCAAAATCAAGAGTTCAAGGTCAAACTGCAGAGAGCAAAGGACAATGAGTAGATGGGTTTCGTCTTCCTCCTCAGTCTTTCAGAGCCAGGAAAATGAAGGAATCGGACAGCCGTGGCAGCTGGTAACATGAATGCAGTATCCGCATTCAAAAATCTCAGGTTAAAAGGGGCACTGTGTCACTCTTACTTGCTATCTGGACCAAAGCCATGTACCCATACATGTGCTGTGCCTGGTACCTTTTCTCAGTTGTCCTCTTTTACAGGATGCCCAGACACACAATAAATCCTATACCAATGCTATTCTGGAAATTCTCTCAACGTCAGGATTATTAGAAATAAGAGCACTAGGCAGGGCGTGTGGCTCACACCTGTAATCCTGACACTCTGGGAGGCTGAGGCAGGAGAATTGCTTGAGGTTGGGAGTTCAAGACCAACCTAAGCAAGAGCAAGACCCTGTCTCTACAAAAAATAAAAAAAATTAGCTGGGTGAGGTGGCGTGCACTGTAGTCCCACCTATTTGGGAGGCTGAGGCAGGAGGATTGTTGGAGCCTAGGAGTTAGAGGTTGCAGTGAGCTATGATTACACTACAGCACTCTCGCCGGTGTGACAGAACAAGACTCTGTCTCAAAAAAAAAAACAAAAAAAACAGAAAAGGAAAAAAAAATAAGAGCACTTGTGAGCTTACTTATTTATTATTTTTAATTACTATTTAACTCAGAGAGGTTAATATTTTATTTATACATTTCTGTCTATTGCTAGAGGATTATGCTTGGCTATACAGTAATCCCCCCTTATTCACGGGAGATACATCCAGTGGATGCCTGAAACCTCAGGTAGCTCCAAATCCTATATATACTATGTTTTTTTCTTATACATATCTATGATAAAGTTTAATTTATAAATTAGACACAGTTAAAAGACCAACAATAATAACATAGAACATTTATAACAATATACTGTAAATCTAGTCTCTCTCTCTGTCAAAATATCTTATTGTACTATATTCACCCTTCTTGTGCTTGTGGTGAAGAAGAGACAAAGCAAGAGGGCACAAAATTTCACCATGATACTCGGAATGGCGTGTAATTTAAAACTTATGAATTGTTTATTTCTGCAATTTTCCATTGCATGCTTTTTAAAATTTATTATTTTTTTCTAGAGCTACCCATCATGAACTACCATTAAATACTTTTGAGCCATGGGTGATCGCAGGTAATTAAAACCATGGAAAGCAAAACTGCAGATAAGGAGAGCCTATTGCAATATAGTCTTATCCAATTTAGATTACATAGTTCTGGTGTGAGTTAGTCTTTTATCTTCACTCTAGTTTATGATTTTGGGTACCTTCATGATGTTTAATCACCTTCATTCAATTATAAAATATTTATTTTAAAACCATAACAAATATTTTTGTGCTCTATAAGAACACAGCTAAGAAAAACAAATTTAAGAGTCTAAGAGCAAACTAGTCTATTTGGATATTTGTCAAAAAAGATGTATCTTGGAGAATAGGTTGCAATTAATGGACAAATGATTCCTGGTATCTCTCTGGATTTCAGGGGCCTTGCTAACCCCTTGTTTTCTCCATTATGGTAAAAGATCAAAAATTGACCATATGCATTTAAATTAATGTTAGCATTATTGAAGATCATCAGAGTAAAGGCCTAAAAAATAGAAACAAGCATGACTCAGTCAGGACAGATTAACATTTGATTTTATCTGTTCTTAATGAACAATAGGCAAAGTGATGTTTTGTTTGTCTAGATAAAACATGTATTCTCACTCCCTATTAGCTCAGCTAGCTTTTGCCTCTCAAACCTCAGCTAAAAAAGAGAATCACCATGAATTTCATTTTACTGCCAGGTGACAGACAATAGAGCTTATACAATGAGAAGAGAGGTTAGAAAAGAAAACAACAAGAGGAGCAAGTTTAGCTTGCTATGGCTCTGAGGCTGGCACCTGGGTGCGGACCTTTGGATTTCTTACAAGTGAATATAATTTGCTCTTCAATCATAAAAGGCTACACTAAAAGAATAAAAGACTCTTTTATTCATTTTGAAACACATACTATTTGAAACCAGATCTGTGTTGGCTTTATATTTTGTGAAAACAGAATTGAACAGCTTCTGATAGTGAAACTATACTTAGAGTTTTAACTTAGCTGGGATATCATTTATGAAAGAGCCTAACAGGCCTGACACAGAACAGGCACACCACGGAAGTTATAGCCTTTCCTTTGACATTACTTTATTTATTTTCCAATGGCCAAATTAAGTACATAATGGCAAAGATTACGATAATAATAATAACTACTATCTAATTGAATATTTTCTATTCTTGTTGATTTACATATATCGACTAATTTAGTTCTTGCCACTACCCTCTGGGATAAGTACTGTTATTATCTCCATCTTAAAATGAGGGAATTGAGACACAAGAATTTAACCAACTTGCTTAAACAGCTAGTAAGCGGCAGAGTTAGCATTCAAACCCAGGAGATCTAGTTACAGATGCATTTGCTATACATTGCGTGTATAGCAAATGTGTGTAACCCAGCGCCTGGCACTAAGTGAGAGCTTATTATTATTAATTGAGCAATGAACTAAAAATACAAAGTCACTGTCTCATACAGCGTAGAAGTTAATGGAAGAGATGGATATTACACAAAGAATTGTACCTCTGTAGTAGAAATGGATTACTTGATGTACAAGAATATTTATAACTTGTCTCATTTTAGACTTCAAGGTCCTTAAGATTTCTTACTAGATGATTAGAGCATACACTTCCATTACTTCTATTATCTATTCACCTAAATTCTGCTGCTTGGTTAAAGTTTTGGAAACTCCACCTTATAAGGTCATTGCCCTGTTCAAAAACCTCTGATGGCTTCCAGTTTTCTAGGCCTAAGTAGCCACTGTGGATGGTACATACCAACAAATTGTCATCCCTTATTTATGGCAGACATCAGTAATCTATCATGGCAAATTTTTTTCTATTTGGTTGTGGGCTTAGAATCTTATCAATAAATCAAGAGTTGGCACTTGAAATGAAATCTTTTTGTCAGCCCTGACCCAGTTTGCTGGATAAAAACATAGGTTTTGGACTTAGACTTAGGTTTGAATTTCAGCTATGTACCACTTACTGGTGGTGAGATCCTGGCCAAGTCATTTCACCGATGGGAGCCTCATTCTCCTTATGCATAAGATGGAGACAATAGGAGATACCCAACAAGGTTTTTAGGTAATGCACATAAACTATTTAGCATAGTGCCTGGTATACATTGCTTAGTAAAATGCAGTTATTTTTATCTCCGTTATCCTAATGTTTATCATTGCTATCAAATAGAAGCCTCCATAATCTAGCTGTAATGTACATTTTCAAATTTATCTCCCATATTCCACTGAAAGAACTCCCCACTTCAGCCAGAACTAGATAACTCAGTGTCTCCTAAAACTAGCCTGCCATGTTCTCTTCCTCTCTGTGTATAAAGGTCTATCTTATTCTTAAAGGTCCTTCTCAAGTGTTGTTTCATTAGTGAAATTTCCCCTACCCCTCAGCCACGGTTGTACTGCTCTCCATTAAACTCTTAGACTTACACTTCCTCATGTACACTGTCTGGCAACATTGTCTTACACTGGTGTTTAATTTTATGTTACAACTTAACTTTACATATGTATTTATCTTGTTTTCCAATCTAAACTCTCAGTTCTTTAAAGGGTAAGACTATATAATACCTGTACCCTCAAAACAACATCTAGTGGAATGATTGCACATTCTTATCAATGAATGAAATTTAAATAATGTATGCACAGTGCTGAAGTTAACTTAAAATGTAGTCATTGATTAAGAAGATAAAAATAATTTTTAATTCTTCATATTATATTGAAGAACTCAATGTTATGAAAAAATCTTGCTTTTTACTTCGAATTTGAAAATTAGAATATTCTACCTTTGTCAATTGGTCATAGTTAAATAAAATTTTTTTAAATATTCACACCCATGATATCATATTTGAGCCTAGGTAGTATAAGTGTTAATGAAGACTCTACCTCACCAGATAATTAGAACGATTTTTGTTGTTTTTTATATGTTTTTTAAATATGTACAATTTTCTTTAGCATGGATAAAATCACCATTCTCAGGACTAAAGAAGACTGAAATATTTTACATTCCTCTTTGACCTATGAAACATGATACATGCTTTCCATGTCAGGTTTGAATAAGGATCCAAAGACCCCATAATCACATGTAACTGAGCCAATGGCTCCCGACTGCCATTCCACGGATGCTGATGGCCTAGGCTGACATTTCACCGCTTTCTGGCAAAATGGGGAAAACCAGGGCAATAAAGCAGTGGCAAACCAAGGGTTGGCAGGAGTGGTCCACCCAGGGGAGGGGCAGTATTTTCTCACTGACATTGTTCGGAACTCCCTGTATATGGTGACAATAAAAAGCAAACAAACTTTTAGTGGATTCTGTCATTATTATAAAACGATCCACAAAAATGCAACTTTGTTTGCTTGTACCGGCAGCAGACTGTTCCGACCATCGTGCCCTTGACATGGCATAGAAGTAAAGTGAGCTTCGGGTAAAGCTGAAATTATTCAATTGAAGCAACCGTCCATCATTCTATGATTAAATGCCATTGGTGATTACATGTCCTTTTAAAACAAAATGATGGGAGACAATTTTTTTCCAATGTCCTCATTTGGTAAATTTTTTAAAAAATTGATCATCACGCCTATCCCAACGTGCATTTTATTAGTATTGTTTACTGCTTAGTTTGTTTTTGGAAATGTTCCAGGTCTGTGAAATTCCAAATCTGAGAACAACTTGACTTCACAGTGTGAGTGTGCAGTGTCTTTTGGCTCAGGGCCCTGGCTTTCCAGATGTGGAACTCTGGACCAATGGCATCAACATTAATTGGGAACTTGGTAGAATGCAAATTCTCAGGCCAGCAATCCGTGTTTTTAAAAAGCCCTCCAGGGGATTCCACTGCTGCTACAGTTTGAGAACCGCTGCCTAGGGAATAGGTAGGAATAGGAATAGGGAATAGGTAGGAAAAAAGTGCTGAGCCAAAATGCCTGAAGATTTTTAAATGTCCCTTTAAGGTCACTTTTAGTCCAGTGATTCTGTATCTATTTATTTTATGTGGATTTTCCATAGTTGTTAATTAATCTTTAAAAAAAATTATCAAAATTTATTTCCTAGAGCCTTCAGTGGATGTTACAGGTGCCTATATAAAGTGGGATAAATCATATTAAATACAGTCCTTTGGCTTGTTAGTCCCTCAGGCTTCTTACTTTTGAGATTGAGAAGACAGCCCATCTAAAGAAAGCTGGAGTGAGAAACCGAAAGACCTTTGAACCTGTGACTCCCTTTGCGGAATGTGGTTTCAGTCATCATAATGACTGCTTAAGTATTATATTTAATGGTACTAATAGTATAGTAATAATATATAATATTAGGATATTATAGAAATTTCCATGAAGTAAACAGGTATTTGGGATACATTATTCCAATGTTTTATTAATAGAGGTCCACTATTGTCTTAAATAAAAAATCAAACTCCTACCTCTGCTAAATGAGGGAAATATTAGAGATACATTTATTACTGAGATACGTCTAGGGTAAAAGTAACAGACCTAATCTAGCAAGGAACACGAGCTCCACTCATGACAGGGTACAGGAGGGAACGTGAAATCGTTCCTTAGTCCAAGATTCCTTTATCTGAGAAAATAATCAATGCTGGTGAAATACTAACTGGACCACAAAAAATTACAATTTGATAGCCTAATGCCTTTTATATTTTCAGCATGTTTTTAAGGTTAATATAGAGATTTTAGAAATATCAGGCTTGAGAAGGAAGAAAAAAATCTACGCAAACCATCGGCTTTCCACATACACATATTTCAGGTTTTACTTTAACAAATAGCAATGAAAGCAGATGCTGGCAGCTGTGCACTTTTTTCATTAATGCATAATATATGTACATATTTTCAGGATACTACAGTGGACTTTTCCAGCATCTGGTAAGGGGAGGAAATGGTGAGATGTGGTACTTGTAAGTGGGGCTCACTCTCATCTGGGCACTGTGACATCTCAGCCATGTGAAGAGAGGAAACGGAGGTGCATGGTCCCTGTTCGTGATATACTCCCCCGTGCATTTACTCAACAGACACTGACTAAATGCAGTATGCTAGACAGGGGCCAGACACAAAAGTCTATGATAGGCCCAGGCCCTCAAGACACTTACACAACCAGCTTGGGAGCACACCTGTGAGCCAGCCACATGCCCAATGCTAAACGGTGAGTGCAAATTTGAAAAACCTGAGAACAATTTTCAGCTGTAAGAGTCCCAGGGCCTCTGTCCTCGTTAGCCTCGGCATCTATGCAATGTAGCACACACCACATGCCCCAGGCCTCTAGTCACTCCCTGGGAGGGCGCATGGCAGCCTCAACACTGAGACTTCCCCCAAGAGATCCGGGTAATCCACCAGGTCGTGGCTGGCTCCTTGCAGGGAAACCAAAGACTCCCCATTCAGAGACTGGAATTGTCTTGGAAGTGTAATAACACTTGGCTGCAGCTGAATCCATTTAGAGAGGCTATAGATCCCTTCAAATTTAAGAGGCTGCTGCTGTTTTCAACTCTGAGTCCTGAAAGCAAAATAATCTTTTTTTTTTTTCTCATTCACAATATCTTTAAAAAAGCACATACATTGTAAAAATGCTATTTCTAAAGAGAAATAAACAAGTTAAGAAATTTTTAAAAAATGCAAAATGAAAATAAGATGTGCAAGGTCTATGCAGTATACTGCTGGCTATGCGGATGGTGTCTTTCTATGTACCCAACATGGGGTAAGCTTATGAGATCATTAACTGAAAAATCATTCAGCACAGGCAACTTTTGCCCTCTCCAGCCTATGTCGCTAAAACCCAGAAATAGTGGTATTTCTAACTGTTATATGAGAAGCATAGTTGAACTCTTAACATCTTTTCCAAACAGAAAACTAAATTTAAAAACTTAGCACTCAAAAAAGCTCTTCTACTTACCTTTGGATAGATTTTTACCTAGTTATTATATAAGCGATATTTTCTCTTTAAGTTTCATGAACTCAAGGGTGAAATACTTAGGATTAAAAAAAAAGTATAAAATTCTCTAAAAATACAGATGTGACAAATTTTATGTAAGGCCCAAAGTAATATAAATCTATTAGCAGATATTAGTCACAAATCATTACTTTGGGCCACTGCTAAAATTTACGATGCCTCAAGAGTTTATAACATCTAACACACAGCCTTCGTCAAGTGTCATTTTTTGTTAAAATTCTAATGCATCTTACCTTCGATTTTTTTTTAATTCAACATTTATTTTAGAAATTAAATGCATTATTGCAGAGCTTTCACAAAACTGCTTGGTCAAGTACTGACAAAATATGGTTTCATGTCAGAAACCTATAGTAAGTTTTCAGAAAAATGTTTTGGTATGTTTATGGTAAGACATACAAGGAATAAAGTTTTGATACCTAAATTCCCAGAATCTCAAACTTTCACCTTTATCCCTCTTAAAATTTTTTTGTAGGATTTAGAAAACAAATAAAACATAACTCTAGCATCATGCACATTGAACACTGTGAAAGAAAATATCCTGACGAAATAGCAATACATCACCATGATAAAAACCACCCATGACTAGAAGAAGGGATAATCCAATTAACTTGGAAAAAGAGCTAATTATTGTACAATCTTCTCAGAAAAGTTTATGTTGGGATTATAGTTCTCTACTAAGCAGAGCTGTGGTCCAACAATGGATTCATATAGAAAGCTAAACTTTAACCTCAGTTAGAAACAACTATGTTTTCTGGAGCATACTTTTAAAAGTGTCTGGCAAATGAACACTCAGCCTTTGTACCTCCTGCAGGAATTAATGCAAAATAATCTCTGCTGGCTGGCACTCGTTTTCCTTAAAAGCAGAATCAAGGCCAACTTCTGAAAAGTCTGGTATGCCTCCACTCACTAAGACAGTGGTTTCTAAATGCTAGTTTGACTATTAGCTACATCAGAATCACCTGCAACATAAAAAAAAATATAGTGACTTCCCTTTATCAGTGGGGGATACATTCTAAGACCCCTATGGATGTACGAAACCATGATTAATTCTGAACCCTATATATACTATGTTTTTTTCCCAGTCATACATACTTCTGATAAAGTTTAATTTATAAAGTAGGCACAGTAAGAGATTAACAAAAATAAAATACAATTATAACAATATACTGTAATAATTCATCACACTACTTAAAACAGCACACGATTTGAAACTTATGAATAGCTTATTTCTGGAATTTTTCCTACTTTCAGACCTCAGTTGACCACAGGTAACTGAAACCATGGGAAGGGAAACCACGGATAAGAGAGGACTGCTGTACAGATTCAGGAAGCCCGTCCCAAACCTACTTAACCAGAATCTTCTATAATAGGGCTGCAGGTTTATGAGTTTTAAAAGACTTCATAGATGATTTTGATGCATGCCACTGACTGGAAAACATTGCGCCAGGACAGTAGTTCTCAAAATTTCTGGATGTTAGAAGCACCTGGAGGACTTGTTAAAGAACAGATTCCTGGAATCAACCCCCAGAGTTTCTGAGTCAGTTGGCCTAGCGTAGGACCTGAAAATTTCATTTCCCCAAGTTCTCAGGTGATATACATGCTCCTGAGACGGGCAGGACGCTTGAGAACCACCACCCTACGGATCAGCTGGGGCCAATTCTATTGGAAACCCGTTTACTAGTTAAATACCCCTTGTTGACCACCTGTGGAACATACAGCTTTTTACCTACCATAATTCATTTTCTCTTTCTTCCTTCTAACAGAATCTTGATTTTTTTCTAGAGGGAGCAATGTTCCCACCTAACATAACTACGTTTACCCACTTTCCTCCTAAAAATGGGTGTCCCTGGGACTAAATCCCAGCAAAAACAAAAAAATCATAAGAAGAAGCTGTTGGGTGGGGTTTCTGGCTCTGGAAAGGCTTAAAGGTGGTGGTGGGTGGTGTGGGTGGGTTGACTCAGCTGGCATTTCTCACCTTTTGCCCTCACTCTTCCCTTTCTTTCTGCCTGGAACACAGAAGTGATAACAGGAGTTCTGGCAACCATTCTGTGACAACAAGACAAAAAGCACAAGCTAAGGATGGATGAGAGGGAGACGGAAGAGGAGCTTGGGTTCTCGATGGTATTATGGAGCTACAGTACCAGCCCTACATGCCTACCTGCCTACCTTCAGATCTCAAGTTATGGGGCAGGAAAATAAAAGTTCTAGTTTTTAAAGACATCATTTTAAAGGTCTCTATTTCCATTTCACTGAGTAAAAGTCTCTATTCAAACCTAGTATATAGGTCTATCAGAAATTGAAGGGACTATTTATAAAATAGGTGAAAACTTAAACATTTAATCCTTTTGGTAATTAAAAAATAAAGCTTCTTACATTTTTATATTTCACAAGTATGTCTAAATTTCATACTAAGATGTACATTTTAGATAACAATTTAGTAGATTAACATCTTGGATTATAACAAAAAATCTTAATGGAGCTAATAAAGTCATTCTCCTCGCTGAGACCCCCAACCCCGGGGTTGTGGCGCAGTATCGGTCCATGGCCTGTTAGGAAATTGGCCTCATATCACCGCCTGACCTCCGCACCACCTCCCCCCAGTTCTTGGTCCGTGGAAAAATTGTCTTTCATGAAATCAGTCCCTAGAGCCAAAAAGGTTGGGGACCGCTGCACTGATGGAATAAATTTAGTAGACTATGTCCAAGAACCATTTGAAAAAAAATGACCCTCCTGCTTGCATAAAAGGAAAGGCATACCACATAGGAAGTTGGAGAGATTCGCAATTAGAGATATATCATCCCCATGTAATTTATAAACATATTGCAATGTCAGTCAAGGTCCCATTTTTATTTTCTGGAGGTGAAGTAAAGAACTTGGTAAATTCATGTGAAATTCATTCGGAGGAATAAATTTAAGAGACTAACCAAGAAAGCTTTTGTAAAGTATAAATAAACTATAATAATAAAAATAGTGTTTTGTTGGCACAGACCAATGGAATAAAATTGAAAGTTCAGAAATAGGCATAGGTATATAGAAGCATTCAATACATGAGAAAGAACAATGAAAGGATGGAGAGATTTAATAAACAATGTGGTGATGGCTGGCTAGATTCATACCTCATACCGTATGTCAAATGAGTTCCATCGGGACTGAACGTTTCAATGTGAGAAAATGAAAACAAAATGTTTGGGGAAGACTTTTCTATATAAGACTTTAGAGATACAAATTTTTAAAAAAAGACTAATAGATTTGATTACATAAAACATAAATAAAACTCAAGTAAATATTAAGAGTATCAACCATTTTTCTGTCATTTATAACATTTAAATTTAGCATTTGTTTTTTAATTTTGTTTAGTTTATTTTGACAAAATTTTTTAAACTATAAAAAGCTAAAAATGTCAATCTTTTCTTTCTTTGATTTTGGCCTAGAAATGACTTTCTTAAACCCAAAGTAGACCGATTTTCACTTACATTTTCTTAGAATTCTTTCATTGTTTCTTATTTTATGTTAATGCATGAGAGGTCAAAATATGGCTTTGGTTGTTTGATTTGGGGATGTTATTTAACCTCTCTGCCTCTCAATTTCATGTTCTTGAAATAACAGACATAATAATACCAGCCTTTTAGAGTTGCTATGACAATTAAAAGAAATAATTTACACAAAGCATTTTTCATGGTAGAACCTGGTTCATAAAAATTCCGAATAAATGGTAGCTATTACTTTTAATGCTTCACACTGTGTGTTGGACTTCTTAACTTCACTGGCATATTTTCATGACTAGCAACTTATGGTAATGGTATTGTCAACTGATTTAATAACAAACATCACATAATTTAATCAATATTGTAGTTTTTTAACTTTTTACCATAATATGTGCCAATCAGATAAAATACCTTAATTCTTTGAAGACTACCCAGTTATATACAGCATTCTATACTTTTAAAGACGCAGTCTGAAGTCATCTGATGGCCAAGTAACAGTGTAATCCAAAGATATGAAAAGTGTTCTTACACATCAGAACTGAGATTATTTATGAGCTTGAAATATAAATAGGACGTTTACTCTTCTTTATCTTACCTCTAATAGGCCGTCCTCTGGCAGATCAGTACAGTGAACGGCATTCTGGATCTTGGTTTTACCAAAGATTGCTCTGAGGGTTCCAGGGCGTAAATGCCGGGCAATTTCCTATTAAATACACATTCACATATAAAGTTAGTCATATGATGTTAATAAGAAAAACACCAGCTATGTAAAACACTTGAATTATTTTATTTATGAAATACATGTTATATATTGAGGGTATTGATTTTTCCTGGAAACAACATTAATGTTTAGAATTTGAACATTGAAAATTTTCAGTTCACTCATAAGGCTTTTACTGTGGTCTTATGTGGCCAATATAAAGTCCACTGTAAACTATGTCAGAGGGAAACCAATAATTACATTTCTTTCTATCATGGGAAGCACACAAAATATGAACCCAGTTCATTACTGTGAAAGACTGTGTTTTATAAAAACAGTAGAGATCCTAACAACTTGATTTAAAATGAACCAGTTTGATGTACTTATTTCAAAATATTTTTAAAATGTTATAGTTGTATAACCTTAGTACTAGCTTATCTTTAGGGGGAAAATGGTCACCAATAACCCTGAATTTCATGATGAACACTTGAAATGACTCCATTTGAGTAAACTGTTTATAAGAACCTATTGTCTCTCAAATTTTATTTTACTTGCACCAAGTTCATTAAAATATTACTTTCATGTAAGTGCCTGCTACATGCACGGCACTTCAAATCTACAGTGATTCACACGTGTATGAATATAAATTTGGGGGAGGTTGGTGATTGGTTAGGTTATTGTTAGTATCTAATTCTGTGGCCAGAGAATGTGGTATCTTTGATCTTTCTTTGAAGGAACTTTGTGTCCTAATACATAGTCAATTGTATTGAGTGTCCCATGGGTATTTGAAAAGAATATTGTCACAGGTTGCATTCCCTGGAAAACCAACTCAGAGGGAGATTTGTCTGCAAGAAGTTTACTGGGGTGTGGCCCCAGGATCTATACTTATAAGGAAAACAGGATGTGGCAGGAGAAGTTGACCTGTAACACAGTAACAGTGGCCTCAGACAATCCTACAGATTCCTGGATATGGGCTGCTCCAGGGAAGGGGACACGGCCTTGGCAAGGTGACTTTCTTTAGCAGAGGGCAATTCCTGGAGAGGGAGTTACCAGATTACCATTAGCTGCCAACACTCCCAGCAGCTGGAAAATAAACCTGTCAGTTCTAAAGAGCAGAGGGGCACCTGGGTGGCCCTCCACAGCAGCACTACATATACACGTACACACATATATGTTATGTATCATATATGACAAATATGGTGCTTCAGACTATTGAAATCTGATTACCATTCCTTTTTGGTAACTAATTTTTATTTTTCTTGCTGGAAGGTTCTGCATTATTTCTTCAACTAGGCACTGGTCATTTATCAGTCATTCCGCTCCACACTCAACGGGCCAATTCAACCTGAAGATACACAGCTTCAGTCAGCTTCTACTATTTCTTTTATTATTTTCTATTCTCCATTTTATCTCTTCTTGCCTTCAACTATTTCTATCAGCAAGATGTTGAGATTTCTGGTTCTAACTTTCTCTTTTCTACTTTCCTTGTAATTCTCTTTTTGTGTTATTCTTGGAGAATTCTTCCATTTGATCTGCCCCTCACTAATTTGCTTTTAAACTAGGTCCACTGTATCATTCTATTAATTTACTGAGTATTTTTAAAATCTCAAGAATTATGTACACTTTTTTTTAATGGATCTAGTGTTCTCTTAGGTCTTTCTGAGGAAATTGTCTCTCTCATTTTAAAGTCTTTTATTTTGTTAGCTCTAGTGATTTGTTTTCTTTAGGTTTTGGCTCTGTCTGTCAAGTTCGGTGTCTTCTTTATGGCATTGGTAAACTTCAAATGGTTGGTAATTTCTGGCTCTTTATTTTTCTTTTTTGAATTCTCCATTTGCTTTTCATAAATACCAGGGACATGCTGCTACATGCTGGTTACATTTCTTTCAGAAGGGGGTGCTCTGCATTTTTCCTGGGTGTCATTAGCTACCTTCCCATCACTTTGTCTCTAGCTAAAGCCTCATATTCACTGTCTTAGGCTGTGGCTAAAAGTATCAACTGCTTTCTGCTCAAAATAAGCAGACAAAGGAGAAGGGGCTGATTTACTCTGCTGTTCTTCATACAGCCTCCCAAATAATTACCCTGCTCACGGCCCCAGACCCCTCCTCAGCCTTGCATCTGTATGTCTGATGTGCAGCCCAGCCAGAGCCCCTCCTCCTTCTGAAGCAGTCCTCTCTTACATTTTTTTGTTTTTGTTTTTGTTTAGAGATGTGGTCTCACTCTGTCCCCCAGGCTGGAGCGCAGTGGCGTGACCCTAGCTTATTGTTGCCTCGAACTCCTCAGCTCAAGCGATCCTCCTGTCCTGCATGTTTTAGAGTGTGATTTTCCTCAACAGTCCCATCCGATCTGCTATCTATCTGCTTTGTGTCTTTCAAAGTTTATGGTCTGTTAATGGTACGTACTCTTTCTTGTTTTCCAGCATTGCTAGAGATTTACTCTTTAAAATATAACAACACAAAGTAAAACATATCTGCTGTAAATTTCTTGTTAGGATTTGACATGCAAAGAGATGACCGGCACACATGGTCATCTGCCATCTTGATGAAACCTCATCTTACTGACATTCTGTATTTCCCCAAACCTCCAAAACCATTTTTAATTCATTTTTCATGCTGCTACCATTTTGTACCTAAAATGCAATGTTACTTACTTGCTTGAAAATCTTGAAGGCTCATAGCTGCTGATGGCCAAATGCCTAAACTCCCTAGTGTGGCATTCAAGGTCTTCCCCATTCTTGCCTAACTTAGCCTCACTCACACCTACCCTGAAAGCATAAGTCCCAATGAAAACATTGCTTCCTTTATGAAACCAACTGAATTCCTCCCAATCAGAGAAATCTTTCCTTCTTCAATGTTCCTATAGGAATTTATGTTTCTAATATAGGCCTTCTGACTTACAATTTATATAGGCTTTTTTTGTGAGCCTATTTGAGTAAGGTTTCATTCAATTCTCAACCCCTTAACACAATATAAAAATTCCTTGATATTCCATATCTTACTAGCAAACAGGCAGTAAATATTTCCTAAATATTTGTTGATTGACATAAAATGACAAAACTTCTGTCCAGAGAGCTAAGACGAAGTAGTAACAAGAGCAGGGGCTGTGGAGGAATGCTCACTGGATTTGAATTTTGCTTCTGCCACTTCCTAGTTGTGTGACCATGCCTCGTTATTTAACCTCTCTGTCCTGCTTTAATGTTCTCATTTGTAAAATAGGGATAAAAATATGTGGTATATGTATACTGCGGAGTACTGCACAGCCATAAAAAAGGTGAACTAATACCTTTTGTAACAACCTGGATCGAACTAGAGACCATTCTTCTAAGCAGAGTATTGCAAGAATGGAAAAACAAATACCACATGGACTCACTATTAAGTTGAAACTAATCAATCAATACCTATGTGCACATATGGTAGTAAAACTCAATGGAAACCAAGTCAGTGGGAGAGGTGAGGAGGGAACGGGTAAGTTTATACCTAACAGGTACAATGCACTCTACCTTGGTGATGCACACACTTATAACTTTGACTCAAACTGCACAAAAGCAAAACAGGTAATCAAAATGTTTGTACCCCCATAATATTCTGAAATAAATAAAAAAAAATAGGACCTAACTCACAGTGTTCTTGTGAGAACTAAAGGAGTAAATTCAGATAAAAGTATTTAGAACAATGCCTGGCACATGGTAAACATTCAATGGATGATGGCCATTAGTTTTATTAATATAACCTAAGAATTAAAAGGAAATTAAGATGATACAATTCTTAAAGAGACAAAAATTTATATTTTGATAAGTATCAAAGATAATCTAACCAAATGTTCAAGTATCTCTTAATAAATATATAACATCTCTCAAGAGTTTTAATCATAGTTTTAGAATAAAGGTAAAAGTTTAAATAATCAAATAATAAGAAATTTAGATTAGATAATAATAATCTATAAATTAAAAAACCTCAGAAAATATTGTTTGTATTTACTGGTATAAAATGTTCTATTTAGGTAAATGATAATGATGAAGCATAAAGATATACACCAAAAAGTATTTTGTTCATAGCTGCTCTTAAAATTTAGGCTTTTATGTTGGATCCTTTCAAAAAAGGTGTTGATAAATTGATTTTAGTCTTGATGACTATAAAATATCATATATATTTATGAAAGTAAAAAAAACTAAAATACTAAAAATACTAAAATACTAAAAAAATCCCTAAAAAGTGAAATACTAACAGCAGAATCCTTCATAGATCATATTCCCCCTCTATTTCCTGATAGCTTTTCCCTGATTTTTTCTAACAGATTCATGTTCTTGTATTCTGCAGTGAAAACCATAATAATACAATGCAGTCTCTCTCTCTTAAAGGAGCAGAAATGATTATCAGACACGTAAAAGCAATACAAAGTGCCAACGTACAATTTCGTCTAATACCATAAATAATTCTTAAAAAGTTATTGCAGTATTTATAAATGATAGGTAATGCTAAGAAAATGACACTCTCTAAAGAGCAATATTTATTTGTACTTAGACATCAGTCTTTTAAACTCCACCAAATTCTGGGCATATTCATCCCCCACTACCACACTGCCTGCTCAGCACCAGCAAGTCAAATTCTTGGTTATGTTACAGCTCATCATAAGCACTTAACATTCTGCTCAGATAATCTTGCAGTGGGAGGAAGAATTCTGGTTTACAGAATGACCTCTAAATCTAAGACATTGAAAAATGCACCAAATAGAATAGTGATTAGCAAAATATTGAAAACAAAGAAGAAACCATTTATTTAATTATTATATGGCTGTGTGAGTTATAAAAATGGCATTGTTTATTAAATAATAATAGGTCTATCAGATCTATAAAATATGTCTGGACAAAGAACAAATTGCTTCCACAGTAAGCCATTCTGTTTCAGTTCTCCACAATACGGACGAGATACACAAGAATGAAAATGACCGTCCATTTAAGAAACAAATTGGAAAGATATTTGTAACATTTACTAATTATAGAAGTTTGAAGAAAGAGAATTTTGTAATTAACTATAGAATATATGCATATTCAGTCATATGTCACTTAACAGCAGAGATATGTTTGAAGAAATGAGTCTTAAGTGATTTCCTCGTTGTATGAACATCAGAGAGCATTTACACAAACCTAGACGGTATAGCCTGCTACACACGTAGGCTGTATGATTTGCTCCTAGGCTATTATCCTGTATAACATGTTTTTGTACTGAATACAGTAGGCAATTGTAACACAATGGTAATGATTTGTATATCTAAACAGTGAAAAGATACAGTAAAAATATGGTATAAAAGATAAACAACGGTCCACCTGTAGAGGGCATTTACCAGGAATGGAGCTTGCAGGACTGGAAGTTGCTCTGGGTGAGTCAGTGAGTGGTGAGTTCATGTGAGGGCCTAGGACATTTCTGTACACTACTGTAGACTTTTTATATAAACACTGGACGCTTACGCTATACTAGATTTATTTTTAAAATTTGTCTTTCTTCAATAATAAATTAGCTTACTGTAACTTTTTTACTTTTAAGCTTTAAAATTTTTTTAACTGACTCTTCTGTAATAATACAGCTTAAAACAAACACATTCTACATCTGTATAAAAGATTTTCTCTTTTTGTTTATAAGCTTTTTTCTATTTTTTAATTTTCTTTTTTTTTTACTTTTTAAACTTCTTTCTTAAAAACTAAGACACAGCTGGGCACGGTGGCTCACGCCTGTAATCCCAGCTACTTTGGAGGCTGAGGTGGGAGGATCACTCAAGCCCAGGAGTTTAAGACCAGCCTGGGTGATAGAGTGAGACCTTGTCTCCCAAAAAAAAAAGAAAGAAAGAAAAGAAATACTGAGACGTGAACACACACACTAGCCTAGGCCTACACAGGATCAGGGTCATCAGTATCACTGTCTTCCATTGCCACATCTTGTGTCACTGGAAGGGCTTCAGGAACAACAACACACACGGAGCTGTCATCTATGGTAAAATGCCTTCTTCTAGAATACCTCCTGAAGGAATTGCCAGAGGCTCCTTTAAAGTTAACTTGTTTTTTATAAGTAGAAGGAATACACTCTAAAATACTCATAGAAAGTATAGTAAATACACAAAGCAGTAATAGTGATTACCATTATCAAGTGTCATGTATTGTACATACGTATGTGCTATCCTTTGCTACAACTGGCAGCGCAGTAGGTGTGTCTACACCAGCATCACCACAAACATGTGAATGAAAGGCCAATGAAACAACCACCTTAAAATAGCAAATATTCACATTTCTAACCATTACTGGTGCTCTTCTATAACAAGTCTTGCACTGTTAAGCAGTATATGCTAAATTCTCTCCTTAACTACTCTGGCACTTGAAATATATCCTACCAAAACTGACACTGAAACAGCTTTTCCCATTAGCTTGTAACTTTGCACTAAGGCAGTTGCAGTTTTATATTTCTAGGAGATAAGCAATATCAAACTAATTCACAACTAAAACAAGACAATGAAACTCGGGGAAGGAATTAAAAGTACAAAAGGAAACCAGGGAAGAGATCCAAAGGCTTTCTGCTAAGTGTAAGGATCCTTCTAGAACTTATGCATAGGATTTAGAAAGAGTATCTGCAACTTTAAACTCAATTATTTATTTATTAGTCTCATTGAAGGAGCTATCTGAGAGTTCACGGTATATATACTTATTAGTGCTGAAGACTACATGGATTATTTATATTCGAGGAACTGTTAAAACATCAGACTTGTGAATTCTGACAGGGTTCACATCTCACTTTTCATTATGTAAAAATTAGCTGTAACATAAATTTATAGAACCTGAAGAGGGTCATAATTAAATGTTATTTCAGGTGAGTCTTTTAGACAATTAAATACTGTCTTTTCTATTTGGTTTCAACAGATCACATGACATAGTAACCCCTGCCTCTCATTGAGCTATTTGCTATTTCAGCCAACAATAGGCACTGGCTGAAATGAAAATGAACTCTTATTTGACACAGGTGTTATTTTAAAATGTAAAATTATGACCTCCTGGTTCTCCTCCTTTTAATAGAGTTGGGCAAATTATTTGCTTTTATAAAAATTACTTTATATTTCAATAAACACTACAAAGACATTTTATTTTAAAAGTAAAATCTGAGAACATAAACATTAGCATAGAGGGAAATGACATTAATTTTTGGTAAATATTTTCCTATTTCTTTTCTCTTTTTTCTAAATACTACATTAAAAGAGAGTTAACCTGTGAGATGTACTCAAATCACTACTGAGAAACTTGAGAGGCATTCTTAATATCTCCCCCAAAAAGAATTACTCCACACAATCTACCCCACCCTGATAAAATAATTATTACCCAATCTTCCTCTACTAAAGAAACCTACAATTCAAGACTCAGAAACTTCCCCAAAGGAATAAAATAATTGAATAGCTGGGACTCATTCTTGGCACCTCTTACACCCAATTCATTGCCAAGTCCCGTCAATACAACTGCTAAAATGCAGTCTACTTCTATATCCCATTCTGCCACCATATTCTCTTGCCTGGAATTTGGATTTTTAAATTTTACTCTTGCTGTTCTATCTGGTCTTCTAGATTCCACTACTCCTAATAAACATATTCTCCACAAAACAGCCAGAGTGAACTTTATAAAACATAAGTTGAATCATATCACTTTCCTGCCTAAGACCCACTGATGCTTTCCTTCTTGAAAGAAAATTCAAAATCCTCAGCATGACCTGGCTCCTGCTTACCTCTCCACCCTCACCTGAAATGATCTGGCCACAGCAACCTCTTCCAGCTTTTCAAAGGCACCAAGCTCTTTCCTGCCTCAAGCATGAAAACACATACTACTCCCCTTGAACATTCTGGCTCAGAAATTCTTCTCTCTTTCGGAAGAAGTTCACGTGTCTTACAAATGTTTACAATAAGCAACATAAGTCAGGTGTGATGGACCGTACACAGTGGCTCTCTCAACCCTTCACTCTATCTTCCTTCCAGACGGGAGTTAGAAATCTGACACCCCTTTGGCTTGAGTTCTTGAGATGTGGAAGTTCCAAACGAGATTTGGAAGGCAGAACTGGGCAGAGGCCATCTTCCTGCTGATATTGCTGTGGGCAGACAAGGTGGGGGCACGAGTGCTTGGAGACACCAGATTCCCGGGTGACAGAGTCAGTGGTGGCAGTAGCAGTGCAGGCAGTAGCAGCAGCTTCTGGATTCTAGATGTAGGTATGGTGAGGTACTCTTGAAATCAACAGCTCCAGTGGCTACCCCTGACTTCAGGCCCTGCAGCCCTCCCAGTGAGTTTGTAAACACTACTTCCCTTGTATTTAACCCCTTTTAAAAAAAAACCCTAAGCTGGTATCTGTTTCCTCCTCTGAACTCTTGGAGATACTCTGGGGTTCCATCTCTCCCTCATCTCTACAAAAAGCTCTTTTCCCTTTTCCCCGTTCCCACTTACTAAGTACCTTCTTGCCATCTGGCTTTCACCTGCACCACCCTATTGAAATTGCTCCCCCGCAAGAGACACAAAACCACTTAGTCTTCTAGCTGAAACCTCTCTAACAGCAGTGCAGTTGTACAGTACCATCAGAAATAGCAGTGGTCTAACAAACTGATCTTAGTACAAGTATATCCAATTTATAAAATAGGACAGAGATTTTATATAATTTAAGTTTCTTGTCCTATAGTAGCAATATTAATCTCAGCAGTTAGGGGAAAAATCTTGGTGCCTTAAAGGGCACCTAGTTCAGCCCACTAGGCTGAACTAAGAGGTAATGCCCATAAAGTGGCCAAATTGGAGGCACTCAGTAGATACAATCATTGTTTATAATATTATAAATAAGTGTTTTATAATATTATAAACTTTTATAGCTAACAATGAGGCACTTACATAGTACTTGCATTTTTAAAAGCATGTACTATTTCCTATGAATCTCACAAATCCCATAGTATGTTGACAAGGCACAGTTTTTGCCTTTTACTTATATGGATAACCTGATTCTATGGTCAGTCTTAGACCTTGAATCCAGCGCTGGAGAAAGAGTATATCCAAAGATCCAACCACTTGAGGCAAACTCTCTTCAAAAGGTTAATTTCCTAAACTGCCCCAGGTCCTCTATGATTCCCTTTACAGTTGCAGTGAGCAACTAAGATTCCAGACTAAGGTTGGCATTTCTGAAACCATCTTATCTTCTCCCATAATTACAAATGGTAGTGCTGTCCAGTAGAAATATAATGTGAGCCACATATGTAATTTTAAATTATCTAGTGGCCACATTAAAAAGTAAAAAGAAGTGAAATTAATCTTAGTAATATAATTTATTTAACCCTATATATCCAAAATATTATCATTTCAGTAGGCAATTAATATAAAAATTATTAGTGAGCTATTTTACATTCTTAAGTCATACTATACTATACTAAGTCTTCAAAGTCCTGGGTGCATAGTTTATGTACAATAGATCTCAATTCAAATCAGCCATGTTTCAGGTACTTGAGAGCTACATGTGGCTAATGGCTACCATATTGGACGGTCAAGACCTAGAGGATAGTAGCTCTCTCCCATGACATAAGGATAACTTCTCAGCAACATTCTATTGAGCTGAGCCAAGACTGCTAAGAAGACCCTAGTATACACAGGAATATAGTCTTGAGGGCAGTCAAATTAACTATGCTTCCCACACTGCCATCCTGGGTTCTAATCCTATCTCTCTATCACTTATCATGTCCATTGCCCACTTATCCTCCACAGCAGGCATTGCAAATGTTCGCCATTATCCTCAAGCCTTCATCCTCAACTACTTCTTTTCTCTCAGAGATAACTTTGTTTCCTGTTTCACAGAAAAAATTGAGATTATCAAGATGTTCATCTCCTTCAAACTCCTATACTCACAGGATACCCCTGCTCTCCTTTCATTCAGTGCCAAAGAAAGAGGTGTTTCTTCTCCTGTTAATAGTGAAGCCTCCCATCTCTTTGCCACTCTAGGTCAGGAAACTTCCTTCATCATAATTCCTTTTTCCCCTGTATTTTCATTTGTTTTTGGTTTTGTTTTGTTTTTTGAGATGGGGTCTTGCTGTGTTGCACAGGGTGGCCTTGAACTCCTTGGCTCAAGAGATCCTCCCACCTCAACCTCCCAAGGAGCTGGGACTACAGGATTCCTGTATTTTCATCTTTCTCTTCCAATAACTTCTCCCTGCATCCTATAAAAATGCTTATGTTTCCAGAGAAAAACACAGGCTTATCAAAAAAAAAAAAAAAAAGTCCACGTCTCCCTCATCATTAAAAAAAATATTAATTACTCTCCCACCCCTCCCCTCCCTTTCTAGAAGTCTTCATAAACTCCATTTCCATTAACTCTTCAATCTTCTGCTCCACAACTCTACCTAACCTGCTTTGGCAAAGGACACTGATACTCTTGTAATTGTCCACAGACTCTCCACTTGTGACTTTTCTTCAATATTTAGCACTAGGGACCATTCCCTTATTCCTGAAGCTCTCCCTTTATTCAGCCCACTTGAAACCATAATCCAGGTTCTCCTCTTGGCTGTTCCTCCCCAGGCTCCATTATTTCCATCTTCTTACAGCCTAGGGTTCACTCCATATTCTCTTCTGGCTCTCCCTGGACAATCTCATTGACTATACTCAGGTCTCTTCAGATGACTCTTTAGTCTCTAACTGCTGCCCAGTTCTCTCTCCTGAGTTCCAGGCTGGAATATACAACCGCCTAACCAACTTCACCTGGTCTCTTATACTGAGCTTGTCCAAAACTAATTTCATTGTCCTCCAAACTCCTCCTCCTCCTAAATTCCCTCTCTTCATGAATGGCACCACAGTTTAACCAAGTTACCTAGGCCAAAAGCTTGGGAGTATTCCCAAGACTCTTCTCTCTTCTCCTTGGGCCCCACATCCAATCTGTCACCAAATGACATGGATTCTATTGCTTTAGCATTGATTCTTTCCTTACTTTCCAAGTCTACATTTACTGCCACAGTTTACCTTGTCATCTTTAGACAATAGTGGTCTTCTAACAGGCTGCCTTGCCTCAGCCATTGAAAATTTATTCCATTTATTTGTTCATGCATCTGTCTCACTGCTGTAATCTGTAAACTCCTTAAGGCAAGGGACTATGGCCTTTTGATATCCAACACACAGGATGCTCATGATTCACTGAATGACAGTATTCATGATTTAGTGGAGGAGTGAATGGATGAATGGAATGACTAACATGCCCAGATTTATACACCTCATTAAGTTTGTTAGTGATAGAGTAGAGAAACTAAGCCTCTTGGTTTCCAGTAGTCCAGGTTCCTTTGGCTGTATTATACTTTTCAGAAGTACCTATTTGAAGGAACCCTGATGTAAGTACTCACCACTTAATTTATCTATTTTGTGAGTTGATGGTTGTGTATATCAGATTTTCTCAAACTAGGGCACACCTGTCTGAGAATGGAATCAAGAACTCTAAGCACTAACCTCATAGCTCTGATATCTCTGAAAGTGACTTGTTCTGTGACCTTGATTGAGGATAACATTACTGTTTAATCACAGATATAAAACGTCATGTGGCAAATATGTGTGATGGGACAAATCCACTGAGTAGCATTAAATTTACAAGTATAGGATCATAAATGACTTTTCCAGTTGGGATATTAAGACACATCTGAATTCCTGGAAGAACTAATGAATCTTCTGATAAATATCCACAGCACAGAAAAGATCGATTCACTCTAAACATTAGAGATCACATTATAGTAAATAATCTTTCATCTTATTTGTTGGATTTTCCTTTCTTATTTGTTGGACTTTCCTTATTTGTTGGACTTTCATCTTATCTGTTGGACTACTACCTATTTTAAAAATATATACTCACCTATAATGCAATAACTCACATTCTTATATATGATCTTGAAGCAAGATTCTCATTTATAAAGGAAAGAATAAACTCTGTTTACCATAGTTGCAAGTCAAGCATATTTTCCTGGTTATGGTTTTTTTTTTTTTTAAAAAGTACTCATTTGTGTCCAGATTATACTGAATTATTCAATTAATGAGAACATTTATTACATAAGAATACCCCATTACTTGGATAATTTAGATTAAAGTTGTTGCCTTCAGAAAGTACCTTGTTTTCCTTCCCCAAGTCTTTATTGCAAAAAGGTATTTTTTTCATGGTCTTTAACTATACTAGTTTTTTTAAAAAGAAAAACTTTTCTTCAGGAATTACATTCTAAAAGGTAACTTGATCCTCCCCTGAAATTCATTTTCTCTTCCTAATAGAACTGTAAACTGTGACTATGATCTTCAAACACCAAATTTACGCTGCTACAAAAACATTCTATTTCCTCAGACATTCTCTTCTAGACTCTGATCTCTGCCCTTCCCTGCCAAAACTATGTTCAGAATGCCTTATAAAAATTGATTTTCTCTTATACTATTGAAATGAAACAATCTTTAAAAAAATGATAACTTTGAACTTCGACTAGCCTATATAGTTGAGTATTTTAGAAAACCACAGGAAAAGTAATTTCAAAACTCTCATTCAATAGTAATTGGAATGAATGCTGAGCATCTCCAACCCTGGCCTTTTGCTAGCACCTCAAACACATGGGCCAAATCAAAACAATTCTCTTCCATTACTGTCCCTTCCCTCCATCTCCTCCACACCCGCCAATTCGATTTCTCTGCTTCAGTTCCTAGTGGTATCGCTATCTCCCCAAATGTCCAGGCTTGATAATATAGGGCTATTTCTAACTATTTCATTCATTATCCACAACCAATGAATGTTTAAAAACCATAAAATTGTCGTTTTATGCACTAAATATTTCAATTTGTGAAAGAGTTACCTTCATGAAGTTATTTATTTATTTATCTATCTATCTATTGATTGATTGAGACAGAGTCTTGCTCTGTTGCCTGGGCTAGAGTGCTATAGCGTCAGCTTAGCTCACAGCAACCTCAAACTCCTGGGCTCAAGCGATCCTCCAGCCTCAGCCTCCCGAGTAGCTGGGACTATAGGCGCATGCCACGACGCCCGGCTAACTTTTCTATTCTTAGTAGAGACTGGGTCTCGCTCTTGGTCAGGCTGGTCTCGAACTCCTGAGCTCAAGTGATCCTCCCCCCTTGGCAGAGTGCTAGGATTACAGGCATGAGCTACCACGTCCGGCGTAGGAAGCTATTTAAACTCAGAAAATATTTGCATAAAATTTTGCTTTATTTATTTAATAAGTTATATTAAAGTAAGTCCTATTTTTAAAGCAGTGCTGTGGTACATGGGCTCATGTAATTCAGTTATTTTTAAAATATCATTGTTTTTATATTGAATTCTGCTTTTAAAACATGATACAAAGAGAGTTTTGAAATACCATAAACATACTGTCAAGATTTGTTTGCTCAGTACTCCTTAGACTAATAGAAGGAAATAATTAACCAGCTTTCCTTTTCTTATATTCTTTTTGGTTGGTTCAGAGTAAAGTATGTTTAACAAATAAAATTCTCTGCATAAGGGAAAAAACTTAAAAGACAAATTTGTATTTTGGCAAACAGCCAGTCATTTTCAATTAAAATTCATGTGTGAGTTGCTTTATGTACCCGTTGGCACAATACAATGTCTCAAATGTGACAAGACCATAACAGAACTATGGCAGTGTAAGCTGGTAAGTCAAGTAGATAAATGCTGTTCATCTCAATGCCTGCTGTTTATGATCTCCTCAGGTTAACTGGTGTTCCATATATTAAGTAACTCTTCTGTATACTAATGTGCTTCAGGAACAACATAAGTTTTGCTATTCAGAGAGAATAATTTTCAAAGGAAGCCATGAAACCATTTAAGTCAAAGTCTGTTAAATGACTACTATAGTTTTAGAACAGGCAAGAAAAAACAAATTATAAATGAACATCTTTTATCCTCTGACCCAGCAATTTCACCTCTAGAAATTAATTATAAAAAAACTTGTGCAAACATTTATATATAAGTATGATATTTGCAATGTCCGTGTACATAAAATTTTGAAAAAAATCAACAGTAGGAGAATGGTTAATTAATCCATATGCTGGAACAGTGTGTAGCCATTAATAACAATATTTAATGATATCAGAGAAGACTATAACATATTTTTAATTAAATGAGGATGCTACAAAATATTAATAGTAATTATATGATCTTAATTTTAGTTTTATAATATATATTTAAAAAACAATGGTTTGAGGCCAAAATGTTTACAGTGTTTATTTCTGGGAAGTAGATAAACAACAGCAGTTATAAATTTTTGTTTTGTTAAGTTCTTGGTTCTTTTCCATAATTTTCCCTCCTTTTTTTTTTTTGAGGGGTTGGGAAGTGGGGGGTAATAAACACGAACTTCAGTAATTTGGAAAAAATAAAAATGTTATTTTTAAAAACTTTTTTTAAACTTTAAGATGGGGGTCTTGCTATGTTGTCCAGGCTGGCCTTGAACTCCTAGCATCAAGTGATCCTCCAGTTTCAGCCTCCCAAGTAGCTGGGACTACAGGTGAATAGACTGTGCCCACCTTAGCAATGTTTGCATATTGTAAAAAAATAAATCATTTAACAAAATTTAAATCTTTCATCCTTTTTCTGAAACAAATAGCATCATCAACAGACATTTGCTGAAAGTTTACTAGAGAATTAAACTTTTATAGAAAAGTTTACTCAATGTATGCTGTTGACCAGCTGCCTCATATCACCTGGAAGTCTGTCATAAATGCAGAATCTCAGGCCCCACCTCACACCAACTGAATCACAATTTTCAGTTCAACAAGATCCCCAGGTATTTCCTATGTATAGTACATGCAAGTTTGAGAACCACTGTGTCAGAGCATTTTACTAGTATTGGAGATACCAACAAGGTATAGAGCAGGTCCTCTAAGTAGTTTCTAGACTGAGAGGTGAAGAGCATACATAAAAGATAAACTATACAAGGAGCATATGCCAACTGCCAGATGAGAGGTATAGACAATTAATGGCATAGGTGTTTGAAGGAAGTCAAAAGTCACTCAAGGTTGGGGTGGTTGGTGATATCCGGAAAGACGGTACAGTTGGCCCTTCATATACACAGGTTCCATATGTGTGGATTCAACCAAACTTGGATCAAAAATATTTGAAAAAAAAATTGCGTCTGTACTGAACATGTACAGACTTTTTTGTCTTTATTCCCTAAACAATACAACAACATTTATTTAGCATTGACATTGTATTGGGTATTATAAGTAATCTAGAGATGATTTAAAGTATATAGGAGGATGGGCAAAGGTTAGAGGCAAATACTATGCCATTTTATATCAGGGACTTGAGCATCTTTGAATTTTTATATTTGAGTGAAGGTCCTGGAACCACTCCCCTTGGATACCAAGGGACAATCTACTTGGGAATAAGAATAAAGGGAATATGGTACACTCAGCCCTCCTTTGCATTCATTTACTCTCTAAGTTTTGTAAATTTTACATACCTAGAGCTCTGGGTAGGGTCATTGTACTGAGACAAACTATTTGGTCTGAACAACTGAGTTGTGGTACATAAAACAGCATGTATTACATATAAATGTACAACCTTCTGTGAATGAGGGTAGGCTATTTTTCCCAAACATAACATGTTTCACTTTTTGCATTAAATGTGGTAAATTTAGGTTTTATTTAAAATATAAGGAAACTCCCTTTTGAAGCACTTCTGAAAGGGAGTGTATAGAAATTGGAAAGTATAGAATTCTTTTATAATGTGAATAGTCAATTCCTAAATTATATGTACTGAGTTAATATTTTCATTATATTTGAATTACGTGCTTTCAAAAAGATCAAGCTTGTACGTACTTAACTATATAGAACTAACGGTTAGTGCTTTGCTATCTGGTGTCACTAAGTAAAAGTCAACATACAAAAATAAAAGGATGGCACACGTCTGCATGGTTACACTTAAGGGCCCCTGAAGTTCCTCTCTCTGGCCTCCCGTACGGTAGGACTGTCTCACTGAGATATAAATAAAATGTCTCACTAACAACATCCTGAGAACACCGTACTATTCATACCAACTGTAACTGATCCTGGACTCAACCCTGGCACTGATGTCAGTGGCTTTTACCTACTGATAGACTTGTAAGGTGACAGGCTCTTGCATATCCCAAAATGGTAACTTCCCAGAGTCTCAAGAAGGTTTAAAAATATTTTCTTTCCATCACGACACAAAGTCTACTGTCTTTAAGTAATGCCACTGAGGTTGACATTTGAAACTGACAAGTAGCACATGCATTAGGGAGATAAAGCCCGGCACGTGTTCTTGTGGCCTCCTGGGATTTGAAATGCCAGCAGCTCCAGCTGGTGGTGAAGCCGCATCCTCAAGGCACTGCTTTAGGGAAAGTTGAGCCCCTTCTTCTGACTGTGATGGGAGCATGTTTGATGGCAATATGGTTATGGTTATTTTTTTATGATATTCGGAACAAGCAATCTCCTCTATAAATAAGAAAGTGGAAAGAAAAAAGGTTAGATATTAAGCTAGGGGCTCTTAAAGGAAATAGTATTGTTTGGTACAAAATAGTTCATGCAGGTGAAGAGTGGTAAAAGAATCACTACGGAAAAACATTTTTTAAGAGAAAAAAGAAAACAAAAGGACTGAAAGGCAAATATTTTGTGAGAATCATTCAGATAGACATGTTGAAAAATAGTGGGGCAAAGGAGGCTGATACAAGAAATGGGGAAATGAAAACCACTTAAGGACTGGGGAAATGAAAATCAGGTAAATGCCAAAACTGAAAAAGAAAAAGAAAAGGTATACTATAGAGGATACTTATGCAAATTCCTCAATCCCTGCGGGGGCCAAAGTGGCACCTATGGAATGAAAGGCAAAGGACAAGAAGGTGGGGGCAGAAGTAGAGGGAGGGATACAGCCCTGTTAAACAAAATTTATAAGAGGCCATGGGTTTGGACTGAGCTCCTGAAACAGGCCCAACAGACCAAACCAAAATGGAGTCACTCATGGTAAAATTCCATGTCACCAAGCCGAAGCTAAGTTGTTTATCTGACCTTTCAGGAAATCAGCAGTGAGAGATAACAGCCAAATCTCCACACAAGCCAGTTTTAGGCAGCGTGATAAGAAAATCCCTCTGCTTTAACCTTCTCAAGAAAAATAACTCTAAAACAATCATTCTGCTTTTTGTTTTCTCTTTCTGTTTCCTCAGCCCTTTTCTGTCTATAAAACCAAAACTCTTCTGCTCAGATCATTGGCGTACTCATTCTATTTTATAGAAGGAGGCGTTGCCTGATTCTAGAATTGCAAAGAAAAGCCAATTAAGATTTTTAAACTAAATTTGTCATAATTTTGTCTTTTGACAGTCTTTAGCCTTAAAAGAAGATGTTAAGGCCAGAGAAGCAGCCAAAGCTGAAACAAAATTCAAAATACTAGGAAAGTCATAAAAAGTACCAGATTCAGGCTGGGCACGGTGGCTCACGCCTGTAATCCTAGCACTCTGGGAGGCCGAGGCGGGCGGATTGTTGGAGCT
>NW_012151507.1:2529745-2531981 GCF_000956105.1 Propithecus coquereli
ACCAGCCTGAGCAAGAGAGAGACCCCGTCTCTACTAAAAATAGAAAGAAATTAATCAGACAACTAAAAATATATAGAAAAAAAAGAAAAAAGTACCAGATTCAAAAGAATATGTAGGCAATTGTCTTCAAAGAATTAAAATTCCATGGGTGACAGTTTCATGATAGGTTATCGAAGTGAATCGGGATATCATGTAACTAATCTTTTGAGGTTGGGACCTAGAATATCACCATTCTCATCTACAAAATATCTATGGGTACTACTGTTACAAACAGAAATCATGCTGGAGGGACCAGAGACTAACCCAGCAGGAGAATTCTATTCTTAAGTGCTTTGAGGGCATTTAAAACATGGTTCTTGCATTACATGAAATTATAATTGGTAAAAATTATATTCTTGAGATTTTGAATCATAAAAATTCAAGATGGAACCATGCAGAACGAAGTTCAAATCCTGGCTTTAGTTTTTAATAAGAATATGTCTTTTGGAAAAAATAAAGGTAAATTTTTAAAAATTTGAAAATAAGCTTCTTCAGGCCTCAGTTTCCTCATCTGTAAGATGGGCACTAGAATAGTTTATGAGGTGTATATTTAAATAATACATAATGGAAATTTAATTCATATCTTTAACATTCATTCATTCATTCAAAAAGACATATATTGAGTTCCTACAATGTACCAGACACTCTTCTGAATATATCAGTGAAAAAACAAAGTCCTTCTCTTCCTGGAGTTTACATGCTAGTGGGAAGAAACAAAAAGTAAATGTGTTCAGTAAGTAAATGGTATAGTATGTTTAGAAGCTAATATTTGTTACAGAAAAAAGTAACACAAAATAGGGTAGAAGAAGCAACTGAGAATGTCAGGGTGTACAATTATAAATGGAGGGTAGGCTAGATCTGTTTGAGAATGAGACATTCAAGCACAAATAACTGAGATAACTAGGTACCAATTAGAATTTCTGCAAATAAATTGTGGATGACATATGGTTGATGTTTTATTGTCATTATTATTTAAAGGTTTAAAAAAAGCTAAATTTGCTGAAAGAAATGGTCTCACAACTATATGCCATTCTCCATGCTAATCATAATTTCTCTTTTGCCTATCAGAGAATGGTGTTTGTTGAAAGCACAGCCATTTCTTTTCACCATGCAGCAACAGTACTTGTCAAGGCCATGTTCACTGTTGGTCTTCAGACATGTTTCCTTCTCAAATCACTCCCTGTCTGCCCTATTCTCCACAGTACTTATTTTACTTGTTTGTTTGTTGTCTGTCTCCCCATTAGAACAAAAACTCGGAGACAAGAAATTTTTGTCTTTTTTATTTTTTTGCCATTGCAATATCCCCATGGCCTAGGATCGCCTGACACATAAAAAGTGCTTGATACATGGCTGACTGAATAAATAAAAGTAGTAATTAAGGATTATTTTTAGAAAGGAACCACAGTTTAGAAAATCATTAGGTTACTTCACAATTAATAAAGGCTTGGAATTCAGAGATTTAATATTTGCAGTTTCAACTACTTAAGAAAACCTCTAAAGATAGGTGATACGCGCTGATTTGTAACGTCGCAGAGGCTGGTGAGTGGGAGCAAATCACTCACAAGTGAGTGCATCCTACAAGCTGCTCGGCCTCTGACACGCGTGTGGCTCTGTCATTCTCTACCGATGACTGAACGCATCTGTATGGAGCAAGTTATTTGCTAGCATGGTGTGAAAACTGGAGATTCAAGGTCTCAGAACGCAGTCCTCTTGCCTATAATGAGCCTTTGATATAACAAAATGCTTACTCCTGATCTAACAGTACAGAGGCAGCCGGGTGAAGTAGTCAGAGTGCAGAAACGGGTCAGGAGATCTGTGCAGATTTGTCTTAAGCTGAGTGAGTGACCTGGATAGGTCGCTTCATGTTTTCATGCTTCAATTTTCTTATAGATAAAATGGGGTTACAGTAATATAAGTAAGCAACAGTACCTGTATCTCACCAAATTATTGTTAGGACCAAATTAGAAGCTCCATATTTAATTGCTTTATAAATTGAAAAAGAATCTTGGAAGAGTATATTACTTCTCAAAATTAAAAACTATGATTAATATTTAGAAAAATCCCAGAGTTACACAATAACTGGAATTTCTATTCATATTCATATTATATTTAAGTGTGACATTCTGGATGAATCATTATTTCTGATATCTAGTTAGTTCTATAATCACGCCTAAAAATTGTATATTACTTAAAAACT
>NW_012151507.1:2532031-2547917 GCF_000956105.1 Propithecus coquereli
CAACCTTGCCATAAAGCTTTTTCTTTTCTCAAAAGCTGGTGCCATAGTATTGGTTTCTATGCATGTGGAACAGCGAGCCCATTGCTTGGTGACAGCACTGGCATTCATTATTCATTCTTCCTGCTTCTGCTCTTGCCCTCCTCTGTCTATTCTCCACACAGAAGCCGGTGAGGGTCTCTTAACACATGTCAGATCATGTGGGTCCTCTGCTTCAACTGCGCAGTATCTCCCTTCTCACTCAGAGTAAAGGCCAGAGTCCTTTCAGTAGCTTACAGTGCTCTACCTGGTCTTCCTTCTGGTCCTTTACCTCTGTGACTCACCTCCTGTTCTCCCCACATTCGCTCCTGACTTCTTCCAGTACACTGGACATACTCCAGCTGCGGCACTTGCTGTTCCCTCTGCCTGGATTAAGTGACTCTCGCTCTCACCTCCGTCAAGTCTGGATCCATCCAATGCAGCCTTCCCTGACCATTCATTATGATCGCATTTTCACGCTCATGTCACGCCTAAAAATTGTATATTACTTAAAAACTAATATATATATATATATATATATGTATTCTTGGATATCAACATTCTCTGAAAGAAAAACAAGACAAAAACAGTAAAATGCCTCAAAATCAAATGTATATCTGACTTTGGGAGGCCAAGGTGGGAGGATTGCTTGAGCCCCGGAGTTCAAGACCTGCCTGAGTGACATAGCAAGACCTCATCTCTACAAAAAATTTAAAAATTAGCCAGGAGTGGTGGCACACACCTGTAGTCCCAGCTACTTGGGAGGCTGAGGCAGGAGGATTGCTTGGGCCCAGGAGTTTGAGGTTGCAGTGAGCTATGCTGATGCTACTGCACTCTAGCGTGGGCAACAAAGCAAGACCCTGTCTCTAAAAAAAAAAAAAAAAGGTATATCTGGCACAAGGATAGACATATAGATAAATGGAACCAAAAGCCTAGAAATAAATCTATACCTCTATTGTCAACTGATTTTCAACAAGAGAGCCAAGACCATCTAATAGGGATAGTATTTTCAACAAATGATGTTAGGACAACTGGATTGCCACATACACACAAAAGAATGAAGTTGAAGCTTTACTTCACATCATATACAAAAATTACTCAAAATGAATCAAAGACCTAAAAGTAAGACCTAAAACTGTAAAACTCTTAGAAAACAACACAGGGGTAAAACGTTCATGAATTTGGATTTGGCAAAGGATTTTTATATATGACACCGAAAGTATAAGCAACAAAAGAAAAAGAAAGATAAATCAGACTTCATCAAAATTATATCTCATTCAAGCTGTTTAAAAATCACATGTATATACCTTGCTCAATTTTTGCAAACTTTACAAAAAATTTTCTTTTTATTTTCCTTTTTTAAAAAACTTTTCTGAACGAATTAATTTATTAATACCAGATGGGCTATCTATAACTATAAAACAAAAAAAGATGTTCTTTTACTGACTTCGTTTTGATTACATAAAACGTGACAAAAATAATACTTAAAAGTGCTTAAAGCTAAATGTATCTACATCATATTATGTTTGTTTCTTATTTCTCGAAAATAAGGCACTGCACCCTTGAAACCTTGGTTAGTATCATGCTGTAAGAGTACAGAGTATCATTAAATAGTGATAATCAGCCAGGCACAGTGACTCACACCTGTAATCCCAGTACTTTGGGAGGCTGAGGAGGATCATTTGAGGCCAGGAGTTCAAGACCAGCATGGGCAACATAGCAAGACCCTATCTCTACAAAAAATTTAAAAATTCACCAGGTGTGGTAGTGTGTATCTATAAACTTAGCTACCTGGGAGGCTGAGGCAGGAGGATGGCTTGAGCCCAGGAGTTTGAGGTTGCCGTGACCTATGATGATACCACGGTACTCTAGCCTGGGCAAGAAAGGGACACCTTGTCTCAAAAAAAAAAAAAAAAGTGATAATCATAATAACTTCTACCATACCAGTGATAATAATGTTAGCTAATATTTATTAAGTATTAACTATGTAGGGAGTTTGCACGAATTATCTCATTTATTATTTACAATAGTAATTCTATGAGGTAGATAATCATTATTATTACAATTTCACAGATGAAGAAATTAAGGTTTTGAGAGTATACCTAACTTGACCAAGAGTACAGCTACTGAGTGGCAGAGGTAGGATTTGAACTTAGGCAGATAACAGAACTCTAGTTCTTAACCACCTTGCTATACTTCTGGGTTCCTATTGTGAACAAAAAATAAAAATCATGTAACACATTGCCCTGAGCTGTAACTTTTAAAACTAAATTATATCTCTGAGCCATATAAAGGTAAAAAGAAAAGGGATAATTCACAAAAAGTATTAAAAATTTTATTTTACTCAGCCAAAATTCAGAATTTTGGAGTTGGAAGGAGAAGCATAAATCATTTAGTTTGGTGACGGCTTAGTGCAAATGATAAACAAGACTTGGCCTAACTCTTAAGGTTTTACAAAATAAAGGAAATTCAGTGATGATGACTTTCCCACAGGTATGATTGACATAGAACTCATTAATTCATTCATTAGTCATTAGTTCACTTATTCATTAGTCATTTTTCATGTCAGTCGACAAATACATACTGAACGTCAACTGCGGCCCAAGCATTGCCCTAGGCTCGAGACTCTCTAAAGCCAAAAATGTAGATGACAGTCCCATTCCCCACGGGGCTCACAGTCTGGACTGGGGGGTGAAGGAGGACATAAGTGTAAAATAATAATAATTGCAGTCCCAGATACTTGGGAGATCACTTGAGCCCAGGAGTTCAAGGCAGTGAGCAATGGTCCTCCCACTGCACTCCAGCCTGGGACTCTAATAAATAAATAAATAATTACAATATAATGAGATAAGCAACACTGAATGAACATGGCAAGGAGTTATAATTATGTTGGAAAAGTCAAGGAGGGCTTCACCAAGAACATCATTAAATTAAGAGATAAGCAATGCTTCCGGAAAAGGGTAAGGGAATCTAGCATGGATTGATTAGAAACTCAAGTCCTTCAGAATTGTTTGGAGCATAGCCAGTGAGAGAGTGTATCAAGTGTGTCTTGATGTTCAAGACACCTGTGGCCTTACTGGCCCTGAGGAGACTGCCCCTCCCAAGGCCAGCCGTCTCCTGGAGACAGTAAAGGACTCCCCTGTGAGATGGCCTTTAACATGCTAATTAACCAGTCTAGAGCCCCTGCCCCCACCTCTTCTAGCTGGCTCCTAAAATCAGGTTCAATTTTCCCCTGCCCTGATCACCTCAGGGCCAGGTATCATACAACTTGGAACAGCTCTCTATGTCGCAGAGCCCACTGAAATTATTCCGACCAGCCAATCCTAAACCTGTTTGCCCTGCCTCACTCATTCCTTCCTATGGAAACCACAATAAAAGCTCGCGTCTGCATTTCCCCCTACTCTTCTGTTGGCTGCCAACCTTGGTGCTTCCCCTGTGGCCATGAATAGTGTGGTGTGTCCTCTCCTCTTGGGAGCTGTCAGTCACTATCTTTTCGATGGCAATCGTCCCTGATCGTTGGCCTCACCATAACTGAATGACAATAAAACCTCCATCTTATTTTATTTTTATTTTTCTTAGAAAGCTTGGCAAGTTAAAAAACCTCCATTTTAAAGCAGAGATGGATGCAGTGAGTGCTGCTACAGAGATCAAAGGAGTAAGGCCATGCTGAGTGCTCTCTGCTTTGCTGAGCAGTTTTAGCTACTCAGTAGACACTGGAAGCCACGGCACAGTTTTAAGCAGGGGTATAACATGATCAGAGTTACATTTTAAAAAGATTACTCCGGCAGCAGTGCTGTTACAGAATTAGAGGGAGGTAATTCTGAAGGGAAGGAGACTAGTTAGGAGGTATAAAAGACAGTATAAAAGTCAAGAAGTGATGAAAGATCCTTTCGTAGGTCATGAGCATTATGATCGCATTTTCACGCTCATGTGTGAGATGTGCCTCCCTCAAACCCTGTTAAGACTATCAGCACATTACTCATCTGACATGAAAAAGAAAAAAAAAGGAAAAAGAAATGATGAACATTTCAATAAGGTAGGGACACTAGAGATGGGCAGAAAGGAACATTTATGAGATGCTGAGAAGGCATCTTAAAAAACTCGATTGACTTTGACCAGCAGGGGAAAGGCAAGAGTTAAGATACACGTCAAGGTTTCTGGCTCAGCTGACTCTGTGGATGGTAATGTGTCTGCATAGATAAGAAAAAGAAAGCAGAGAAGCAAGTCTGCAAGGAAAGAAAATGAGATGCCCCTGACTAATGTGAATTTGAAAGGCCTGTAGGGTTGTTCTTAGTAAAGCTGCTAATTGTCAGAGATATGAATCTGGTGCTTAAGAGGTGTTCCCGGATTGGAAATATAGATTTGAGATTTGCCAGCATACTGGTGGTTGTTGCGGTCACAGTGACAGGAGTGGACAGAATTACCAAAGGACATGTAGAAAAATATAAAAGATTTGAAAATAGAATCCCAGGGAACACCACAATTTTAAAAAATGGGAATAGGTGGAGGAAAGGTGTTTGCAAAGGAAAACGTAAGAGGTCGTAGAATTTGGAGAGTGTAGCATCAGCACCAGCAATACGATGGCTAATATTTATTCAGTATTTGCTATGTTTCAGGCATTATGCCAAGTAGTTTACATTCATTGTTCATTTATTGCATACAGTAACTCAGTGAGATTTAAGAGACGATGACATCGGCTTCCAGAAGTTAGGCCTATAGAATTTTTCTCCTTTGCAACCTCTTTAAAGCATAGCTGCTTGAGCTGCTATAATGCTTTTACTATAAAACTTTCACTCAACCCATCCTGTACATTGTTACATAACTCTTACTTTGATCATATGACACTGCGGCTTTGTCAGTAACCTTCAGTGGTTTTTTTGTGTTTACTGAATAACAAAATTCCCAGCCTGGGATTCATTATGATCCCAATATTTCTCTAGCCTGCCTTATTATTTACTATTATACTGTATCGAATGCTTGAAACTAAATTATTCAATCTTGCCACCTCTCTGCCTATGCGACACAATCCCTCACCTTAAAAGTGCAGATTTCCATTTCAGCCTGCAGAAATTTTATCCATTCTTCGGGGTTCACCTTCCTTCACATACCACATTCTCGAAACCTTTTGCACTTCCTCCTTTCTTTGAAAACTCCCTTCACAACCCGTGCCTCTCCTAAAGCATTTATCTTACTCTCTGATTTATTTTACCACTGTCTGTGACTTCTCTTTTCTTTCCTACAATAGTTTGTAAGCAAAATCTAGCAATGCCTTGACTACAGCTGAGTATCTGTAAGTATTTATTGAGTCGATTTTATTCAATTTGGAACTCTATACTTATCAAAGGAACCAAACTTGATATGTGTGTTCCTTAGGCAAATTTGCTATGATGGTATAATTCCACTAGAAGTTTCTTTTCCTTCTGAAAGATCATAAAACACGGATGGCCAAGACCTCGTATTGAAAGCAATTTTCCTTCTAATTTTTTGATCAACTGTAAGATTATTCTATATAACTAAAGTAGGAAACCTATGCCTGTATATTTACTATTGTCACACTAATAATTAATCTAGCGTAATGGCATGCATACATTATTGTTCTTTGTGGTAACTAGACAAACAAGGTAATGCAATAAACTTTTAAAAATTACTATTAAAACCACATTTTTAGTTTTTTCATTTATTAATTCCTACTTTCTGTAGTCAAACTCAGTGTTAACAGTTTACCTGTGACCTCACGGAATTTTAGCTTTACCACCATCATCTCATCTATACATGAAAAGAATAAGGTTCCAGATCTAAATCCAGTATCCGGTGCTTCTTTTACTCAGCTTCTCTCCTATAGTCAAGACACAGGAACAAGGTCTCTCAAAACTCATTCAAGTCTTCCCATCCTGCCCACTGTCAAATAGCTGTGTGGTACCCTCAAAGCATTTATCCTAGGCACTCCGAGGAAACTAAAGAAAATTAACATTTGGTGAATATTTACAGTGTGCCAGGCACTATTCTAAGAAGTTTACCCACATTAGCTATTTACTCTTCACATCAGGTTTACCCTTTCCATTTGAACAGTGAAGAAACAGATGGCCTTTTACAGATGAAGTACCCCAGGCAGCCTGGCTCCGAAGCCCCACTCTAAAGCACCTCGTGTCAAGTACTGTATGTAACCACAGAACCAGTTCCAACTGGTTCAACTTTGTCAGTAAAAAAATGATGAGTTGTTTTTCACTTGCAAGGGACCCCAGGTTGCAAGTCAGGTTGTGAGCATGGGTAGATGAACCAAGCATGCCCGATTAGTGACCTTGGAATGAAAAAGGCAACTGCATACAAACTTAAGTACTTGGATCAAGGAGCATGGACCAAATTAAGAAGCCAAGCGTGCCCTGTTTTGTTGCCTTGAACTTAAGAGCAAAGAACCTGGCACTGCATCTCTGCATAGCCCAATGAAATCGTGTCTCATTGCATTTTCCTATCTTCTCCATGGTTACTCTCTGCCTATAAAACACGCCCACACACCCCAGCTCTGGGAGACAGATTTCAGCATTGCCTCCTGTCTCCTTGTTGGTCAACCTTGCAATAAAGCTTTTTCTTTTCTCAAAAGCTGGTGCCATAGTATTGGTTTCTATGCATGTGGAACAGCGAGCCCATTGCTTGGTGACAGCACTGGCATTCATTATTCATTCTTCCTGCTTCTGCTCTTGCCCTCCTCTGTCTATTCTCCACACAGAAGCCGGTGAGGGTCTCTTAACACATGTCAGATCATGTGGGTCCTCTGCTTCAACTGCGCAGTATCTCCCTTCTCACTCAGAGTAAAGGCCAGAGTCCTTTCAGTAGCTTACAGTGCTCTACCTGGTCTTCCTTCTGGTCCTTTACCTCTGTGACTCACCTCCTGTTCTCCCCACATTCGCTCCTGACTTCTTCCAGTACACTGGACATACTCCAGCTGTGGCACTTGCTGTTCCCTCTGCCTGGATTAAGTGACTCTCGCTCTCACCTCCGTCAAGTCTGGATCCATCCAATGCAGCCTTCCCTGACCATTCTATTTGAAAACTGCAAATCCCTCCCTTTCCTGGAAAACTCTGTTTCCCTTTCCTGCTTTATTTTCCCCCATAGCACTTACTATAATTAGGCATACTATATAGTTTTACTTATTTATTCTGCTAATGGTCAATTTCCCTCCACTAGAATGTAACCACTGTGAGGACAAGGTTTATCGCTTGCTTTTTTTCACTGCTATATGGTCACTATTTAGAATAGTACTTAGGGTGTAATAGGTCTCCACAAAACACTTGATGAATAAATAAATAAATGAATTCATCCAATATCTATATAGAAGTCAGGACACAGGCCAGGCATAGTGGCTCATGCCTATAATTCTAGCACTTTAAGAGGTTGAGGTGGGAGGATCCCATGAGACCAGGAGTTCAAGACTAGCCTGGGCAACACAGCAAGACCCCATCTCTAAAAAAAAAATAAAAAAGTAGTAGTAGTTGGGGCAGATGTTAAAAAAATGAACAAGAAGAATATGCTACAAGGAGGAATATCTCAGAGGCCTGAAACAGAGAAAAGTTAGGGAGGATTAATGTTGGGACAAGGAATAATGAGGAAGAAGCTGCCTTGGGCTACTGCTTTGTCTTCTAACTCCAGGGAACCTTATTTGACCTGTGTATATTTATATTTTCCTCTAGGACAGGGTTCTTTTTTCTTAGACAGAGTCTCACTCTACTGCCTGAGCTAGAGTGCCATGGCATCAGCCTGACTCACAGCAACCTCAAACTCCTGGGCTCAAGCGATCCTCCTCCCTCAGTCCCCCCAATAGCTGGGACGCTATGCATGCCACCACGCCTGGCTAATTTTTCTATTTTTTGTAGAGACTGGGTCTCACTCTTGCTGGTCTCAAACTCCTGGCCTCAAGTGATCCGCCCGCCTCCACCTCCCAAAGTGCTAGGATTAGAGAAGTGAGCCACCAAGCCTGGCCACATACACAGTTATATTTAAACAAAAATAATAGTGAAACCTTACTGAAGAAAAGGAAAGTATATTTCTATTCTAATCCTTTCTGTAGTTCTGAAACTGGAGAGACTATGCTGTTAATAATTCAAACACGATTTCATTTGCATTCTGTATGGGATTAAGTGTGGCATCTCAGTAAGTGTCACAATTCCTAGCAGTAAATTATGTTAATTAATAAGAAGGCTTAAAGGCCCAAACTGGCAACAGTCCCAAATAGTTTCTAAATGTAACCTTTAATGATTTGGATCACATTTATAGGAGATAATAAAGTAATAAAATGATCCATAGAGTTACGGGTTTGAAAAGAATATATATTAGTGGGATTTCAGTCTTATAAGGTCTTAAAGAGTGTATTTTCATAGTCCATCTGTTTTAATCAACTAATTCCACCCACTTATGAATCTCCAAAGCAGAACTAATAAGAAAGAAACATCTGCTGGTCCTAGCAGGGTGAAATATAACATTTTTTGTTTTTATAAAACTTGAGTTGGAAAAAAAAATCGACAAAATTTAAAACATTGAAGGAGTTGTATAAGAACTCATTAGTGCCAAGTCACTACTTTCTCTAAGAACAAAATAAGATAGACATATTCAAGAACTTTTTCATCAAAGACCAAGGGGTTCCACATTTATTAAAAGCTGCTAAGTAACATAATTGAAGCTCAAAATTGAATGTATTTTTGCTATTTCTACCTCTTCCTTTTGAAGGTAAAAGCTATGTACCTAAATTTAAATCCCAGAAAGAGCTCAGGAAAAACATTTAAATAATGAATAAATAGGCTTTGGTGTTTTGATCACTGTTTCTGTATCTATTCCAAAATATAATAGTCATTTATATAAGAATTTCTTCATCTATAGTAGATAAACTACATACTTGCTCATGCCCACCCAAATTCAAGTTCTGCCAGTTCTCCTTCCAAAATAGTATTATACTTCAAAACCTTCCTCTGTCACCATCCAAGCCCAGGGTCCCCAAATTACCGTATTCTCCTCCAAACAATTTTCCACATAGTTACAGCGCTCTTTTAAAATACAAATTCGATCACATCAATACCTTATTTAAGCTTTTTCGTGAAGCTTCCCATTGTACTTGCAATAAATACAAACTAGTTAAAGTGGCCTTTCATACTCTGGCCTAGACAATCTCTTCAGTTGCATTGTAGACTACTCTCCTCTTTGCATTCTAAACTAGAGCCAAACTGGACTTCTTTGAATTCCTAGAATGTGCTAGGTCCTTCTGAGCTTTAGGGCCTCAACACACAGCTATTCTTTACCCTTCAGGTTTCAGAGTGTGTGACGTTTCAGGAAGCCCTCCACCTCAGCTAAGCTACAGCCTCCTGCTATAAATTGTTACATAATTATCAGACTCCTTTCAAGCACTTAACATAGTTGTAATAAATGCAACTAATAAGAAATTATGATCTATGTAATGTGAGGCAAATACTGTCATTTTTCTTCTTACTTTTGGATCAGCTTATAGCTAAGTCACTCAGAAAAAGATTATGCAATCTCTACTTTTAAAACTTTACAGAGAAGAAAATATTTCTGTATGCAATTTGCAGAAGTCATTAGATTTCCACATGTTTTATGCACTGGTAATACTGTGATAGCGTCTCATGGACATATTATAAAACAACATAATGTAACAGTTAAAGGCATGAACTTGAGAGCAATAATGTCAAGGTTTCAATCCCAATTCTGATACTTTATGGCTGGAACAACCAATAAAAAGAAAAAATATTTTTCTTTTTAGTTGAAAAATCTACACATTACAGGAAAAGGATATATAAAAATCCAAACCTCTGACTTGCAAATTCTCATCTTCTGCCTTTTCAGGAAAATGTTGTTGATTCAGTAACAATGTATTTGAGTAAAGTTTTGTTTTAATGTTCATTAAAAAATTATAAAATGTTTTATTCAGTAGTTTAATGTCAAATGCGTTACTACTCTCCTTTGTCGCATTGTTTCAACTTTTTGTAGTTACAGAGAGTTACTATTTTTGAAAGTTTTAGAGTTAGACAAACGAAATCCAAGACAAATAGTTATTCTAAAATGTAGGTATTTTCCAGCATGTCTTTTGTACTTTTTCAAGCTAATTATATTAAACCCTTTAGAGCCACCTACTCTTCAAGAGAAACTATTTTTTTAGCCAGGATATTTTGTTAAGCAGGCATTGCTATTTTTTTCAAATTATTTTTCTTTATAAGTCATTTAAACTCATGTTTAAAAAAATGTACAAAATATAGTCAATCCTTGTTGTTTGTGGACTCCGTATTTGCAAATTTACCTACTCACTAAAACTTATTTGTAACCCCAAAATCAACTCTAACAGCACATTTGTGACCATTGGTAGACATGTGTAGAGCAGCAAAAATTTAAGTTACCCAATGCTCAAGTTACCAGGTAAAGTTGAACAAGGTGACACTGCCTTCTTTGTTCATACTTCAAACAAATATCCTCTTTGCAGTGTACTTAGTGCCACATTTGTCACATTTTTGTGGGTTTTGTTGGTGATTCTACTATTGAAAACAGTCCTCAAGCACAGTGCTGAAGAGCTCTCAAGAGTCCTAAGTGCAAGAATGCTATGAAGGGCTTTATGGAGAAAGTATATGTATAATCTAAGCATCATCAGGCATGAGTTACAGTAAAGTAGGCCACGAGTTCAATGTTACTGAATCAACAATCTATGTTAAATAAGGTATCTTTAAACAGAAGCACACATAAAATAAGGCCATGTATTGATTGTTTCATCAATACACATGTTGTGAGCAGAGGCTCACAGAAACCCAATCCTATATTTCCCCCAGGAGCAATAGTTCAGTATTCACCAATTCAGTGTTCACGGTGACTTTACAGAACATGACTACTGTCAACAATGAATCACTTGTGTAAGAATGAAAAAAATCTCACCCATAGTACTACAACCAAGCACCTTTTCCACCACGTGATTGACAACACTGGATTTTATCTATCTTTTTAAATTTTGCCAGTGTCACCGGTTTAAAAAATTGTATCGTTCTGTTTTAATATGCATTTCCCTAACCAGTAAGGCTGAACATATGTTATGTGAAATGGGAATCTTTTCTGTGCATTATTCCCCGTCAATTTTTTTTCCCTTTTTTGTCTTCCTCGAGTATGGAATCATAACCAACTGATCTTTAAATATGTTAAATGCTAAAGAAAGGAAGAGAACCAGAACTGAAGAAATGTTCCTGGTCTTTAGTTTGCTGACTGTCCAAAAAGATTAAAGTTTAGCTCTCGCCAAAAGAGGCCCATCCTGGCCTGACGGCACGTCAGTTTTCATGTTGTCTCATGAAAACTGCAAAATTTTCTTGAAAGAAGATATACACACATACAGTGTAAACTCAGTTAACTAACCTGCAGTTAATAGACTCTCCAGATTATCCAGTGCCATACATTCATTCCCTTTGCAACATATTGATTGGCGGTAGTGAGCACACGGATGTCCACAGCAGTAAGCATCTTCCTACTATGCACAAGCATATTTTTTGAAGATCTGTACGGCCAGTTTTACTGATCTGAGAATTTTAACAGTGAATTATGAGATAAGAGAAACTTTATCCTCACCAGGTTTTGTAATTTTGGAGAGAAACCAAGTATGCAGGATTTCAATGAGAAAGTGCTCTTCAAGGTGAAACTTAATAAGTTGGCTAGAATCAAGTGGTTCGAAGAAAGAACTTACATCATGGAATAAAAGATAGAATGGAATGTAAAGAGAAAGAGAGTTAGAGAGAGAGAGAGAGAGAGAGAGAGAGTTTAAGGAAAGAGTTTAAGGAAAGTTGTGTAAACTATAAAAAAAACCAAACATAAACTTGAGGACTAAAAATATCTGATATTAAAAACTGAATGAAAGAGAAGATCCATAAATTTGAAGATAGGAAAATGGAAACCATCTAAACTGAAGCACAGAGTAAAAAAAGATTAAGAAAAATGCATAGGCCCTCAATGGCCTTTATCATATGGTCGAACATGAAGCAGAGTTATAGCAAGGGCGAAAATAGGAAGGCTAAAAATCTGAAGAACTATTGGATGAAATTTTTCCACTTTGATCAGAAACGGCATCTAAAGATACAGAAATCTCAGTGAATACCAAGCAGAGTAAGTACAAAGAAAAGCACAACCAGGCACATAACAGTCAAATTGTAGAAAACCTAATATAAAGCCATGCTAATTAAGATCGTATGGAATTGACAAAGATTTGATATATGGATTAATGTAATTTAACAACCTTGAAGATATCACAAATCAATAGGAATAAAAAGAGAATTCAATAAATGATGCTACAACAATATGTGAAACTTTAGAAAGTGAGGGGATAAAATCTACACCTTGGACCATAAGTAACAACAAAAAATTCAAATGTATCAAATAATTAAATGTAAAAAGTAGAACTATGAAACTGCTAGAAGACAATAGAGTTTTCCAATTAGGCTGTATCATCGAAGCTTTTATAAAAGCAACCAAAAATGAAAAGACTGATAAATTTTTCTATATATTGGAATCTTCTCTATGTAAGGTGAATTAAAAGTTAAATGGGGAAAATATTTATAATACAAAATACAACTTGAACATATAAAGAGCACATAAAGATGATGAAAATAGTAAAGAACTGATCGAAGGACATTAATCATACATTTTATAAGCCAAGACATATAAATAATCCACAAATATGAAGAATGTTCATTCTTACAAGTAATTAATGTTAAAACAATTAAATAGCCATTGCACTTATTAAATTAGAAATATTTTAGCTTAATAATCCCTAACCTTGAAAACTATATACTCTTATATAGTTTTATATAGTTACGTTGCTGGCAGAAACATAAATTGGAATATGCTTTCTGGAAAATAGTTTAATGATATGTGCTTAGAGCTCTAAAATATCTACACCCTCTGACTCAGAATTATGGGCCACATTTTCTTTACAAAACTGTATTCAATTTCTATATTTTCTATCATGGCCATATATTATTTTTATAACCAAAAGAAAAGAATGATTAAAAAATTAAATTCCAAAAAATAGAGCAAAGTCTTGAAGAAAAGAGAGGAGAGGAAGAATAAAGAACAAATGGAACGTTTTAAAAGAGAAGGAATATACATTCCTCTGGGAACAGAGTAAGAAGGTGAGCATGAGTTCAGAAATAAATTGTGTGAAGGAAGAAAGTTAAGAGAACATGAAGTAGGAGATAATGCTATCTTTTGAGTGGAGAGAAGGATGAAGTCATTGTAAAAGGGTTGAGGAAAATCATGAGGAATTAAAATAATCATTGTGAAAATCAGTAGAAAGAGAAGAATAAGAGCTGGGTGCATTGGCTCACACCTACAATCCTAGCAGTTTGGGAGGCTTGAGTGGGAGGACTATTGAGGTGAGGAGTTCAAGACCAGCCTGAGCAACCTAACACCACCATCTCTATAAAAAACAGAAAAATTATCCAGGCGTGGTTGTGCATGCCTATAGTCCCAGCTACTTGGGAGGCTGAGGCAGGCAGATCACTTGAGCTCAAGAGTTTGAGGTTGCTGTGAGCTATGATGATGCCACCACACTCTAGTCCAGCAACAGAGTGAGACCCTGTATCAAAAAAAAAAAAAAGACTAAGGGCACATAAAAATAGATTTCTAGGGGTCAGTACTGACCCAGCTTCATTTGGAGATCATAACTTGTATCGAGGTGAATCTATACAACAATGTAACTTTCATCTAGTAGAACCTTTCAGTCTATGCATGGGAACGTAGTAGACAGATGGTTGAATTGATCTAAGGTTGGAGTTGTCAGGGTATAGCCAAAGACAGAAAAAAGAATGTTGAGAATGTCGTAAGAAGGGTGATCAAACAGATGTCTAACAGAGTCTAGGTGGGATAGAAAAGAAAGTTAGAAAGTGGTAGTAGTGTAGAAAAGGGAAAGGTCCAAACTCCAAAGCCTGAGAGTCTTAATCAAATCAAAGGTACACTGTGAGGAGGATCAGGAGAGCCAGGGGACCAGGAAACTGTGACAGACTTTACTATATTAGAGATGTGGTTTGCTGAGGTGACTCTCCTCTGGATGTCAACAAGAGTATGGCTGTGGAGGAAAATTGAGAATCATAATGACTACAGATTAATGACAGAAGTCGTCTAATTGTACCCAAGTTGATAGCAGAAATTGGGATGAAGAGAAAGCATGACCAGGGTTTCAAAGCCTTCAGTGAATAATGGAATGCAACCAGAATGTCAACAGATGACAGAAATAACAGACGTCAGCTCCCAAGCGTTTCTCTTCCAAGTTTACCCCGCTTCCTACATATTAAGGAAAAAAATTTTACATTTCCAAAACATTATGATACTTCTACTTTAATTCTGAAATTGGTAAAGGCTATACTAGTAATAGAGAAAATACTACTTTGACAGTCAAATGAATGAGAAACTTTATTAAAATTTATAAAGCCACACTTTGTGTATGAAAATATTTGATCAACTCAATCTCATGAGGGGGTAAAGGTTTTCAAAGTATGACAGCAGATGAGGGTGAATATTCGCTTTACGAAAATATTCAGATTCCATTAAATAAGATCCTTTACATTTTAAATACTGTGATTTACATAAAATGTTTCAGGAACACGTTTTTCATAAAACAAGGCATATCTATGTTAGATTATTTTGGCTTGTCAGATCCACCAGTCCAGGAACAAATGTGTTTTGCACAATTATTCCAGACAGTTTAGCACTTCTTTGGTGGCGCTCTGAGTTTCCCAAAGGCTCAGCAGGAAAACTGCCAACCTACTCAACAGTGAAATTCTTCAGCAGGTGCAATCAAAACCTCTTCCAGAGGCAAATCTGGAGTGAGTTTTCTGCCTAGGAGGATTTATTTTCTGCAGGCGATGGTGTGCTGAGTGAATGCATTTCTAATTGTAAGTAAACGTGAAAATTTTTTCCATTCTATGCAGTGGGCCTCCAAAAGTTTTCAATTACCCTTATCAGCAAAATACATAATTATATCAAAATATATATATATATTTCAATAGATTATAAAAATGTACTTTCATCAGCTCACACAGGATATTTTATTACAACTTAATCTCTTTCTTACTTTTTCAATAGTAAGTAAATAGAAAGTGAAAGTCTAATATTTCCCCCCACCCTAATGAATTATCTTGTATACAATTCTCCTCTTTGAACACCTCTTCTAGAGAGACTGAAAGAAGTTTTCTTCATACATGAGTGTTCTTTCCAGCTATAAGACCATGGAGAAGGAATATTTATTGCATGGCCATTAGGTACCTGGCGATCTTCCAAGCACTAATTATATTTACACCTACTGTAACTCTGAGTCTTTCTTTAGATATGGAAATGACTAGGCAATGAAGAAATGAATTTCTAAATTATGTTAAGATAATATAATACATGAATAGATTGGAACACCTACAGTTTAAGTGAGATTGCTACTTAATTAGCAATTCTATCTCCTGTTAGAGCTAGAACATAAGTTTCTAAAAGAAAAAGACTATATTTGTTTGATCATTAATATAAACCTAGTAGCAGCTAGCATAGTGGGTGGCATATAATAAGCATTCAATACCTATTTGTTGGATGGGCAGGGAGAGAAGAGGGAAAGAAAGGGAAGGAGAGAAGGAATCAAATGAGCCAAAAGAATGGAGACCAAATGAAAAGTGACATTTTACTGTCCTCAAGCATTGTTTGACTATAACTACTATGTTATTGCTTCTGATTTGAAACCACTCATCAAAGGTGTATGGTCCTGCTTGACATCCTGGATCTGTGCTTAGAAATAGTATATAATTCAGGACCCTGAGACTCAAGAGGAGAATCAGTTCTAATAAGTACATGCCTCCTTCTTTAAAACTTC